>NC_041393.1:71574139-71607824 GCF_002162155.2 Triticum dicoccoides
TCGGTCGCCGCTGCCGCCTGGCCGCGTCGCCTGCCGCGCTCCCGTCCCGTCGCGCTCGCCTGACGCCTGCCCGCCTGCCCAACTGCCGCCTACCGCCACATCGCCTACCGCGCCCGCCTGCATCACGCCACTGATACGTCTCCAACATATCTATAATTTTTTTATTGTTCCATGCTATTATATTACCTGTTTTTGATGTTTAATGGGCTTTATTATACACTTTTATATTATTTTTGGGACTAACCTATTAACCGGAGGGCCAGCCCAAATTGCTGTTTTTTTGCCTATTTCAGTGTTTCGCAGAAAAGGAATACCAAACGGAGTCCAAACAGAATGAAACCTTCAGGAGAGTTATTTTTGGAACAAACGCAATCCAGGAGACTTGGAGTGGACGTCAAGAAAAAAACGAGGCGGCTGAGGGAGTCCTGGATTAGGGGGTATCCGGATAGCTGGACTATACACATCGTCCGGACTATTGGAGCGTGAAGATACAAGACTCAAGACTTCGTCTCGTGTCCGGATGGGATTCTCCTTTGCGTGGAAGACAAGCTTGGCGATCCGGATATTGTGTTTCCTTCCTTGTAACCAACTCCATGTAAACCCTAGCCCTCTCCGGTGTCTGTATAAACCGGAGAGGATGGTCCTTAGAAGGCCGATCACAATTACAATCATACCATCATAGGCTAGCTTCTAGGGTTTAGCCTCTACGATCTCGTGGTAGATCTACTCTTGTACTACTCATATCTTCAATATTAATCAAGCATGAAGTAGGGTTTTACCTCCATCGAGAGGGCCCGAACCTGTGTAAACATTGTGTCCCTTGCTTCCTGTTACCATCAGCCTAAGACGCACAGATCGGAACCCCCTACCCGGGATCCGCTGGTTTTGACACCGACATTGGTGCTTTCATTGAGAGTTCCTCTGTGTTGTCGCTTCGAGGCTTGATGGCGCCTTCAATTGTCAACAACACGGTCCAGGGCGAGACTTTTCTCTCCGGACAGATCTTTGTGTTCGGCGGCTTTGCACTGCGGGCCAATTCGCTTGGCCATCTGGAGCAGATCGACAGCTACGCCCTCGGCCACCAGGTCAGGTTCGGAAACCTGAACTACACGGCCGACATCCGCGGAGACTTAATCTTCAACGAAATCTGGCCTGCGCCAGGAGCGCCGGATAGTCGCGATGAGCACGGCCTAGACCTGTTGTCGGACAGTGCTCGGGATGTCACCCCTGCAGTATCCCCGAACCTAAATCCAGAGCAGACAGCGTGGCCCAAGGACGGGTGGATGGACCCCGCCCCGCCGGCCGCACATTCATCGGTGGTAGAGCCGAACACAGGCCTCGCTTCTAAGGAAACTTGTGACTCCGGAGCCCCGGACTCGTATCCGGTTGTAGGTTCCAGTCCGCGCGCTCCCGAACCCGCTGAGCCTGGTTGGGCTCCGGTAATGGAGTTTACCGCTGCAGATATCTTCAAGCACTCGCCCTTTGGCGACATGCTGAATTCTTTAAAGTCTCTCTCTTTGTCAGGAGACTCTTGGCCGAACTATGTCCGGCTCGAGTGGGAAGTAGGCGACGAAGGAATTCGCTGCCCACCCACCACCCACTTCATCGCCACGATCGATGATCTAATCGACGTGCTCGACTTCGACTCCGAAGACATCGACGGCATGGACGACGATGCAGGAGAAGAACAGGAACCACCGCTCAAAGGGTGGTGGACAGCCACCTCCTCATATGACATATATATGGTGGACACTTAGAAAGAAACCAATGGCGATGAGGCAACGGAGGATAACCCCTCAGGGAGAAAAACAAAGCATGGCCGTCGCCAGCGCCGCTCCAAGCCCCGCCACAGCAATATCGGCACCGGAGACGAAAACAATTTGGACGGTGCCGAAGATGAATACAACCCCGATCAGCCCGCCTTCGAGCAGGCCGAGCAGGAAGATGGGCAGGACATCCTAGATGAGCAGGCGACGGACGGGTATCCGGAGGAGGACAACTACATTCCCCCCTCCGAAGACGAGGTTAGCCTCGGCAATGACGAGTTCGGCGTGCCTGAGAACCCCGTGGAGCAGGAGCGCTTCAAGTGCCGGCTTATTGCCACTGCGAGGAGCCTGAAAAGGAAGCAACAGCAGCTTAAAGCTGACAAAGATTTGCTCGTGGACAGATGGACCAAGGTCCTGGCCACCGAGAAATACAAACTCGACCGCCGCGACAAAGGGCACACATGGCATAATTCGCTACCCCAACCTAACCAGGAGAACCCAAGGCACATACCCCGACGTCAATTCACCGCAACGGTCCAAGACAATACAAAGGATGCACCATGAGGCACCCTCAAGCCTCGGCGCAATTGTCATAAACGTCAAGTCAGGGAAGTTGGTGCCAAATCCAGCAACTCCCAGTCCAGTCAGCGGACAAAGAACAACTCAAGCCTATCCGGCCCGAGCAACATACTCGATCAACCATGTGAAATTCATGGTACTCCTAAAAGGACGAGCACACCAATAGAGAATGTCGGATCCTCAAAACAAAGTGGCCGGTCATGTGCCGGAAACATGGAGGGGAGAAGTCCAACAACGGCAAAGTCAAAAGATCCTCCAGATCATAAAAGTATGGCCGATCTCCCCCGATCACATCAACCGTCCGGACAATATCAACCACAACAATTTAATTGCAGTAACTCTAGACCTAGTAGTTCGGGGGATCCATCTCACATAGAGCCCCCGCGGATATGAAGCCACAAATAACATCTTTTAAAAGATGCCAAGTGCAAAAGCCAAAGTTTTATTGGCCCACCATTCTAACGGTTGTCTTCGGATCACCAAAAAATGCCACGCCAAAGAATAATTCTTTGGCACCTTCCCCTCATACGGTAATTTTACCATATGTTAACGGGACGAACCACGTTGACTAGATTCCACGCGGTAAACCATTAGGCCAACCCCGTGTGATACAACCACACCTATGGGCAAGGCCGAACCCCGCCTTTAGAGCGGAAATCATACCACTGACCGGAGTAACGAGTTGTGCCTGCCTATCAAATTTTTTGATATGACAGCCAACTATCTGGACACCAATGGAGGAGTCCGCGCTACTTCACGATATTACGGCTGGGCTAACCAGGTTCTGATCAGGAACCCTCGGACCAACCACAAGAGGACGTTTAGCTGCCCTCAAGTATTTGCTTTTACAAACTAACTTTGACGCAGAACAGGATTGGCGACGGGGAAATCGGCCCGGACACACAAGGGCAGGAACACGTAAGTGAACCCCCCCTAAAGAAGGCAGTCAGGATTCACTTCAGATCCACTCACAACCCCCTCCAGTCCGGTCATGATAGGTTCCGCCAAAAACACCTCTTTTCATAATCATAAACCGTACTCATATGCATAAACATATTATCCCACTACAATGCGTAGACTTAAATAACACTTACTGGCTGTTGTTTCTCAACGACGCCTTTTTGTCAAAAACGACACCCACGCCTTGTGTCATGCCCGATTATGCCAGGGGCTTCACAGTACGACAATAAAAGTCCGACCACCTTTTCGGTCGCTCAGCACCCCGAACTTATAGCACTATATGCATCAGTTCCGAATCATGTCTTGGGTCATTGGTTGGGTTTGCCCGGCTCCCATGTTTTGGTACCTTACGTTCCGCCCCATCGGCTAAGGTAGCGCTGGGAGAACTACTGCAATTGTGTCCCGGTTCTGCCGGACGAGCACCTCAGTAGAGAAAGCCGAAAACCGACTGTCATGATACTGCGAGAGCTGGTCAGCTGTTCGAGAGGTTGTAAAATCCTTAAAGATTTATTCCGCATAACGCCATTATAAATGCAGAGTGCGAGGGATCGGTCTTCCGATCAGGCGACAATAGAGCCCCTAGTGCGGTCTTCCGAACACTAGGGGCTGCACCGACCATACTCAAATTCTTATGGCTAAGTGAGAGTGGTAAAGCCCTATAGTCCGGTTGCCTGGTTCGTGGTGAGGAACACCTCCTTAAAAGGACCCAGCCATGGGATAAAGCGTGTTCAGGTATGTCCTGAACACCCCCGTATTTCTTTCGTGGGGGCAGAAGCCGATGACTGGCCAACTCTCAGGATTTACATACACTAAACAACCGCACAGGAAGAACAAATGTTCAAACAAAATAGGCAATAAATAATAAAAGTGCCATTATCCCATATTACAAAGAATGACATGAGTGCCCTCAGGGAAATATAATGTCTTTGGTACACTTATCCACCACAAGGCGGGCTCCCTTCAGTACACCTTCATAGTATAGCTCGGGCTTGCGGTGCTCCTTACCCTCTGGCGGCCCCTCATTCATCAGCTTCTCCACATCGAGCTTCCCCCAATGCACTTTCGCACGGGAAAACGCCATGCGCGCACCCTTTATACAGACTGATCGCTTAATAGCATCAAGCTGAGGACAGGCGCCCACAATCCGCTTCACGAGTCCGAAGTAACTGCTCGGGATTGGCTCTGTGGGCCACAACCGGACAACCAAGTCCTTCATGGCTAGTTCGGCCGCCTGGTGCAGTTCGACCAGCTGCTTCAGCTGATCAATAAAGGGCACCAGATAGTTCGGCGCCAAATACTGCGACCAGAAATCCCTTCCCGCAGACTTCTTCTCCTCAGTCCGAATTGGGCAGCATCTGATATACTGCGAGGCAGATCCGCAAATGCCCCTGGAAAAACAAGAATTCAGCTCGTCGCTTAGAGTTCTCCCTATTATCTTGTACAAATGGCCATGAATACAACATGCCTTACCAGCCGCAACCTTCCGGGCCTCCTGGATGTCCCGCACAGCACCTCGGGCTTCTTCCAGAGCATCTTCCGCGGCTTGGAGAGCTTGGGCGAGTTCAGATTCTTTTCCTACTAAACTCTGCTCCAAGCCCTCGCTTTTCTTCACAGCTTCTTGGAGCTCTCGCTCAGCTGTGATGAATCTAGCCTCGTGTTTCTCATGAAGCGCCTGTTCATCGGCAGCCTTCTCGTTGGCATCAGCCACAACCTTCTTCAGTGCCTCATACTCGGCACTCGCTCCTAGAGCATACAATACAAATACTTTTCACTAGGCACAGTTACTCATTCGTGCCAAATTCAAGACAATGTTTCAACATACCTTGCTTGTCCTCCAATTGCTTCTTTACACGGCCAAGTTCTTCTTCGGCCCGCTCCAGGCTTTGCTTCAGTCCGGACACTTCCGCACTATGAGCGGCCGTCTTCTCTGCAGACGCCTGTTTTCACATAAAGGGTTATACGTCATTCACAAAGGATCCTGCAAAAGCAGAGGGTTTGATCCCTTGTCCGGCTCTTTCTCTCTTTCGCCGGATAGTGTATCAGGGGCTACTACTCATACTATGACGATTCCTCACAGGTTTCTTAGAAAACATACCTCAAAGGCCTTTATAAGGCCAAGGCAGGACTCATTCAGCCCGCTCTCGGCAGACTGAATCTTTTCAATCACCGCACCCATGAGGGTCCAATGTTCATCAATGATAGACGCGCTCTTTAATGCTGTCGATAGACCACCAGGCAGCTCTACTTGGACGGAGGTTGCCGATGGAGTAGGCAAGCCTCCCACCGCTGAGGGTGGCTGCTCACCCGATCCTGGAGCCTTAGAGGTCTCCAGGACCTTGTCCGGCTGTGGTCCGAACCCGAGATCGCCCCCACCGTCGACATGTCGGGAGGCCACCGCCCCCGCGTGTACGGCCCCAAAAACATGCCTCCCCTGGTCCGGGCCTCGTTGAGACGACACCTCGGTGTCGCGCCTGGACTTCGGGGAAGGGGCCTCTGGAGGCGTCTCGCTCGCCAAAGCGTTTGAGCTCAGCGAATCCTCCGATGAGGAATGTCCAGCGCGAGACCTCTCCGGGGTGTATAACATACGGCGACAGATAAAACTACTGTTCCCAAAACGACCCTGGACGCATATGCATGTTCGGATGTCGGATACTTACGACTTTCCCAGGGGCTGGTGTTGGTGTCAAAACCGGCGGATCTCAGGTAGGGGGTCCCGAACTGTGTGTCTAGGCGGATGGTAACAGGAGACGAGGGACACGATGTTTTTACCCAGGTTCGGACCCTCTCGATGGAGGTAAAACCTTACTCCTGCTTGATTAATATTGATGGTATGGGTAGTACAATAGTAGATCTACCACGAGATCAGAGAGGCTAAACCCTAGAAGCTAGCCTATGGTATGATTGGTGTTCGTCCTACGGACTAAAACCCTCTGATTTATATAGACACCGGAGAGGGCTAGGGTTACACAGAGTCGGTTACAACGGGAGGAGATCTACTTATCCGTATCGCCAAGCTTGCCTTCCACACCAAGGAAAGTCCCATCCGGACACGGGACGAAGTCTTCAATCTTGTATCTTCATAGTCCAGGAGTCCGGCCAAAGGTTATAGTCTGGTCATCCGGACACCCCCTAATCCGGGACTCCCTCAGTAGCCCCTGAACTAGGCTTCAATGACGATGAGTCCGGCGCACTGTTTGTCTTCGGCATTGGAAGGCGGGTTCCTCCTCCGAATACTTCATAGAAGATTTTGAACACAAGGATAGTGTCCGTCTCTGCAAAACAAGTTCCACATACCACCGCAAAGAGAATAATATTTGCACAAATCTAATCTGCTGACGTATTCTGCAGCGTGACATCACACCACGGCCAAGCCTTTATTCGAATCGTTTTACTGTCCCACCTCAGCACGTTTAGCGAGGCGGTTTCCTTGGAACGTCTTGTCGAAGCAGAGATCGTATCCCCTTATTCCGGGATTCTCATCAATACGGGCGTGGGTAACCCAACTGTGCCATTAATCACGGCGCTTGGGAGATAAGCGAGTTTTACCAGGATGGTGGGGGCACATAGTTTCGTCCGCCCATATAACGGGATAAGAATCCACCTCTTTCATCTACGCTTTCTTCCTCCTTCGCTTATCCATTTCCGCGCACTCGAGCTCCAGTGCCCAAGTCCGCACTTCCCACCTCAACCTTCTCCAGCCATGTCCAGAGCGGGAGGCAGGTGGATGGCCTCCTCTGTCACGGAGGGGCACATCAAAAAGTCGAGGAAAGCCAGATACTTGTCCAACGACGTTGCGCACCGGCTCCCAAACGAGGGGCATCTCATCCCCACCCCTAGGCCCCATGAGAGGGTGGTGTTCCTCCCCCATTTCCTCCGCGGACTAGGCTTCCCACTCCACCCATTTGTCCGGGGGTTGATGTTCTACTACTGCCTGGATTTCCACGATCTGGCCCCGAACTTCATCCTCAACATCTCGACGTTTATCGTCGTGTGTGAGGTCTTCCTCCGCATCAAGCCCCACTTCGGCTTATGGCTGACAATCTTCAATGTCAAGCCGAAGGTAGTGGGCGGCCAGCAAGCGGAGTGCGGAGGCGCCATGGTGGGCAAGATGCCCAACGTCACATGGCTCGAGGGCTCCTTTGTGGAAACCATCAAAGGGTGGCAATCGAGGTGGTTCTACATCACCGAGCCGCGTGACCCTGAATGGGCAGCGGCCCCCGAATTCCGATCTGGCATCCCCACACGGCTCACCTCCTGGAAAGAGACGGGCCTGTCGTGGGGTAATTCGGGAGAGCTGACCGGACTCCAAACCTGCGTCCAAAACAAGATGGACAAGAAGGTTAAACTTGTCAACGTAGTCCAGGTCATGCTCTTCCGCCGGATCCTCCCGTGTCAACGACGGGCTTTTATCTTGTGGGAGTTCGACCCGGCCCAGCACCAAACTTTGTCCAGGCTCTTTGACACAACGCACGAGGATGCCTGGAAGGTGCTATTCAAGGGCGCCGAGGTTCCCCCTCCCATTACCGAGGATCGTGGATTCTGCGCGAAGCGCCAAGCCAGCGTAGTAAGCTTGTTTTACCCTTTACAGGATACTTGTTTTTCATAGTTTGACTGTATGCGGGATCTAAGCTCCGGTTCCTTTGACACGACTGGCAGAAGAAGTCAGGACAGATTGACTGTCCGGCTCCTTTACCCGAAGGCCCAGCAGATGCCCGCTTGGCGAAGCTGCTGGTCCCGGCACCTCACGTGGTGCCGGAGAAGAAGGCCAAGAAGAAGACCACGGGAACTCGAAAGAGTTCCCGGCGCCTGGTGGTGTCGGATTCATTGTCCGATGACTCCGAAGCGCACTCCTCCCACGGAGACGAGGAGGAGGAAGAAGAGGCCTCTCCCCCTCCAACGGGAGGAGGAAAGAAAAGGAAGGCCGCCCCAACTAGGGGGGCCGGAGGGTCCAAGAAGGGAAAGACCCTTCCTCTGGACTACTCCACCAACGCCGATGACAGCGAAGAGGAGTGGCCATCCAGGGCCAAGCCCCTGGCAAAATCGTAAGTATCCGGATACCAGAACAACTCATGGCGTTCCTTTATTACACAATATCTTCTGACGCCGAATATAATCATGCAGTCCGCCGAACGCCCGGCTCGATGCTTCGTCGAGCGATTCCCTGGATTCGTCGGATGTGAATAGTCTTTCACTCCCGACTGCCACCTCCCCTCGCCCTACGGACGATGCCGAGGTGGGGTCCCAAAAGGGGCCAAGCCAGGAGGAGGTGGTCCTGGAGGAGCCGCAAGGCGACCTCCCGGACTCCAGGCGCAAAGGGGATGAAACCCCAAAGGGCTCTAAGTCCGGCCCTGGGCCGGACACCGCACTGGAACCTTCAATGGTTTCGGAGTCCGGCAGGCGGCCCCCTAGTAAGAAGGGCAAGCCTACGATGCCGGTGACCTCTGTCCAACCGGAGGCACCGGATAATTTGCTGGAGGTGCTTAACATCGCCTCCATCGACGAGGAGCACCGCACTATTATGAGTGCGGTGATCCAGAAGGTTCAGTCCGCCAAGAGCAGGCTGACGGAAGCCTGTGCCAGCCTTCTAACAGACTTTGAGGTATGTATTTAAGATATGTAAAAATATTACCGCATAGACAGTAGCCCCTGATGCCCAGTTTGGTGTTCGGAAAGAAAAACTGGTCTGAGTATCTAAAAAGATATACGCAGGAGTCTAACATAAGTATGTCAATATGGGAATGCAGGCTACGCTGCTGACCTCTACCGCACTGACTGCGGAGGTCGATGCATTGAAGCAGAGCCTCGAGCGGTCCAAGAACAAGCTCGGCCTGGCCAAGAAGCAGCTCGAGGACAAGGAAGGTAAGTAGTACCTTATGTAAATATATAAAAAGATCTGGTTGCAAATAATGGCAGGACCAACGTGAGTATTACAGGGGCCACAACCGAGGTGGCGACCCTGAAGGAAGCACTGTCCAAGGCCGAAGATAATGCGGCCGTGGAGCGCATCGAGCGAGAAAAGCAGGAGGCGCGGGTGGCGGAGGTGCGGCAAGAGCTCCATGCTCTTATGAAAAAACACAAGAGTTTGGAGCTTGACTCAAAGACTCGAGAGTCCGAGCTTGCCTCGGCCCTTGAGAGCACCAAATCTGCCAAGGACGAAGCCCAAAAAGCCCTCCAGGAAATTGAGGTGATGAAGAAGATAGCGGCGGGTAAGGCATTCTTTATGCAAAGCAAGCACGTGAAAGTGAATTACTTGTTACTTACCCGAGTCCAGAGCTCTCTAGAAGCACTCGCAGATCTGCCCCGCAGTGTGTCTGACGCTGCCGCATTCTACCGTGCCGAGGAAGGGAGCTCGACGGAGAAGGTGTTCTGGTCCCAGTATGTTGAGGCCGGACACCCGGTGCCCTTGAGCGACCAGCTGAAGCAGCTGGTCGAGCTCCATAAGGAAGCCGAACAGGCCATGAAGGGCCTGATCGGCCGACTATGGCCTGGGGAGGTCATGCCTGGGAGCTACTTTGGGCTGGTGAGGTGGCTGGTGGATGCCTGTCCATGGCTTGAAATCATCAAGCACTCCGTATGCATCGAAGGCGCCCGTAGGGCCCTTGCCCGTGTTAAAGTACACTAGGGCAAGATGGATGCTGAGAAGCTGGTGACAGATGGGCCTCCGGAGGGGAAGGAGCATCGCAAGCCTGAGTTGTATTATGAGGGTGTCCTGAAGGGTGCCTGCCCTGTGGCGAATGAGTGTTCCAAGGATGTAATTTTTGAGTAAACTCGCTCGTGTTATCCTGTGCACTGAAAACTTGTTCATACGCGCTAAGCAACGCTTTTTGAATTTAAAATATTACCTTCTGTGCAGCCGTTTATTAAATCTGAGAGATGGCGATTCGTCGGCTTCTACCCCCATGCCACGGGTGCTGGGGTGTTCGGGATAAACCTGAGCGCTCTTGTTCCCATTCTTGGGTCCTTCGAGGGAGGCGCTCAGCACAACGAACAAGGCAATCGGACTATAATGCTTTATCACTCTCACTTAGCCATAGAATTCTATAATTTTAAATTTCGGCGAAGCCCCTAGTATTCGGAAGACCGAGTTCGGGGTGCTATCCATGCCTAGGCCGGACAAAGCCAGCTCCTCGCTCTAAGCGGCATAAGTCTTTAGGGACTCGAAACCTCTCGAACAGCGACCGACTCTTGCCCTATCATGACGGTCAGTTTTAGCTTTCTCTACTGAGGTGCTTAACCCAGCTCAACTGGGGCACAATCGCAGTAGTTCTCCCAGTGCTACCTTAGCCGATATTACGGAACATAAGGTACCAAAACATGGGAGCCGGGAAAACCCAACTATTAACCCAAGACATGATTCGGAGCCGATGCATATAATGCTATAAGTTTGGGGTGCCGCAGTCGTGAGAGTGTTCGGACTTCCCGCACCATATTCTGGGGTACTTAAGCCCCTGGTGTATTGGCCGTACCAGAGTGTACAGTTGCATAATGTCATAACTGAACATATTTACATAAAAATGAATGCAATGATAGACAAGAGCTATGTATTGTTTATTAAAAGGCTGCTGTGAAAGCAGAACGATACAAATAATGTGATAAGCAAGAGATGAGATTATTTGACATGTCCCCCTCCAGGGGCAAGCTGCGAGACTTTATGTAAGACAGGTATTTAGCTTGTTATAGAGACCACCTAGACATTCAACGTAGCTTGCTGCCTCCCTGGCTGTTGCATCGTGTGTTCGGCGATTCTACTGCCGGACAGGCCTTCCGAAGAGTGGAGTCCTGAAAGTAAGAAAAAGGAAATTACAAAATTGGGAGCCCCTAGTGCGGTTGAGCCGCATTTTGGGGCGTGCCGTGGTTGTGCCCCGCCCCTTATGCCCATGGTATTTCCAGAGCGTAATTATGTACGCGTGGTGCTAGTTTTCCAATTTCACAAGGGCTGGGGTTGGGGCCGCACTGCTACGCTTGCTCGGAACGTGCTAGGCGGTCTTGTTGTAGGTTACTCCGGGCGCGCTTGACGGTGTCCTGATGTTTAATAGTCGGACTGGAGAATTGCCTTGAAAGGCTACTTTGTACTTCCGCCGCAAGGGCCGCCGTATGCTCCTCCGTTCGAAGAGAGCGTTCGGTGTTTCCATTGACTGTAATGACTCCTCGAGGGCCTAGCATCTTGAGCTTGAGGTATGCGTAGTGCGGCACCACATTGAACTTTGCAAATGCGGTTCGTCCGAGCAGGGCGTGATAGCCACTATGGAACGGGACTATGTCGAAGATTAACTCCTCGCTTCGGAAATTATCCGGGGATCCGAAGACCACTTCGAGTGTAACTGAGCCTGTACAGTTGGCCTCTACACCTGGTATGACGCCTTTAAAGGTCGTCTTTGTGGGTTTAATCCTTGAGGGATCTATGCCCATTTTTCGCACTGTATCCTAATAAAGCAGGTTCAGGCTGCTGCAGCCGTCCATAAGGACTGTAGTGAGGTGAAATTCGTCAATGATTGGGTCTAGAACCAATACGGCGAATCTGCCATGGCGGATGCTAGTGGGGTGGTCCCTTCGATCAAAAGTGATCGGGCAGGAGGACCACGGGTTGAACTTTGGGGCGACTGGCTCCAACGCATATACGTCCCTGAGTGCACGCTTCCGCTCTCTTTTGGGGATGTGGGTTGCGTATATCATGTTCACCGTCCGCACTTGTGGGGGAAAGCCCTTTTGTCCCCTATTGTTCGGCGGCCGGGGCTCCTCCTCGTCATCATTGTGCAGCCCCTTGTCTCTATTCTCGGCACTTAACTTGCCTGCCTGCTTGAACACCCAACAATCCCTGTTGGTGTGATTGGCTGGCTGTTCGGGGGTGCCGTGTATCTGGAACGAGCGATCGAGTATTCGGTCCAAACTAGACGGGCCCGGAGTATTTCTTTTGAATGCCTTTTTCCGCTGACCGGGTTTAGAGCCTCTGAATCCGGCATTAACTATCGTATCCTCAGCATTGTCGCCGTTAATGTGGCGCTTGTGCTTGTTACGACGCGACCTGCCATTGTTGTCCTTGGTATCCGAATTACCAGGGCTTTTGGTCATGTTATTGCTACGAGCTAGCCAGTTGTCTTCTCCCGCGCAAAAGCGGGTCATGAGTGTTGTGAGGGCTGCCATGGATTTCGGATTTTCCTGTCCTAGGTGCCGGGCAAGCCATTCGTCATGGATGTTATGTTTGAAGGCTGCGAGGGCCTCTGCGTCCGGACAGTCAACTATTTGGTTTTTCTTGGTTAGGAACCGCGTCGAGAATTGTCTGGCCGATTCCTCTGGCTGCTGAATTATGTGGCTTAGGTCATCGGCGTCTTGTGGTCGCACATAGGTGCCCTGGAAATTGTCGAGGAATGCGGCTTCCAGGTCCTCCCAACAACCAATTGACTCTGCTGGCAAGCTGTTAAGCCAATGCCGAGCTGGTCCTTTAAGCTTGAGTGGGAGGTATTTGATAGCGTGTAGATCATCACCGCGGGCCATGTGGATATGAAGGAGATAATCCTCGATCCATACCGCATGATCTGTTGTGCCATCGTATGATTCGATGTTTACGGGTTTAAAACCCTCGGGGATTTGATGATCCATTACTTCATCTATGAAGCATAGTGGGTGTGCGGCGCCTCTGTACTGGGCTATATCACGACGTAGCCCAAATGAGCTTTGTCCCTGTGTTCGGCCTGGCCGTATTTGCCATATCCGGCGTGACAGTTATCGTCACGTGTCGTGGGGCGCCCGCGTGATCCGTAGATCGATCTTGTTTGCCTTGCCTTGTCCTCCAATATGTCTCACAGGTCTAGCGCATTTCCCCGTGCCTTGCTATTTTTTGAGAGACGCCGGGGTGCGGCTTGAGTGGATGGCCGAGAGGCCTCTCTGTCGCGGCCACGAGGTGGCCGGTCGGCCGCATCGTGCGCTGGTGATGTGGGTTTAGGTGCTTCCTCCTCTAATCGGGGTAGCAGCATGCGCTTTGGGTAGCTCTTGGAGGGGCGTTCGAGTTCGTACTCTTCGGCCGCAAGGACTTCAGTCCATCTGTCGGCTAGCAAGTCTTGGTCAGCTCTAAGCTGCTGCTATTTTTTCTTGAGGCTGCTCGCCGTGGCCATAAGCCTGCGTTTGAAACGCTCTTGTTCGACAGGATCCTCAGGCACGGCAAATTTGTCTTTGTCGAGGCTTGCTTCGTCTTCAGAGGGAGGCATGTAGTTATCGTCCTCTACCTCTCTGTATGCCGCTCTCTCATGAGGGCTGGCTTCTCCATCCTCCTGTGCTGAATCCTGTTGGAGGAGGTTGTCTTCGGCACTGTCCGTGGTGTTATTATCTCCCGTGCCAGAGTCGCCGTTTTTTCTTTGGTGGGATTTAGAGCGGCGCCGCTGACGCTGGCGCTTAGGCTGCTTCTTGGAGGGGTCATCCTCCGTTGTTCCGTCGCCATTCCCTTCTTGTGGGGTGTCCACCATGTATATGTCATATGACGAGGTGGCCTTCCAGTGCCCTATAGGCGCTGGTTCTTGGTCGTCTCCTGCATCGGCGTCCATACCGTCGATGTCTTTGGAGTCGAAGTCGAGCATGTCGGCTAAATCATCGACAGTGGCTACGAAGTGGGTGGTGGGTGGGCTTTGAATTTCTTCGTCGTCCGCATCCCAACCTTGCTGACCATAGTCCGGCCAGGGCTCTCCTGATAAAGAGAGAGATTTTAGTGAATTCGGAATGTCGCCGGAGGGCGAGCGCTGAAAGATGTCCGCGGCGGTGAACTCCATGATCGGCGCCCAATCGGGTTTGATCGGCAGGGGAGCGGAAGGTTCGGAGTCCGGAAAGGAGCCCGACACCTTGGAGTCACGAGCTTCGTAAAGGAGAAGGATGGTGTTCGGCTCGTTCGCCGTAGAGATTGCAGCCCCCGAGGCGGTGTCCAGCCACCCGTCCTCGATTGGCGCAGTCGGCTCTGAGCTAAGGCTCGGAGCGGACACTGGGGCAGCCTCCTAGGCAATGTTCGGCGGCAGAGCTAAATCATGCCCATCGTGACAGTGCGGCATGCTCGGCTGTGGCTCGAACCCGTCGAAGATCAAGTCTCCGTGGATGTCAGCCGTGTAGTTCAAACTTCCAAATCTGACCTCATGGCCAGGGGCGTAGCTCTCGATATGCTCCAAATGGCCAAGCGAATTGGCCCGCAGTGCAAAGCCGCCGAATATGAAGATCTGTGTAGGGAGAAAAGTCTCACCGTGGACCGCTTCGTTGTCGATGATCGGAGGAGCCATCGGGCCTAAAGATGATGACACAGAGGAACTCTCAATGAAAGCACCAATGTCGGTGTCAAAATCGGCGGATCTCGGGTAGGGGGTCCCGAACTGTGCGTCTAGGCGGATGGTAACAGGAGACGAGGGACTCGATGTTTTTACCCAGGTTTGGGCCCTCTCGATGGAGGTAAAATCCTACTCCTGCTTGATTAATATTGATGGTATGGGTAGTACAAGAGTAGATCTACCACGAGATCAGAGAGGCTAAACCCTAGAAGCTAGCCTATGGTATGATTGTTGTTCGTCCTACGGACTAAAACCCTCCGGTTTATATAGACACCAGAGAGGGCTAGGGTTACACAGAGTCGGTTACAATGGGAGGAGATCTACATATCCGTATCACCAAGCTTGCCTTCCACGCCAAGGAAAGTCCCATCCGGACACGGGACGAAGTCTTCAATCTTGTATCTTCATAGTCCAGGAGTTCGGCCAAAAGTTATAGTCCGGTCATCCGGACACCCCCTAATCCGGGACTCCCTCAGCTGGGCCCTGGGATCCCACTCCGGGCTGTTATCGGTAGCCGTGGTGGATGCCTCTGGGAGGGAACCTCTCCCCCTCTTGGGCGATCCGGCCTCCAGGGACGGGGAAGCCGACCTTTTCTTCCTACCTCCAGAGTGAGGCTCGTCCTCCTCTGCTTCCTCCTCTTCGTCTTCAGAAGAAGGATCATCGCCGGAGTCTTCAGATTTTGCGTCCGAAGCCTCGCGGCAACGGAGGCTGCTCCTGGTCTTATTGACCTTCTCGGAGGCCTCTTTGTTTGGCGCCTTGTAAGGCGCGGGGACCAGCATCTTCGTCAGAAGAGGTCTGGCCGGTTCCTCCGGCAGCGGGGCCGGACATTGTATCCGCTCCACCTTTTTTATCCATCCCTGGGGTCATGATAAAGCATGATAAAAATGTCTCCCTTAGGACATGCCAACTGAAGCATGGATAGACAGAGCATAGCTATAACTTACCGGGCTCGCAGAATGGGATAATTGATACCCACGGTCCTCGGCGGAGCCCGGCCATGACTTGTCGGACATAAAGAACACCTTCCAGATATCCTTGTGGGAGGAATCATAAAGCTCCCAGAGGCTTTGGTGCTCGGTTGGGTCGTACTCCCACAGATTCCAGGCTCGACACTGGAAAGGGAGAACCAGGCGAACTAACATCACCTGGACTACGTCGATGAGCTTGACGTCCTTGTCGACCACACTCTGGACGCGCGTCTGGAGCAGTAACAGCTCATCGGGCGAGGACCAGTTTGGGCCCTTCTTGGGCCAGGACGTGAGCCGTAGGGGGCTCTGGATCTGAACTCGGGAGCTGCAGCCCACTTTTTGCCGTGCGGTTCGGTGATATAGAACCACCGCTGGTGCCACTCCTTGACGGAGTCGTTGAAGGCACCCATCGGCCAAACGACTTTGGGCATCTTGCTCACCATGGCACCGCCACACTCTGCGTGCTTGCCATTCACCACCTTGGGCTTCACATTGAAAATCTTCAGCCACAAGCCGAAGTGAGGTGAAATCCGGAGAAAAGCCTCACACACGACGATGAACGTCGAGATATTGAGAAAAGAATTGGGCAAAAGATCATGAAAATCAATCCCATAGTAATACATGACTCCGCGAACAAATGGGTGAAGGGGGAACCCGAGCCCGCGGACAAAATGGGGAAGAAACACGACTCTCTCGTGAGGCTCCGGAGTAGGGACGACTTGTCCCGCCGGTGGGAGACGGTGGCCGATCTTCTTGGCCAGGTACCCGGCCTCCCGGAGCCTCTTGATATCCCTCTCCTGGATGGTAGAGGCCATCCATTTGCCTCCTGATCCGGATCCGGACATCTTTGGAACACCTCTCTTCGATGAAAAAGAAGAAGGTTTGGGCGTTAGGGCTCGAACGGAGGGGAATGGGCTAGCGAAAGGAGAAGGCGTGGGTAAAGAGAAAGAGACCTTATCTCTTTATGGAGACGGTGAAAGCTTTTTGCGCCTCCCCACTTGCCTGGTGAACCCGCTCGTTTCCCACTCGCCGTGATTAGCGGTGCAGTTGGATTACCCATACCCGTATTGATGAGAATCCCATAATAAGGGGACACGATCTCTGCTATGGCAAAACATGCAGAGGAAACCGCCTCGCGATATGCGCTACGGCTGGTTGCGGGAGAGTGGTTCGCGTAATGGCCCGACCATAATAACATGACACGTTGTCAGCAGATTATGTTTGTGAAATATCATTCTCTCTACGGTGGTATGTGGAGATCATTTTGCAGATCCGAACACGGTCTACATGTTCGATAATAACTTTGGAGTATTCGGAGAAGGAACCCGCCTTGCAATGCCAAAGACAAGATTGCGCGCCGGACTCATTGTCATTGAAGCCTGGTTCAGGGGCTACTGAGGGAGTCCTGGATTAGGGGGTATCCGAACAGCCAAAATATACACATCACCCGGACTATTGGAGCGTGAAGATACAAGACTCGAGACTCCGTCCCATGTCCGGATGGGACTCTCCTTTGCGTGGAAGACAAGCTTGGCGATCCGGATATTGTGTTTCCTTCCTTGTAACCGACTCCATGTAAACCCTAGCCCTCTCCGGTGTCTATATAAACCAGAGAGGATGGTCCTTAGAAGGCCGATCACAATTACAATCATACCATCATAGGCTAGCTTCTAGGGTTTAGCCTCTACGATCTCGTGGTAGATCTACTCTTGTACTACTCATATCTTCAATATTAATCAAGCAGGAAGTAGGGTTTTACCTCCATCGAGAGGGCCTGAACCTGGGTAAACATTGTGTCCCTTGCTTCTTGTTACCATCAGCCTAAGACGCACAGATCGGGACCCCCTACCCGAGATCCGCCGGTTTTGACACCGACAGCGACCACGAGGTAGGAGGGCGCTCCCAGGGGGTAGGCGCGCCCCCACCCTCGTGGGCCCCTCGTGGCTCCCCTGACCGACTTCCTTCACCTATATATACTCATATACCCTAAAAACATCCAGGAGCACCACGAAATCCTATTTTCACCGCCGCAACCTTCTGTACCCGTGAGATCCCATCTTCGGGCCTTTTCTGGCGCTCCGCCGGAGGGGGAATCGATCATGGAGGGCTTCTACATCAACACCATAGCCTCTCCGATGAAGTGTGAGTAGTTTACCACAGACCTTCGGGTCCATAGTTATTAGCTAGATGGCTTCTTCTCTCTCTTTGGATCTCAATACAAAGTTCTCCTCAATCTTCTTGGAGATGTATTCAATGTAATTATTTTTGTGGTGTGTTTGTCGAGATCCGCTGAATTGTGGGTTTATGATCAAGATTATCTATGATAAATATTTGAATCTCCTCTGAATTCTTTTATGTATGATTTGTTATCTTTGCAAGTCTCTTCGAATTATCAGTTTGGTTTGGCCTACTAGATTGATCTTACTTGCAATGGGAGAAGTGCTTAGCTTTGGGTTCAATCTTGCGGGGTCCTTTCCCAGTGACAGCAGGGGCATCAAGGCACGTATTGTATTGTTGCCATCGAGGATAAAAAGATGGAGTTTATATCATATTGCTTGAGTTTATCCCTCTACATCATGTCATCTTGCCTAATGCATTACTATGTTCTTATGAACTTAATACTCTAGATGCATGATGGATAGCGGTCGATGTGTGGAGTAATAGTAGTAGATGCAGAATTGTTTTGATCTACTTGTCGTGGACGTGATGCCTATACATGATCATGCCTAGATATTCTCATAACTATGCACTTTTCTATCAATTGCTCGACAGTAATTTGTTCACCCACCGTAATACTTATGCTATCTTGAGAGAAGCCACTAGTGAAACCTATGGCCCCCGGGTCTATTTTCCATCATATAAGTTTCTGATCTGTTTTATTTTGCAGTCTTTACTTTCCAATCTACATCATAAAACTACCAAAAATATTTATATTATTATTATCTCTATTAGATCTCACTTTTGCAAGTGGCCATGAAGGGATTGACAATCCCTTTATCGCGTCAGTTGCAAGGTTCTTATTTGTTTGTGTAGGTACGAGGGATTTGCGTGTAGCTTCCTACTGGATTGATACCTTGGTTCTCAAAAACTGATGGAAATACTTACGCTACTTTGCTGCTGATACGTATCCAACGTATCTATAATTTTTGATTGTTCCATGCTATTATATTACCTGTTTTGGATGTTTATGGGCTTTACTATACACTGTTATATCATTTTTGGGACTAACCTATTAACCGGAGGCCCAACCCAAATTGGTGTTTTTTTTTGCCTATTTTAGTGTTTAGCAGAAAAGGAATATCAAACGGAGTCCAAACGAAATGAAACCTTCAGGAGAGTTATTTTTGGAACGAAAGCAATCCAAGGGACTTGGAGTAGAAGTCAGGGAAGCTTCGAGGAAGCCACGAGGCAGGGAGGCGCGCCCTACCCCCCTGGGGGCGCCCCCACCCCCGTGGCTCCCCTGACCGACTTCTTTCGCCTATATATATATCCATATACCCCAAAAACTTCCAGGAGCACAATAGATCGAGAGTTCCGCCGTCGCAAGCCTCTGTAGCCACCAAAAACCAATCGGGACCCTGTTCTGGCACCCTGCCGGAGGGGGGATCCATCACCGGTGGCCATCTTCATCATCCCGGCGCTCTCCATGACGAGGAGGGAGTAGTTCACCCTCGGGGCTGAGGGTATGTACTAGTAGCTATGTGTTTGATCTCTCTCTCTCTCTCTCTCTCTCTCTCGTGTTCTTGATTTGATACGATCTTGATGTATCGCGAGCTTTGCTATTATAGTTGGATCTTATGATGTTTCCCGCCCTCTACTCTCTTGTGATGAATTGAGTTTTCCCCTTGAAGTTGTCTTGTCGGATTGAGTCTTTAAGGATTTGAGAACACTTGATGTATGTCTTGCCGTGCTTATCTATGGTGACAATGGGATATTCACGTGATCTACTTGATGTATGTTTTGGTGATCAACTTGCGGGTTCAATGAACTTATGCATAGGGGCTGGCACATGTTTTCTTCTTGACTCTCTGGTAGAAACTTTGGGGCACTCTTTGAAGTACTTTGTGTTGGTTGAATAGATGAATCTGAGATTGTGTGATGCATATCGTATAATCATGCCCACGGATACTTGAGGTGACATTGGAGTATCTAGGTGACATTAGGGTTTTGCTTGATTTGTGTCTTAAGGTGTTATTCTAGTACGCACTCTATGATAGATCGATTAGAAAGGATAACTTTGAGGTGGTTTCGTACCCTACCGTGATCTCTTCGTTTGTTCTCCACAATCATCCTTGCTGTACACACCTTTTGGGAGAGACACACATGAATCGGAATTTATTAAAATACTCTATGTGCTTCACTTATATCTTTTGAGCTAGACAATTTTGCTCTAGTGCTTCACTTATATCTTTTTAGAGCACGACGGTGGTTTTATTTTATAGAAATTATTGATCTCTCATGCTTGACTTATATTATTTTGAGAGTCTTTTAGAACAACATGGTAATTTTCTTTGGTTATAAAATAGTTCTAATATGATGAGCATCCAAAATGGGTATAATAAAAACTTTCATATAAAGTGCATTGAATACTATGAGAAGTTTGATTCCTTATGATTGTTTTGAGATATGAGGATGGTGATATTAGAGTCATGCTAGTGGAGTAGTTGTGAAATTGAGAAATACTTGTGTTAAAGTTGGCAAGTCCCGTAGCATGCACGTATGGTAAACGTTGTGTGACAAATTTGAAGCATGGGGTGTTCTTTGATTGCCTTCCTTATGAGTGGAGGTCGAGATCACGTGATGGTTAACTCCTACCAACCCTTCCCCTAGGAGCATGCGTAGTATTACTTTGCTTAGAGGGCTAATAAACTTTTGCAATAAGTATATGAGTTCTTTATGACTAATGTGAGTCCATGGATTATACACACTCTTACCCTTCCATCATTGCTAGCCTCTACGGTACCGTGCATTGCCCTTTCTCACCTTGAGAGTTGGTGCAAACTTCTCTGGTGCATCCAAACCCCGCGATATGATACGCTCTATCACACATAAACCTCCTTATATCTTCCTCAAAACAGCCACCATACCTACCTATTATGGCATTTCCATAGCCATTCTGAGATATATTGCCATGCAACTTTCCACCATTCCGTTTATTATGACATGCTCCTTCATTGTCATATTGCTTTTGCATGATCATGTAGTTGACATCGTATTTGTGGCAAAGCCACCTTTATAATTATTTCATACATGTCACTCTTGATTCATTGCATATCCCGGTACACCACCGGAGGCATTCACATAGAGTCATATTTTGTTCTAAGCATTGAGTTGTAATTCTTGGGTTGTAAATAAATAGAAGTGTGATGATCTTCATTATTAGAGCATTGTCCCAAGTGAGGAAAGGATGATGGAGACTATGATTGCCCCACAAGTCGGGATGAGACTCCGGACTTTATGAAAAATAAAAGAGGCCCAAATAAAAATAAAAAGGCCCAAATAAGAAAAAGAGGCCAAAGAAGCCCACCAAAAAAAGAAAATAAAATGAGATAAAAAGAGAGAAGGGACAATGTTACTATCCTTTTCCACACTTGTGCTTCAAAGTAGCACCATGATCTTCATGATAGAGAGTCACCTATGTTATCACTTCCATATACTAGTGGGAATTTTTCATTATAGAACTTGGCTTGTATATTCCAATGATGGGCTTCCTCAAGATGCCCTAGGTCTTCGTGAGCAAGCAAGTTGGATGCACACCCACTTAGTTTCTTTTGTTGAGCTTTCATACAATTATAGCTCTAGCGCATCTGTTGCATGGCAATCCCTACTCCTCATATTGACATCAATTGATGGGCATATCCATAGCCAGTTCATTAGCCGTGTCAATATGAGACTTTCTCCCTTTTGTCTTCTCACACAACCTCCATCATCATACTCTATTCCACCCATACTACTATATCCATGGCTTATGCTCATGTATTGCGTGAGGGTTGAAAAAGCTGAAGCCCGTTAAAAAGTATGAACCAATTGCTTGGCTGAAACCGGGGTTGTGCATGATGGGAGCATTTTGTGTGAAGAAAATGAAACATGGCCTAACTATATGATTTTGTAGGGATAAGCTTTCTTTGGCTATGTTATTTTGATAGGACATGATTACTTTGTTAGTATGCTTGAAGTATTACCATTTTTATGTCAATATTAAGCTTTTATCTTGAATCATTTGGATCTGAACATTCATGCCACAATAAAGAAAATTACATTGAGAAATATGCTAGGTAGCATTAGGCACCAAAAAAAAAATCTGTTTTTATCATTTACCTACTCGAGGACGAGCAGGAATTAAGCTTGGGGATGCTTGATACGTCTCCAACGTATCTATAATTTTTGATTGTTCCATGCTATTATATTACCTGTTTTGGATGTTTAATGGGCTTTACTATACACTTTTATATTATTTTTGCGACTAACCTATTAACCGGAGGCCCAACCCAAATTGCTGTTTTTTGGCCTACTTCAGTGTTTCGCAGAAAAGGAACATCAAACAGAGTCCAAACGGAATGAAACCTTCGGGACAGTTATTTTTGGAACAAATGCAATCCAGGAGACTTGGAGTGGACGTCAAGAAAGAAACGAGGCCGCCACAGGGTAGGAGGGCACGCCCAGGAGGGGTAGGCACGCCCCCACCCTCGTGGGCCCCTCGTGGCTCCCCTGACCGACTTCCTTCGCCAATATGTACTCATATACCCTGAAAACATCCAGGAGCACCACCAAACCTTGTTTCCACCGCTGCAACCTTCTATACCTGTGAGATCCCATCTTGGGGCCTTTTCCGGCGATTCGCCAGAGGGGGAATCAATCACAGAGGGCTTCTACATCAACACCATAGCCTCTCCGATGAAGTGTGAGTAGTTTACCATAGACCTTCGGGTCCATAGTTATTAGCTAGATGGCTTCTTCTCTCTCTTCGGATCTTAATACAAAGTTCTCCTCGATCTTCTTGGAGATCTATTCGATGTAATTTATTTTGCGGTGTGTTTGTCGAGATCCGATGAATTGTGGGTTTATGATCAAGATTATCTATGAGAAATATTTGAATCTCCTCTGAATTCTTTTATGTATGATTTGTTATCTTTGCAAGTCTCTTTGAATTATCAGTTTGGTTTGGCCTACTAGATTGATCTTTCTTGCAATGGGAGAAGTACTTAGCTTTGGGTTCAATTTTGCGGTGTCCTTTCCCAGACACAGCAAGGGCAGCAAGGCACGTATTGTATTGTTGCCATCGAGGATAAAAAGATGGGGTTTATATCATATTGCTTGAGTTTATCCCTCTACATCATGTCATCTTGCCTAATGCGTTACTCTATTCTTATGAACTTAATACTCTAGATGCATGCTGGATAGCGGTCGATATGTGTAGTAATAGTAGTAGATGCAGAATCGTTTCGATCTACTTGTTGCAGACGTGATGCCTATATACATGATCATGCCTAGATATTCTCATAAATATGCACTTTTCTATCAATTGCTTGACAGTAATTTGTTCACCCACCGTAATACTTATGCTATCTTGAGAGAACCACTAGTGAAACCTATGGCCCCCGGGTCTATTTTACATCATATAAGTTTCCGATCTATTTTATTTTGCAATCTTTACTTTCATATCTACATCATAAAACTACCAAAAATATTTATATTATTGTTATCTCTATCAGATCTCACTCTTTCAAGTGGCCATGAAGGGATTGACAACCCCTTTACCGCGTTGGTTGCAAGGTTCTTATTTGTTTGTGTAGGTACGAGGGATTTGCATGTAGCCTCCTACTGGATTGATACCTTGGTTCTCAAAAACTAAGGGAAATACTTACACTACTTTGCTGCATCATCGTTTCCTCTTCAAGGGAAAACCAACGCAGTGCTCAAGAGGTAGCAGTCACCACGGCCGCCTCCTCGCCTGTCGTGCCCGCCTCCTTGCCTGCCGCGCCCGCCTGTAGCACGCCACCGCGGCCGCCTCCTCGCCTGCCGCGCGTCCTCGCCTGCCGACACCCACCGACACCCACCGACGCCCCGAACCCGTGGCTATATAAGGTGACACCCCGTCCCACAAACGCCCACCGACACCCGACGCATCCCCCGTTACCCTGACGCCCCATGCTCCACCATCCCTCTGACGCCCACCGACGATGACGTTCTACCACGGCAGCAACAGCGCCGACGGGGCAGGCGGCGGCGGCGATGACGACGACATCGGCGGCTCCTGGCCTGTCGGATATCGGGTTCTGGAAAAACCCTTATGGTTCGAACACTGGGTGCGCACGAAGATCTTCTCCCTACCGATGCACGCCCTCAGCCTCGCCGCGATCCCTAAGCTAGATCGATGAACAACACAAGAGACATGAGGTTTATACTGGTTCGAGCCACCGTTGTGGTGTAATACCCTAATCCAGTGTGTTGTGTGGTGGATTGCCTCTTGGGCTGATGATGAACAGTACAGAGGAAGAACAACCTCACGAGGAGAGGTGTTCTTGTGGTGGTGTGGTGTTCTGCTTAGAAAGGATTCGATCCCCTCCTACTGTGGTAGCTATCTATATTTATAGAGGCACTGGTCCTCTTCCCAAATATTGAGCGGGAAGGGATCCAACAACGGCCATTTTGAAAGGGGAAAGCTAGTACAAGCTATCCTGACTAAAGGTGGTCTTCGATTGCCAAAGGTGCTGGTGATGATGCCATCTTGGGCTCCACGGTGACCTCCATCCTGCCGCTCTATTGGTCTTGGTATCGTTGCACTGATATGGAAACCTTTGCTTGATGCCTCGGTACTCCGCGCCTGCGCTTACCCCCTTTGCACCAAAGAGGAAACGAGGACACTGCACAAGCTGGCGCCTGCCTGGTCTTGATCATCATGGCTTGCACCATGAGCACCTTGCGAGGTACCCCTTGCCTTGATCTCTCCGCCTCCTCGCGAGCCTGCCTGCTGAGGCCACTCCTGAGGAGGCGCTGTGTCGTCCGCCCCGCGAGGCTTGGCCCCTCGTGAGGGTCTTGAGTGTTGGTTGATAAAGATGGGCCGTACTGGGCCACTGGTTGAGCCACGCAGTAGGCCGCAGGCAGGCAGGTCTGGGGACCCCCGTTTCCAGAACACCGACAGTAGCCCCTGGGTCCAAGGCGTGCTCGGACTTGGCTTAGCAGCGAAGCCAAAGGGCAAGTGTGGAATGCCGCGGGCCCCAACAACATGCGGCCTTGGGCGACGCATGGTGACTGATTGGAAGTGGGTGTCTCCGCTTCCCCACGCTACCTCGGCAACTGCCCGACTGACAAAAGGCTGGCGTGGGCAAGGCTTGTTTTCATTGCTCTCCTTTGTCTTGCTCCAGATCCCCTTTCTTGCTTCCTTGCTTCCGAAATATCCAGATCTGCTCCACTCCTTCCCTTTCGGCAAGCAATGGTGCCCCGCAAGGTCAAGGTCGACGCGCTGCCGGCTTGGTATTCGCCAGCCCTGGATGCCCCCAATATGTCGGAGAAGGATCTCACTGCCACGCGCCTAATGACGGCGGTGGAGGGCAACGAGATGGGGGAGACCGAACTCCAGGCTGGCTCCGCCGAGCCGGAGGCTAAGGGGAGCACCTTCTACCCCTTCTTCATGAACGCCATCTTCGCAAGCCTGGTGCCTCCTTTCTTTGACTTCTTCTATGCCGTCCTCCGCCACTACTGGTTACAGGCCCTTCATCTCCATCCCAACTCTGTTCTCCTTTTGTCGATTTTCGCCTACTACTGTGAGGCGCATGTCTGGGTGATGCCGCCTGTGGCTCTGCTGCACCACTTCTTCTCCCTCCGAATCAACGGCGAGCACACCTTGGCGTGCGCCAACTTCGTCGTGTACGCCAAGGCCAACGCGATCTCGAAGACCGGGAAGAGGGCCGACAACTACCAGAGCAAGTGGGTCATGATGGACACCAGATGCATCCACTCCCGGTTGGTGCTGCCCATGGAGATGACCCATCCCGACGAGGGGTGGTCTCGCACGAAGCTTGATGACAGCCGGGCGAAGTTGGTGCTGGAGAAGATGAACGCCGACTTGAAGCTGGGCAACGCGAAGGCGGTGAAGCTGACGGGGGCCACACTCCTGAGGGAGTTCCTGATGCAGCGAGTGGCTCTGCTTCAGGCGCACTCACGTCCCTTATGGATGCTTGGGGGTGCTAACGACGAGCTTCGCCTGAACCCGGCGGCCTTGGCCGACGAGGATCTGGCTGCAGCTCTTCGCCTCTTGGTTGGAGACGACCAGGAAGGTCTGAAGGGTGCCCCTGCCCCCTGTTCCTCCGTCAGGACTGGAAATAGGTGGTGGATGCCATGCCCACCTTTGATGGGCACGGCCTGGTGCCGGCGGTGCCTCCTGTGGCCCAGGGGGCATCGACGCCGGTGGAGGTGTCTTCAGGTGACTCCCGCAGGGGACGAGAGGAAGACGAAGAAGAAGAGGAGCGTGACTCGGAGGCGACCATCGAGGGGACGAGTGAGACCACTCCCCAGCACAGGGCCAGCATCCTCCGCACCTTGTTGGACGACGACGAGGCCAACGCCACGTGGGAGGGAGAGGATCCACCCGTGATCCCGAAGAAGGACAGATCGGCGCTGATCTCCCGAGGGGCTGCTGCTGCCCAGGCACCGCCCGAAGCCGCCTCCAGCCCTTCTGCTGCGCCCTCTTCCTCTCCTGGACCTCTTGAGGCTGCACCCCGGACCACGAGGCTCTCGGGCTTCAAACTTGGCAAGAGGTTGATAACCTATGCCACAATTGACCAGTAAGTGCTCGAACTTCATCTTGTTCTTGATTATGCCATCGGAGCTTGACATTCTCCATCAATTGGTTAGGCCGCCGCTTGCGGCGAAGAAGAAGAAGGGGGACACGGTGACTCCGTCTGGGGCAGACTCATCTGCCGTGGTCACGCCTTCATCCGTGGGAAGGGGAGGCGGTGAAGTTCGCACCTCCCCTGCCCGATCGTCCTCGCGAGGCTTGGAGGAGCGCTCTGGCAGGGTGCCATCCCCCATGGCCATGCTGGCTCCAGAGGTGCCGGCGCCTGATGCTGCTGCCGAGGTAGCCAAAGCTCAGGAGCCCCCAGTCTCTCGAGCCGTGGCCATGCTGCCGCCTCCTCCTCCAGTGCTGCTGGTTCCGGGTCCTTCTACCTCCTCTGATGTCTTGGAGCATGCTGTCTCCGGGATGGTCCAACTGCAAGAAGACCTCCAGGGTGCCGCCCCACGTCTGGTAGCCGGGCGCCTGGTAGCCGGGCGCCTGGAGCTGGTCTCCGGCTGGCTTCATTCTGACGCCTCTGTCCGAGCGACGTTGAGGCAGGCCACGACAGCTTCTGAGGAGGATAAGCAAGCCGCCACCCAGGCCTCAGCCGCCCGCGATGCGGCATTGAAGGATGCCACGGTCGCCCAGGACCGCTGCAAGGTGCTGGAGGCCGAGCTGCAGGGCTTGCGCGATGAGCACGCCAAAGAAGCTCGTGACCGCCAGGCGAAGGAGGAGGAGATGAAGGCTCAAGAGGAAGCCGTAAGGGACCATGACGCCGAGCTGACACGGCTGTCGGAGTCGCAGGCTGCTGAGCGCAGCCGGCTGGAGATGCTGGAGAAGAAGCTGAGGGCAGAGAGAGCCGAGCTGGACGCCAAGGCGAAGGTCCTGGCCGAGGACCGCATGGCCTTTGCTCGCCTCGAGGAGAGGGCTCGCGCGTCACTGAAGACGCTCTACGAGAATGGCTGGGAGAAGCCACTGGCTGGCACCAAGGACGGCCCTGCCCATCTGCTTCCGTTCTTGGTCGAGGCGCTCGAGGAAGTCGTGAGCGGCGTCGGCCCCATGGCCGAGGTGGAAGATCGCGTCCTTTCTTCTGCGGCGCTGACACGCCTCTTCAGCCACGTACACCTTCATGACCCTGGCGCCAATCTCGATGAGCTGCTAGAGCCCGTGGACAGCGAGCACTTCGCCGCTGCTGCTGAAGCTGTGAAGGGCCAGGTGGAAGCCTTGTTGGCGAACTTCCGCGCCTTTGCTACCGCACCCACGGCAGGCGCTGCTGATCCTGCAGCCCCGGGAGGTGGAGCTGGTGGGGGCAACACCACCACGGAGGCGGAGCCCCTGGCGAATGACGGCGTTGTCCAAGGGTGATCTTCTCGCGACCTCTTTCCTGTTTTAACTCGTGCAATGTGCACCATGCCCCGTGGAGGCGTTTAAACTTGCGTTTGATATTGTGAAGACAATTATGGTTTGTAATATTTGCTCTAGGATTTGCTTCGATATTTTGCGGTTTCCTTCCGATTTGCTTTATGTTTTACGTCGGCAGAGCCCGGCCCCGTGCATACCTCAATCGTTGTTGGCCCCGACCGGATCACCAGGACGGGACCAAGGAGTGAGGGGCTACGTGACAAGTTAGGCTCCTGAGTCGCGATGCTCAGGAGTCCCCCTTGACGCACAAACAACAAATAGGGAGGGAACATAGGAGTAGATCTATCGTTATACGTCGGCAGAGCCCGGCCCCGCGCATACCTCAACCGCCATTAACTCCGACCGGATCACCAGGTCGGGGCTAAGGAGTGAGGGGCTACATGACCAGTTAGGCTCCTGAGTCACGATGCTCAGGAGTCCCCCTTGACGTTCAAATGATCTTCATACCTTGGCTCCACTCGGGGAGGGGCGCGCGATGACCAGGTCCGAGGGACCTGGCTGGGTGGTGTGCGCTCGGGCGTGACCCGGGCGCAGCCCCCATGTCCATCCCCCTCGCGTGACGCTCCTGAGGGGAGGTGTTGCGATGAGGCCAGTCAGTGAGCTCTGGGCTCCCTGAGGTTGATACGGCCATGGACCGCCCCCAGTTGTTTATCACCAGCGTGGAGCATAGCGCTTCCGTATGTGTACGGGCATAGCCGCTCCTGGGTAGTGTCGTCAGCCAGCACGGAGCATGGTGCTTCCACTGGTGCGTGGGAGGGGGCCCCCCCTCCGGGAGGAGCCCCCGGGGCATATACAGCCCCGCCCTGACACATGGCTTGCATGGTAGGGCTAGATGAGGTGTATCTAGGCACTCATGAGCCAGCACGGGACTCATGAGGCCCTACCTCAAGGCGGGTTGCGCCTGGTCTTGAGTCTTGGACAGCTGCGTGTTCCTACGAGATGGTTAGATACAAATGCTCTACGTCCTTAGGTCCCGGCCCTCGAGCAAGCTCGGCCGCCGCTGGTATGCTGGGTCGCAATGCCGTGGTCAAGGCCGGGGGGTGAGGGCTGGAGAGCTAGTAAGAGCTCCTGAGTCGCAATGCTCAGGAGCCCCCCTTTTAACGCGCAAGCGATTTGTATGAGGGAGAGGAGGCCCGTGGTAGGCGGCAGATGATAATCATGGGCAGGTTAAGCATGAAAGGAAAATTAGCTTAGATAAACGCAGAATGGATACACGCCACCGGGTCAGGCCCGAGCGGCTTGGGGATGATGCAGCCCGAGGGGCGCCCCCGGCAAGGTAAACTAAAGACATAAGGAAAAGGGATACACGCTGCAGGGACGGACCCATGCGGCCTGGGAATGATGCACCCCTGAGGGCGCTCCCAGCTGAAATGAACTCGGAAGATGTCTCCTGGTACCATTGTAGAGTGGGTGTTGGAGTAGCTGAAGATGCACAGTGAAGAGGCCGACCCTCATGAGCCACCGGAGCCCTGAGCCTTGGGAGGCTCTGGGGGTCTAGGCGGCTCCTCGAGGACCATCTCCATCTCTGCTAGGACTGCATGATGCCTGGCCTCCTGGGCCACAAGAATGCTTTGCAGGTGACGCTGGAAGGTGGTAGCCGCGTTCGGCAGGCATGCGAACGTAGCCGTGCAACGGACCCTCGCAGTGTCCCATGCACAAAGGTCAGAGGCGCTCCTGAGATGTGGCTCGGTTGAGCCATGGGATGTCAATGCAGACGCGCAGCCCACCATCCTCGCCTGGACGGGGGGCCACGCCAGGTAAGCGGTGGTTGCTGCGCATGGCTCTTGCTTCCTGTAGCTCTTGAGTAGTCTTGGTGATGAACTCATGAACGCTGGGCTCTCCATGCCCTGAAACCTCCTAAGGGAAACGTGCCGCGAAGCACGCCTCCAAGTGGTGCCCGAGCGCCTCCCTCGTGATTTTGGCAAAGTCTGAGGCCCTCCAGAAGAGAGCCCCTGAGCCCTGCCCAAGGAGGGCGCCGGGCGCGCCTTCCTATGTGATGGAGGGAGGCACCCCTTGCGCGGGGCGCTGATCCTGACGCGGCACCTCCTGAGATGCCAACCTCCTAACGCCTTGAGCTGAGCGGTGTCTTCTTATTCTTGGGGACTACCTCGGGAGGATTCTCGCCCCTGCTGTCTGGGTCCTTGATTGATGCAGCTTGGAAGGCATGCTCGAGGGAGCACACCGCATCTCTTTCTTCACAAGTGACCGTGATGATTCCGCCACTTCCCGACATCTTGAGGACGTTGTAGCCATGGTGTGTCACCGCCATGAACTTGGCCAGGGCTGGATACCCGAGGATGGCATTGTACGGCAAGTGGATGTGGGCGATGTCAAAGTTGATGAGCTCGGTGCCGTAGTTGTCGCGCTGGCCGAAGGTGACAGGGAGGCGGATCTACCCTATCGGGGTGGTGGAGCTGTCAGTGACTCATGAGAACAGCTTGGTTAGCTGATCATATGGCACTTGAAGGCTGTCGAACATCTTGATGGACAGGACATTGAGCCCTGTGCCGCCATCAATGAGGGTCCTGGTGACCTGCACGTTGTTGATGACTGGGGAGCAAAGCATCAGGAGGACGCCAATAGTAGTTGCGCACTTGAGTTGATCTGCTAAGCTGAAGGTGATGTCACACTTGGACCACCTGAGCGGGCGCGTGGCCTCAAGCCTGGGGAGGACTGCATTCACCTCGCGAGCAAACTGCTTGAAGATGCGCTGAGATGCTGGGGCCTGAGCTCCGCCCAAGATGCAAGCGATAGCGCGTGGCTCCTGTGTGACGCCCCGAGACCGACGCTCTAGAAGACTCCTAGCTATTCCGAGTTTCGCCGTGTGTTTTATTTTTGTTTGTTGCATTTCATCATGTCATCTCTTGCATTGCATCATGTCAGCATGCCATCATATCATTAATTTTATAACTCTTTTAAATAAATTGTATGGATTTTTCGATCCATTTAAATCGAGGGAAGGGTGACTTCTCTTTATAACATATCCTCTCGATATTTTAGGGAGCTATATTAAATATTTCTTTAATTTGGAATTAACCATAACCCACTTGCAAAATATCCCAATGCTTTTGTTATCTTAATTCTTGGTCTCCAACCTTGCCCATAATTTCTTTCATAATTTTCCGGAGCTCCACCAAAAATCCGAACATTTTTGGACCTTCCAAACTCCCACTTCCTATTTAAACTCTTTTGAATGTAATTCAAATGAGGTTGTATTCAGTCCCTTCGACACGTATCTTTGCAATTTTTTTGGATCAAGACCTTTTCGATGAGCCCAAGAAAATTAACTCCATTCCCAAATTGCTTCTCTAACATCTTGTTTTCTCTCCTTTTCTTTCCTTCTATTATTTCTCTTCTGTTTTTGGAAGAGAGAGCAACCCACCAACTCTAGCCCGCAGCCCAGACCGACCCAATTCCCCTTAAGCCCACCTAAACCACTGTTAACCCTAGCCCCGACCGATCCCAGCCCCCACGCATCTCTCTCCCTCTCGTTCCCTCTGCCCGCCGCCACACACACACACACACACACACACGCATCGAGCCAGGGAGACGAGCTCCCTGCGCCCGATCCCCTCGCCGCCCTCCTCCTCGGTCCGGCCCGAAACCGCCGTCGTCGCGCCTCTTTGCCTCCGCGCTGTCCATCCTGTGATCCGGCGCCCCAGCCTCGTCAGCGCCCGTGCCTCCTCCTCCCTCACCTGTGGCCTCCTCGTCGTCGTCCCGCGCCTCCCTGAGAGCCACCTCCGCCTCGACTAGCGCTGCCCCTCCGTCGTCAGCTTCCGGTGTCTCCGACCCTCCTCTGCATCGACCTCCCCTGCTTCACCAAGTTCACCGCTGCCGAGCCCCTACCTCAGCCTCGTGACCTCGCCGCGCCTCCTACCCCGCTGGCTTCTTCTCTGCTTGAGGAGCTCCAACAGCCGCGCATGGCTACGCCTCCCATGGAGCTCCACTGCTGGGGTTGCTCCTCGCCTGCATCGCTGCCTTCCCTCGCGCTGCTGCTCCTCTACTTCGTCCTCTGCCGCCTGCAGCGCGCGTGACCGAGCTGCCCCTGCCTTGTTCGACCACCGGAACCGCGCCAAGTCGTTGCCTCTTTGCATCCGCGCTGTGTTGCCGTGGACGCATGCAACCCTGAAATCAATCCCAAGCGTCAAGTATCAGGACACTACGGAAACCTGAATCGCCAAGACCGGACCCGTCAAGTACCCCTTCGGATTCGTCAAGACCCTCATGTACGACTACACCCGGTGATGCGTCAAGTACCTCTACCGTCGACCCCGTGGGCGTTAAGTTCCTCTATGAAACATGTACCACTACGCCCAAGTTCCACTACCAGATGTACCACTACCATCGCCGAAGACCGTCAAGTGTACAACTACTACCGCCGTTGATTCGACAAGACAACCACTACTTCCACTACCGTTGCCGTGAACGACTACTTCCACAACGTCCGTGAACCACTACTTCAACTACGACCGTCCCGAGGACGTCTACTTCCCCTACACCGCATCGAACTCGATCCGCCTCGAAAATGCACGCTTTGAAGGTATAACCCCGAGATGACCGCCCATGAACGAATGCTTGTGTGTTGTATGAGATGCTCGTGTTTGCACCGTGTCCGAGAGAGGTCTTTGCACGTTCCTTGTTTGCCATGCCGCCGTCCCGTGGGAACCCGGTAGCCGGGATCACCCCACCATCTTGCATGACTCGCTCAGGTCACACTTCCTTTTGCACCGGTACCTCCATGAGTTACCGGGACCGGAATGTTGCCGTGGCACCATTTCCGTTTCGTCGCCGTGGCACCTTTTTCCTTCCGCCATGGCGACAAATGCCTCGTATCATGCTCATGTTAACATTTTCATAAAATTGCATAAACCTTGTTTATGTCATCCGCATCATGATAACAACATTTAAATGCTTAAAATTTGTTGTTGCTTTAAAATTGCTAAATGACATGAGGATTTTCGGGAATTGTTGTTTGTTGTTTCTAGCCTCATTTAAACTTGCCTAAATAGGTGGTTTGCTCATGCTTCACCTCTTGCCATGTTTAATAACATTTAATATTGTTGGGTACCTAAACGAGAGTGAACTAAATAACTCAATGTGGTGTTTCATCAATATGCAACTTGTTGCATCTTGAGCTCCACTTAACTTGTAGTGTTGTTTGTGCATATTGCCATGACATGCCTCATTAAACCGGACATGCATCATACTTGATTGTGCATCATGCCATGTTTATGCTAGTGTGTTTACCATATTGTTTGCTTCTTTCCGGTTTGCTTCTCTCCTTAGCTTCGGTTTCGTTCTGGAGTTGTGAGGATTCATTTGACTATGTGCGTTTGTCTTCTTCATGGACTCATTCTTCTTCCTAGTAGGATTTCAGGCAAGATGACCATTACCCTCGATATCACTTCTATCTTAGCTTGCTAGTTGCTTCGTTCTATCGCTATGCTGCGCTACCTATCACTTGTTTACCATGCCTCCAAAATTGCCATGTCAGCCTCTAACCTTTTTCACCATTCCTAGCAAACCGTTGTTTGGCTATGTTACCGCTTTAGCTCAGCCCCTCTTATAGCGTTGTTAGTTGCAGGTGAAGTTGAAGATTGCTCCACGATGGACAGGATTATGTTGGGATATCACAATATCTCTTTTTAATTAACGCATCTATATATTTGGTAAAGGGTGGAAGGCTCGGCCTTATGCCTGGTGTTTAGTTCCACTCTTGTCGCCTTAGTTTCCGTCATACCGGTGTTATGTTCCTTGATTTTGCGTTCCTTACGCGGTTGGGTGATTTATGGGACCCCCTTGACAGTTCGCTTTGAATAAAACTCCTCCAGCAAGGCCCAATCTTGGTTTTAACATTTGCCACCTAAGCCTTTTTCCCTTGGGTTCTGCAGACTCAAGGGTCATCTTTATTTTTACCCC
>NC_041393.1:71608241-71616343 GCF_002162155.2 Triticum dicoccoides
TCGTGAGTGTTGGTCCAACCTGTCAGCCGCCGGTGGCCACCAGGGGAAACTTTGGGTTGGCCTACCGGAAGTTTGGACAATCCGGTGTGCCCTGAGAACGAGATATGTGCAGCTCCTATCGGGATTTGTCGGCATATTCGGGCGGCTTCGCTGGTCTTGTTTTACCATTGTCGAAATGTCTTGTAAACCGGGATTCCGAGTCTGATTGGGTCTTCCTGGGAGAAGGAATATCCTTCGTTGACCGTGAGAGCTTGTGATGGGCTAAGTTGGGACACCCCTGCAGGTATAAACTTTCGAAAGCCGTGCCCGCGGTTATGTGGCAGATGGGAATTTGTTAATGTCCGGTTGTAGATAACTTGAAACCAGATCCGAATTAAAACGCATCAACCGCGTGTGTAGCCGTGATGGTCTCTTTTCGGCGGAGTTCGGGAAGTGAACACGGTTTAGGGTTATGTTTGACGTAAGTAGTCTTCAGGATCACTTCTTGATCACTTCTAGTTTCTCGACCGTTCCGTTGCTTCTCTTCTCGCTCTTATGTGCGTATGTTAGCCACCATATTTGCTTAGTGCTTGCAGCAACTCCACCTCATTACCCTTTCCTACCCATAAGCTTAAATAGTCTTGATCTCGCTGGTTTTGAGATTGCTGAGTCCTCGTGACTCACCAGATACTATCACAACAGTTGCAGGTCCCGATGATACCAGTGCAGGTGATGCAACCGAGCTCAGATGGGAGCTCAATGAAGATCTTGGTCGTTGCTATGTTTCGTTTCATGTTGATCAGTAGTGGAGCCCAGTTGGGACGATCGGGGATCTAGCAGTTGGGTTATCTTCTTTTCTTTTGGCTTCGTCCGTAGTCGGACTATGTGTTTACTCTGAATGATGTATGATTTATTTAAGTACTTGTGTGAAGTGGCGATTGTAAGCCAACTCTTTATCCCAGTCTTGTTCATTACATGGGATTGTGTGAAGATGACCCTTCTTGCGACAAAACCATAATGCGGTTATGCCTCTAAGTCGTGCTTCGACACGTGGGAGATATATCCGCATCATGGGTGTTACAAGTTGGTAATCAGAGCCATCCCCGACTTAGGAGCCCCCTGCTTGATCGAATCGCTAGCGTTGTTGAGTCTAGAACAAAAATGTTTTGAGTCTTAGGATTATATATATCGAAGAGTAGGATTCTTTTTACTCCTCAGTCCCTTCGTCGCTCTGGTGAGGCCTCTTGACGTAGATGCTTTGTCTTTCCTCGCCTTAAATTTCAATAAAAAAAATTTAGGATCATGCGGGTATCTTGGGATCGTTCCGATATTCTTATGACGAGAACATTGTTCTTGGTGCCTCCTGACATTTAGGGGTTGTGGCAGTGTCCCGGGGAGTTGAGCTCCGAGGTATTGTTGTCATAATTTTTATCGTTTCAGTTCTGGAATACCTGAGTTTTGTCGACATCGAAAATCTCTTTTATGCAGTTGTTGGTGAGATAACCTCGACGCCACCTAGTACTGGGGAGTTCGGGAGTATTGCCATAGCTTGTATAATGGATGCTTTTCGAAGGTTGAGGTACACGATTTCCGAAGGTTTCTTGGTTATGTGTTGACGGATGGATACAGCTTGGATGTAGGTATTGTTAGTTTTGGGTGAGATATATATTGCTTCCCCTGTATCCCCAACACCAGATTGCATAACCAGAAAGTTTCAGGAGTTTTATAGGTGGGAATTCAAGTAGCTCTAGTTTTTTTTTTCTTTCTGACAGATGCATGATATGAGATTGGGGTTCGACGTCTAGTGGTCCACCTATCCACGGTCGTTTTTACAGTTGTCTCGTTGTGTCTTAAAGAACCCTTGGCTATGCTAGTTCGGGGACACTTCGTATGTCATGTGCACTGCCTTGTACATGATGGTGTTGTACGATCGAGCCCGTGTGGGCCCCACCACGAAAACTTCGGACGGAATCTCTATCATATGTTTGTTCCGGCTTATTCTGCAAGCCAATCCTTTGTTTTGTTTTATTTGTGGTATTCGAGTTGCTTCGAAGTCAAATGTTGATCCATACCTTTCCTAAACAGTGCTCTCATATTGCTGTGTGAATACTATTCCTTCTTGATCATCGAGATTGTCATGTCAATTCTTTCCGACCGATGTGCTTCTCTTCAAGTGGATCCGAACATTTCAACATTCGCAAGATCAATTCTAAGTTTTCTCAATGGTATCCATTCCATCTGCCCCAAGTTGCCTTTGTTTTTACCCACCCTCCCACCCTTTTCTTCAAGGACTCATATATTTTAATCATGTATCCATTTATTCATGTGAAATCACTTCACCCTTTTCAATCAATGTTCTGATCCGGTGATCCCTCGTGAAGATGCTCACGAGCGTCAAGTTTATAATTCTTTGTTCTCTTTTCTTCTCTGGTGGATTCAATTCAAGCTTTGTCGATCATATCCTTTCCTCGTTTCAAATTCTTTCTCATGCCGGTGCACCTCTTAATCATTCACTTCTCGACATTCCTTCATTCTCGAGTGTTGAATATATCTCAGAAGGCTCGTCTTTTCATTCAAGATCCATTCAAGCTATCTGGAGATTATTATCTCATTCAAGTCATTTAATTCAACCGGTGCAATCTCTCTTTCACGTAATCTTTTCCAACAGTGTTTCTTTTGAGTGGGCCCTAACCCACAGGTCTTTTCCCAGGATCTTACCCGACTCTTCTAATTATTAGGATCGATTCTCAAATTCATTTCCAAGTTTGATGTAAGAATGAATTTTCATCAGTCAAATGTCTTTCTCCAAGATCGATTTCAAAATTATTATTTTTTTCATTGTTGGCTCAACCTTTTTGTTTTTCATTCTCCCGGAGTATCTCAACAATTCATGGTGGTGTTTCTCGTCGTCATTCTCGAATTTTGAAGACAGAAGAAGAGTTCCTCTTAAATCCTTACCCGTTCTTCCAAAGATGCGTGGTTCTAGCTTGATGCCATCCTCTCGTAATTGTTTTCGATTGTGAGAATTCTTTTCACCCATCCGGAGCATTTCATGAGTTGTTTCCATTTCTTTCCTCCGAAGGCCATCATGTCATAATTCTTCATTCTCAGCGTGTAGCTATCGTTCTCCAAATCTAACCGGTGCATCATTCAAATATCCTCTAATCAATTCATGATCTCTTCATTCTCATGTATCTAAATCCCCTCAAGTATCTTCATTTGTTTTCAAATTCTTTCCGTGAATTGTGCCCTTGCTACTCTCTTTTCCAATTTTTACGGTGGTTCGTTCAAGATTTCACTTCCTTTGTTATCATATCAATTCATTCGTTGTTTCCGAATCCCACCTGTGGTTCCATCAATACCTTCTCAAGCTTGCGCTATATCTCTTTTAATCCTTTCTACGGGAATAAGTAGTATGCCAAATCCATTGCTTGTCATCAATTTAATTTGATGAAGGATAAGCATACAATAAATCTTATTCTTATTTCCGCGAGGTGATTCAATTCTCTTCTTTCAGAGATTGTTCATGATGAAGTAATTCTCGTTTCTAGTGTTTCATCTTTTCTTTTTCCGGAGTTCCAAGTTTTCTCGGTTATATCATTGCGAAGCTCCTTCTAAATCATCGCAAGGCTTCACCTTGTATTTGCAACTTCTCTTTCTTTCTATCATCCTTTTATTACCGGAGTTCTTCATGGAGGCTCAACATGGTGGTTCATCAAGGATTCTTTTCATTTTTCAGTTGTTCTTCAAGATTTCTCTCGAAGTTAAGATCCGCCAAGCTATACTAAAAAATAAACATGGTGCTCAACACATGTTTTTTCTGAGGAGTTCAAGTATTCTTCTTCTTGCATTTTGAAGTGCAATTCTTTCTACCTTATCTTTTCAGGTGGTGTTATATCATTCTTGACAATTTCCGTTCATGTTTCGCGATTCACATGTTGTCAAGAATGAGATATTTTAAAAACCATCATTTTTCTCTTTGATCATAAGATCTTTTCAACCCAGCAATTTCTTTGTTGGAGTATCTTGGGTTATATTTCACCTAAAGCCTTCCATTGGGGATGTTGCTATTTGTGGTGCTTATCAATGATCCAAGCTTTCTCCATATCCTTCTCGATGAAAGAGGTTTTTCATCTCTTCGTTGATCTCAAGCAAGCAATTGTTTCCGTTAGTGGACGGTTGTCACCTCATAATTTTGAGATGTTTTCCATAAGCCCACAACAAGCTTGTGCTTTTCGTTGTTGATTTTCCAACAACTCCGTTAAATCCAACTTTGCAAGGATGCTTTCAAGTTCATTTGTGGCAAAAGTTGTCATTTTCTTCTCCGTCCCTTTATCCCAACAATCTAGCTTCTATTCTTTCGTTTCGGAGGCATTGTGATGTTGCTCTCTTCACCCATCACCTCGTTTTGTCAAGATCACATTATTTTCTTACTCATCCATTCAATCGGAGTGTTGTGTCACGTCTTCAAGTTCTTTTCATCTTATCAAGTTTTGCCTCTCTTTTCAACCGGATTGCTGTCTGAAATTCTTCTTACCCCTTGTGCCATTCTTTCAATAGTCCCGGAGGCAGTGTGTTGTTGATTTCATCAAGTATCATCCCATCTTCTCAAGTTCATGTTCAATTCCTTCCATTTTCAGTCGGAGTGCTGCAAAAATTATATCATTCTTATTCATTCTTATCTCGTTTCAACTAGAGTGGTTTCAATTCCTTCTTGTTCATTGTGCTCGTCATTCATAGATTTGCAACCTCCAAGGTTCAAATGGTGTTCCTTGTTTCTATTTTCTACCGCAGTGCTCTCGATTGTGTTCAACTCCGTGATGTTCTTTCTTTCTTCAACCTCCCAAGGTTCTTTGGTTTCACTCTTTTGTCGAAGAAGCAACTTAGTTTTACCTCCTCTCTTTCTCTTCAGTTTCTCTCCGGTGCCATCCTAGATCTCGGGACGAGATCCTCTTGTAGTGGTGGAGTGTTGTGACACCCCGAGACCGACGCTCTAGAAGACTCCCAGCTATTCTGAGTTTCGCCGTGTGTTTTATTTTTGTTTGTTACATTTCATCATGTCATCTCTTGCATTGCATCATGTCATCATGCCATCATATCATTAATTTTATAACTCTTTTAAATAAATTGTATGGATTTTTTGATCCATTTAAATTGAGGGAAGGGTGACTTCTCTTTATAACATATCCTCTCGATATTTTAGGGAGCTATATTAAATATTTCTTTAATTTGGAAATAACCATAACCCACTTGCAAAATATCCCAATGCCTTTGTTATCTTAATTCTTGGTCTCCAACCTTGCCCATAATTTCTTTCATAATTTTTCGGAGCTCCACCAAAAATCCGAACATTTTTGGACCTTCCAAACTCCCACTTCCTATTTAAACTCTTTTGAATGTAATTCAAATGAGGTTGTATTCAGTCCCTTCGACACGTATCTTTGCAATTTTTTTGGATCAAGACCTTTTCGATGAGCCCAAGAAAATTAACTCCATTCCCAAATTGCTTCTCTAACATCTTGTTTTCTCTCCTTTTCTTTCCTTCTATTATTTCTCTTCTGTTTTTGGAAGAGAGAGCAACCCACCAACTCTAGCCCGCACCCCAGACCGGCCCAATTCCCCTTAAGCCCACCTAAACCACTGTTAACCCTAGCCCCGACCGATCCCAGCCCCCACGCATCTCTCTCCCTCTCGTTCCCTCTGCCCGCCACACACACACACACACACACACACACACGCATCGAGCCAGGGAGACGAGCTCCCTGCGCCCGATCCCCTCGCCGCCCTCCTCCTCGGTCCGGCCCGAAACCGCCGTCGTCGCGCCTCTTTGCCTCCGCGCTGTCCATCCCGTGATCCGGCGCCCCAGCCTCGTCAGCGCCCGTGCCTCCTTCTCCCTCACCTGCGGCCTCCTCCATGTCGCCCCGCGCCTCCCTGAGAGCCACCTCCGCCTCGACTAGCACCGCCCCTCCGTCGTCAGCTTCCGGCGTCTCCGACCCTCCTCTGCATCGACCTCCCCTGCTTCGCCAAGTTCGCCGCTGCCGAGCCCCTACCTCGGCCTCGCGACCTCGCCGTGCCTCTTGCCCCGTGGGCTTCTTCTCTGCTTGAGGAGCTCCAACAGCCGCGCATGGCTACGCCTCCCATGGAGCTCCGCCGCTCGGGTTGCTCCTCGCCTGCGTCGCTGCCTTCCCTCGCACTGCTGCTCCTCTGCTTCGTCCTCTGCTGCCCGCAGCGCGCGTGACCGAGCTGCCCCTGCCTTGTTCGACCACCGAAACCGCGCCAAGTCATTGCCTCTTTGCATCCGCGCTGTGTTGCCGTGGACGCATGCAACCCTGGAATCAATCCCAAGCGTCAAGTATCAGGACACTACAGAAACCTGAATCGCCAAGACCGGACCCGTCAAGTACCCCTTCGGATTCATCATGACCCTCATGTACGACTACACCCGGTGATGCGTCAAGTACCTCTACCGTCGACCCCGTGGGCGTCAAGTTCCTCTATGAAACATGTACCACTACGCCCAAGTTCAACTACAAGATGTACCACTACCGTCATTGAAGACCGTCAAGTGTACAACTACCATCGTTGTTGATTCGACAAGACAACGTGTACCACTACTTCCACTACCGTCACCGTGAACGACTATTTCCATGACGTCCGTGAACCACTACTTCCACTACGACCGTCCCGAGGACGTCTACTTCCCCTACACCGCATCAAACTCGATCCGCCTCGAAAATGCACGCTTCGAAGGTATAACCCCGAGACGACCGCCCGTGAACGAATGCTTGTGTGTTGTATGAGATGCTTGTGTTTGCATCGTGTCCGAGAGAGGTCTTTGCACGTTCCTCGTTTGCCATGCCGCCGTACCGTGGGAACCCGGTAGCTGGGATCACCCCACAATCTTGCATGACTCGCTCACATCACACTTCCTTTTGCACCGGTACCTCCATGAGTTACCGGGACCGGAATGTTGCCGTGGCACCATTTCCGTTTCGTCGCCGTGGCACCTTTTTCCTTCCGCCATGGCGACAAATGCCTCGTATCATGCTCATGTTATTGTTTTCATAAAATTGCATAAACCTTGTTTATGTCATCCGCATCATGATAACAACATTTAAATGCTTAAAATTTGTTGTTGCTTTAAAATTGCTAAATGACATGAGGATTTTCTGGAATTGTTGTTTGTTGTTTCTGGCCTCATTTAAACTTGCTTAAATAGGTGGTTTGCTCATGCTTCACCTCTTGCCATGTTTAATAACATTTAATATTGTTGGGTACCTAAACGAGAGTGAACTAAATAACTCGATGTGGTGTTTCGTCAATATGCAACTTGTTGCATCTTGAGCTCCACTTAACTTGTAGTGTTGTTTGTGCATATTGCCATGCCATGCCTCATTAAACCAGACATGCATCATACTTGATTGTGCATCATGCCATGTTTATGCTTGTGTGTTTACCATATTGTTTGCTTCTTTCTGGTTTGCTTCTCTCGTTACCTTCGGTTTCGTTCTGGAGTTGTGAGGATTCGTTCGACTATGTGCGTTTGTCTTCTTCATGGACTCGTTCTTCTTCCTAGCAGGATTTCAGGCAAGATGACCATTACCCTCGATATCACTTCTATCTTAGCTTGCTAGTTGCTTCGTTCTATCGCTATGCTGCGCTACCTATCACTTGTTTACCATGCCTCCCAGATTGCCATGTCAGCCTCTAACCTTTTTCACCATTCCTAGCAAACCATTGTTTGGCTATGTTACCGCTTTGGCTCAGCCCCTCTTATAGCGTTGTTAGTTGCAGGTGAAGTTGAAGATTGCTCAATGATGGACAGGATTATGTTGGGATATCACAATATATCTTTTTAATTAACGCATCTATATATTTGGTAAAGGGTGGAAGGCTCGGCCTTATGCCTGGTGTTTAGTTCTACTCTTGCCGCCCTAGTTTCTGTCATACCGGTGTTATGTTCCTTGATTTTGCGTTCCTTACATGGTTGGGTGATTTATGGGACCCCCTTGACAGTTCGCTTTGAATAAAACTCCTCCAACAAGGCCCAATCTTGGTTTTAACATTTGCCACCTAAGCCTTTTTCCCTTGGGTTCTGCAGACTCAAGGGTCATCTTTATTTT
>NC_041393.1:71616504-71621977 GCF_002162155.2 Triticum dicoccoides
CAGCCGCCGGTGGCCACCAGGGGCAACTCTGGGTTGGCCTACCGGAAGTTTGGACAATCCGGTGTGCCCTGAGAACGAGATATGTGCAGCTCCTATCGGGATTTGTCGGCATATTCGGGCGGCTTCGCTGGTCTTGTTTTACCATTGTCGAAATGTCTTGTAAATCGGGATTCCGAGTCTGATCGGGTCTTCCTGGGAGAAGGAATATCCTTCGTTGACCGTGAGAGCTTGTGATGGGCTAAGTTGGGACACCCCTGTAGGGTATAAACTTTCAAAAGCCGTGCCCGCGGTTATGTGGCAGATGGGAATTTGTTAATGTCCGGTTGTAGATAACTTGAAACCAGATCCGAATTAAAACGCATCAACCGCGTGTGTAGCCATGATGGTCTCTTTTCGGCGGAGTTCGGGAAGTGAACACGGTTTTGGGTTATGTTTGACGTAAGTAGTCTTCAGGATCACTTCTTGATCACTTCTAGTTTCTCGACCGTTCCGTTGCTTCTCTTCTCGCTCTTATTTGCGTATGTTAGCCACCATATTTGCTTAGTGCTTGCTGCAACTCCACCTCATTACCCTTTCCTACCCATAAGCTTAAATAGTCTTGATCTCGCGGGTTTTGAGATTGCTGAGTCCTCGTGACTCACCAGATACTATCACAATAGTTGCAGGTCCCGATGATACCAGTGCAGGTGATGCAACCGAGATCAGATGGGAGCTCAATGAAGATCTTAGTCGTTGCTATGTTTCGTTTCATGTTGATCAGTAGTGGAGCCCAGTTGGGACGATCGGGGATCTAGCAGCTGGGTTATCTTCTTTTCTTTTGGCTTCATCCTTAGTCGGACTATGTGTGTACTCTGAATGATGTATGATTTATTTAAGTACTTGTGTGAAGTGGCGATTGTAAGCCAACTCTTTATCCCAGTCTTGTTCATTACATGGGATTGTGTGAAGATGACCCTTCTTGCGACAAAACCACAATGCGGTTATGCCTCTAAGTCGTGCTTCGACACGTGGGAGATATAGCCGCATCGTGGGTGTTACATCCTGGAAGCCCCCAGCCCCCTCCACCAGGTGGTGGTCGTCATTCCTTCTTGGTGGGGGCGGCAGAGGAGGAAGGCCTGCGTTGCCCTGCGGGCGGTCCTCACGAGGCTGATCCCTCCAGGCCGCCCCGCGAGGCTGGTCCTGCCAACGATCCTCGCGAGGTCGGTCACGCCACTCCTGGCGAGGGCCACAGTCGTCCCATTATCCTTCGCCACGTCCTCCTCCTCGGCCGTAGCCCCGGTCGCTGCACTCGGGGCATCGACCGAGCATGCTTCTCGAACGGCCCTGAGCTCCTGACATTCGTTGGTGTTGTGGGTGTGGCGGTTGTGGTAGGCGCAGAACGGTCGGCTGCCCTTGGACGACTCCGGCTGGTCCCAGCCGTGATTTGTGTCTGGTTCTGCTGCGAGCACGGATGCTCCTTTGTGCTTCACGTCCTTGGCCTTGGCCTTCTTCTCTTCTGGGTCAGCAGCTGGAAGCTCAAGGAGGGAGAAGCGTCCCTCCTCAGCTCTTGGGCACTTGGTCGCTAGGTTGAACAGCTCCAGGAATGTGCACAACTCCTCATGGATGGCGAGCTCCTCCTTCATCTTGACATCGCGGATGCCATCAGAGAACGCTGAGATGATGGCCTCGTCCGTCACCTTGGGGATCTTGAGGTGGCCACTGTTGAAGCACTGGATGTATTTCTGCAGGGTCTCTCCAGGCTGCTGCTTGATGCGGCACAGGTCACCCGCGGCCAGAGGGCGGTCGTGAGTGCCCTGGAAGTTGGTGATGGAATGGCTGCGCATCTCGTCCCAGGAGGAGATCGAGCCGGGAGGTAGGTTCAGGAGCCAGGTGCGGGCACCGTCCTTGAGCGCCATGGGAAGCCAGTTCGTCATGACCTTCTCGTCTCTGTTGGCCGCCTCTATGCCCAGCTCGTAGAGCTGCAAGAACTCCGCGGGGTCGGCTGTACCGTCGTAGAGAGGAGGCAGGTCCGGCTTGAACTTGACGGGCCAAGCAACGCTATGCAGCTCGGTGGTGATGGTGCGGTAACCTGTTGTGGCCACCAGAGCCCTTTGCTGACACGGGGCTTGCTCCTGATGGTACTCGCGCACTGCTGCCAGGGGCAGCACGGGATCTTGACGCGCTGGTGCAAGGAAGCGATCTTGTCGTGCTGGTGCAGGAAGCACGGGAGCACCTTCCTTAGGTCGAGAGATTTCTTGGCAGCTTCTTTCTTGTCGCGCGGGCGCTGGACGCGGTGGATCACGTCCAGGGGCCGCACACCTTGGAGCCAGGGCACTATCTTGGGGCGGAGGTGGCGGAGGCGCTCCTTGAGCCGCATCGCCCACGCCTGACGAAGGGCGAGGCAGTGAGAGGGACGGTGCGGGAGAGCCCCCTGCGTCACTGACGAGCTCGGTGATGCGAGTGAGCCATTCTTCGTAGAGGTCGTCGACGGGGCGGTAGTGCAGGAGCTTATGTGCCAGGAGCAACACGGCCTACGCATCCGTGGGGGCGCGACGAGCGTGAGACGACGAACCAGCTGGGGTCAACAATGGAGTGGCGGTGCGACCTTCCCGCCGCACCGAGGGATGAGCAAAGATGCATGCTGCTCGTTCCCCGCCGAGCCGGTGGCGGCATTGGCGGCTGGCAACAGAGAACGATGAGGAGGCCCGCCGACAGGGGCCGTCTGGGCGACACAAGCGGCGAGATCAGCTCGGTGCTTGGCGCGCTCGGCGAGCATCTGCCATGGATGCGACAAAGCGATGGGACGCAGATCGGCGGAAGGAAGATTTCGGCGCACCCCTACCTAGCGTGCTAAATGTCGGATATCGGGTTCCGGCAAAACCCTTAAGGTTCGAACACTGGGGTGCGCACGAAGATCTTCTCCCTGCAGATACACGCCCTCAGCCACGCCGCGATCCCTAAGCTAGATCAATGAACAACACAAGAGACACGAGGTTTATACTGGTTCGGGCCACCGTTGTGGTGTAATACCCTAATCCAGTGTGTGGTGTGGTGGATTGCCTCTTGGGCTGATGATGAACAGTATAGAGGAAGAACAGCCTCGCGAGGAGAGGTGTTCTTGTGGTGGTGTGGTGTTCTACTTAGAAAGGAATCGATCCCCTCCTACTGTGGTGGCTATCTCTATTTATAGAGGCACTGGTTCTCTTCCCAAATATTGAGCGGGAAGGGATCCAACAACGGCCATTTTGAAAGGGGACATCAAGTACAAGCTATCCTGACTAAAGGTGGTCTTCGACTGTCAAAGGTGCTGGTGATGACGCCATCTTGGGCTCCACGGTAACCTCCGTCCTACCGCTCTGCTGGACTTGGTCTTGTTGCACCGATATTGAAACCTTTGCTTGATGCCTCGGTACTCCGCCCCAGGGCTTGCCCCCTTTGCACCAAAGAGGAAACGAGGACACTGCATAAGCTGGCGCCCGCCTGGTCTTGATCGTCATGGCTTGTGTCATGAGCACCTCGCGAGGTACCCCTTGCCTTGATCTCTCTGCCTCCTTGTGAGCCTGCCTGGTGAGGCCACTCCTGAGGAGGCCCTGTGTCGTCCGCCCCACGAGGCTTGACCCATCACGAGGGTCTTGAGTGTTGATTGATGAAGATGGGCCATACTGGGCCACTGCTTGAGCCACGCAGCAGGCCGCAGGCAGGCAGGTCTAGGGACCCCCGTTCCATGAACGCCGACATGGCCGACGAGCATCGCGTGCCGGAGATGGAGGAGCTCCACCGCTACTGCCTCCCCGTGCCGCCAGGCTATCATCTTCCACGCAACTAGAAGATCGACAAGGACGGCCACCCGACGCCGGGGCCCGGCGCGACGGAGGAGGAGCTCCAGAACCACCCTGGCGGCCGGCACAACATTGGAGGCCGCCGGAACTTTTGGCGCGGGAAGGACTATTGGGAGATCATGGCCGCCTTCCGCCTTCCAGCGGCCAGCATGACCCCCGACCTGACGGGCCGCAGCAATCGTCTTCGCGCACCGCCTCCACCGCACGATCGCCGCAGGCGTGTCGGCAGCCACGGTGCGCACCCGGCAGCGGCGCCCGCGCTGGCCGCGCCCTCCCTCGCTGCCGAAGATCGAGTTGCCGCCGAAGTAGGTGATCCTCCGTGAGGACGGCGATCCGGATGACACCCCGGGGTACCACATGGCCGCGCGGGCGTCAAAGGCTGCTGCGGCAGCGGCGGCTACGGCGAGGGAGGCCGCCGAGATTGCGGTCGCGATCGATGCGGCCGAGGCGATGGCAGTGGATCAGGCGGCGATGGCACCGCAGGAGTGGCATCAGGTGCAGCCGGAGTGGTAGCAGGTGCCGCCGGAGTGGCAGCAGGAGTGGCAGCAGGCGCCGGTGGAGTGGCAGCAGGCGCCGGCGGAGGTGGCGGAAGAGGCTCCCGACGACGGCTCAGTGGACTGGGACGACATCGTGAACCGGTCAAGCAGCGACGATGACGGTGGCGACGGCTCGACCATGATTGACCTCGTCGATAGCGACGACGAGTAGTTTTTTTATTTGTTGTTTAGTTAATTTGGTTATGTCGTTCTAAGCCTAAGTACTATACTTTATGTATGAACTTATCATTATCGAGTTCGCTCGACTATGTAAAATATGTTATCTATGTTCAATGAAATTTGAGTGAAATTTGTTTTGTCCATTTCATTCGAGAGTGTTGATTTGATGATGCATTTGTACACGAATATATGCTAAAGCATAAGAAATTAGTCATACAAAAAATAAGGCTGAAAAAATATTGAACAAACACATAAAATACCGGTAGTCCAAAACGATGCTCAATGTAAAGGTACGTGATCGCATGCATGAAACGAAACGAAACTTTGCGAGGGCGTGTGCATCCCCAATGTAGTCCCGCACGCACGATATGAATGAAATCAGACACGGAACAAACATCGCGCCATGTCCGGACAACGGTTTAGGGTACTTTCGCCTAGAAAACCCTTGAAAATGCATCAGACGTCAAAAAATACCGAAAATTATCGTGCGTGCTTCCCATGGTGCATGGAGCATGGGAAAAAGGTTTTGTGTCATTCGATGGAAGTAAAAAAAACGTCTTTGAGAGTAGTCGGGCCGGCATACCCAAACATTGTTGGTTGCACTGCGGCTACGTGATTGCATGCATGCAAGTGCACCAAAATGTGCATACATGTGGGCACGTCCAACATAGGCCCCCACGCAAGGTTGGAACGAAAACGGACACAAAATGAACGTTGCGTCACGTCCGGCCAGTGTTTAGTGTTTTTCGACTGGGAAAATCCTAGGAAATGCATCGAGCGTCAGAAAAATATGCAAATTGGCATTGGTGCTGTGGATGGTGATGCCAACATGTGGAAAAAGTTTCGTGACGTTTGACGGAGTAGAAAAAGAACCGTAGTTGCGAACCCCCTCTTCGACAGACCGAAAAGGTGCTGGTTGCACTGCGGCTACGTGATCGC
>NC_041393.1:71622404-71645931 GCF_002162155.2 Triticum dicoccoides
GGGTGCTGTGGATGGTGATGCCAACGTGTGGAAAAAGTTTCGGGACATTTGACGGAGTAGAAAAAAACCGTAGTTGCGAACCCCCTCTCCGACAGACCGAAAAGTAGCTGGTTGCACTGCGGCTACGTGATCACATGCATGCAAGTGCACCAAAGTGTGCATACATGTCGGCACGGTCAACGTAGGCCGCTACGCAAGGTTGGAACGAAAACGGACACAAAACAAAATTTGCGTCACGTCCGGCCAGAGTTTTAGTGTTTTTTCACCAGGAAAATCCTAGGAAATGCATTGAGCGTCGAAAAAATATGCAAATTGGTGTGGGTGCTGTGGATGGTCATGCCAACGTGTGGAAAAAGTTTTGGGACATTTGACGGAGTAGAAAAAAGTTGGAAACATGTTTGTTTTTCGTGTAAGGTTAAAAAAATACACAAAATGACAAAATTATACGAATAAATAAAAAACATATTTAATAGTGTGATGTGACTCTACATAACTACCCGGGCAGTACCCAGATAGTGCACTGCCCGGTCAGTTAAGTAAAGTCATATCACAGTATTAAATATGACCATGCATGGGTTAACCGACGCGGCTATTTAAGCCGATCGGGGCATCCTTCGGCGGCCGAGGTGGGACTAAACTAGCATGCCAGCAGCCCGCCCGACCCTCATCCACCCTTGTCATCTGGGGCCCGGCCCAATCATTGCGGATGGCAGAGGAGACAGAGGTGACGTGGGCACGACAAAATCTATTGTGATTAGGACCTGGCATGCCCGCTGCCATATGCCCTCGTCACCCACGACGACCTGCCCCATGCCCTAACCCACGCCGCCACCTGCCCCGACCCCCTGACGCCCCTCACCATGTCCTCGTCAGCACGCCGCCGTCCATCCTCCCCATCTAGCCCCGTGACGCCGCGCCGCCGTCCGTCCTCCACCGTTCGAGAGCACGCCATCCGCCGTCCGCCGATCGATAGCACGCCGTCAGTCGTGGTCCTCCGTCCACATCTGGCTCATCACATCGCCCGAAGTCTCTGACGTAGCTATCCGCGGTTCCACAACATGTCGTCGTCGTCACCCCTCCCCCTCCCTCCCCCCAGCCGACCACCTACGGCCCTAATGGTGGGAGGTAAAAAAATCGAACGGTGCATTCATCATGTTCATCATCTAGACATGTAAAGTAGCCAATATTTTTTTGCTCCTATTCATAGTGATGGACGAGTATGGAGAGATTTGATTTCTGTTGAGAAGTGGTGTCTGCTAGTCAGCAAACTGACCTCTAGGCAGAAAAAGTGTTTTGCAAGCACTAGACTAGAAAAAATGTTGATGATTCCTAGTGTGCTCATGCGCAAGTGTTTGCTTAAGTTCGTTATTAAATCATGTGCGTTGGACAAAAAAAGGTTCATCATGCCATCAAGAAACGGTGCGATATCATTGCATGTTGAAGATGTGTTTGATATTTTTGGGCTAGAGAACAAGGGCAGAGATGCCATGAAAGCTTTAGGTAAAGGGGGGGTTAAAGGCGAAGGTGAAGGTGCCGAGTCATTTCATAGATTCCATTATGAATGAAATAATGATAGACCATCTTATACAGGACATCACTACTAGTGGCATGTATGATGATGATTTCCTGCGTCGAATTGTGTTGGTTCTTCTTGGCATGGTTCTTGCATCGCACTCCAAGGTAGAAGTTCCTAATGCTTTTTACAAGTTAGTGGAGGATGTGGAGAGCATCAAATCATTTAACTAGAACGCGTTTACTTTACGCGTTTGCGTCGATGGCATCACAAAGACTGTATCGGATCTTATAAAATTTACATGGCCGGTGGGAAACCTTGCCCTCATACAAGCAAATTGTATGTTATATATTTTATTTCCAACTATAGGTTGTACTGTTAAGATTGCTAATATATTTCATGTTCATGCAGTACTCGCTACAAAAAAAGTACGCTTTCGTGATGATACGTGTTTGTCACAGTAGGTCGCGTTTTTTGTCATGCATGTACATCCATGACGATTTTATGACAGAATCAAGATAGTCATACCTGTGCTGTCGTAGAAGTGTTCCATGACATTACCAAAATTATCATCACGGAAGTGTCCACTTCCATGACGATAAATCGCGCGCCACAGAAGTGCTTTCGTCAAGGGTGACCGACATGTGGCATCCACCGTAACAGAACAACGTTAAGCTATCGGGTCGGGTTTTGGATCCGATAACCCGTTAACAGCCCCGAACAATGGGGATTTTACACGTGTAAAATCATCATTGGCTGGAGGAAACACATGTCGGCTCACCGTCGGGACAGATGTCATCTGCTCATTGGACCGAAGGTGCCTATGATACGGCGACACATGGTACGGCCCAACAGAGGCCCATTCCTGTGAAAAGGCCGGCCCGTTTGACTTGGTCAAAAGGTGGCGAGCCGGCCCACGGAAAGCCTGTTAATGGCCTGTTCGCATATAGCCCATTTACAGCCTGCTAACCCAGGGCCCGTTATGCCCTATCCGAATTAGGCCCAGTAGCGTCATCTGGGCCGTCCAATATGATTCAGCCTGTTTTAACTTCCGGCCCATGTGTGGCCCATGACTTCTTTCAGCGCATATGAGGACCTTTGTAACTCTTGGCCCATTAACGGCCTGTGGTGAAGCTGGCCCGTAATGAACAGTGTATCACTTTATACCCATTAACGGCCCGTTATTTCATTGGGCCGTTTACAGCCCAAGTTATCTTTTGGCCTTCTCAAGGCCCATTGATTTTTGGGCTCATTTGCAGCATTCGGTTACATACGGCCCGTTACTGTCATTTTCTGCTTGTGGGCCAAATTCAGCCCGTCGTTACAGTCGGCCCGTTTGCGGACCGTTAATACGTTGGGCCATTTTCATGTCAAAAAGCCCGTTGGGCTGTTTTCATAGAGTTATCAAATACGGCCTATGAACGGCCCGTTATGGTCCACAAATAGTACGACCCATGATTGGCGAAATGATGATACGCCCCGTATGAGGCCCATGGATAGTACGACCCGTAGAAGGCCCATGGATAGTACGGCCCGTAGAAGGCCCATGGATCGTACGGACCGTAGAAGGCCCATGGACCCTACGGCCCGTAGAAGGCCCATGGACCCTAAGGCCCATATAGAATGCCGATGGATTCTACGGCCCGTATAGAAGGCCAATGGATCCTACGGCCGGACGAAGGCCCATGGATCATACGGCCTGCAGGAGGCCCATGGTTACAACAGTCCGTGTGTTGCCATGATTATTTTGGCCTAGTTACCAAAAATAGGCTATTGTGGCCACTAGAAAAAAAACAGAAAAAGAACTGTAGTGACTACAAGCAAACAACTAAACAAGACAATAAGGAAATAAATAAGCAAGCAATTAACGCTAGCCTATTACCCCTATTACACATATTACATCCACTGGGCATCAAAGTTCGCCACCAATGCAAATATAGGGAACAAAGCAGCACATTACATACACTGGCCGTCAAAATTGGCCACCAGTGCAAATAAACGCGGCAGCAAAACAAGAGCATAACTGAAACACCTTCAGAAGAGCTCAAGAAACGTTATCCTAGGTATCCACCATGCTGGCAATAAGCTTAGCAAGCTGATTAGCTTTGTCCTGTTTGGCGCTAAAATCCTCCAACGCTTTCTGTTGCACCAGAAAGAATGCATCTGAATGCTCCAGGGACTTCCGCAGTCCTTCCGCTTCTTGTCGCAGCACAACTAATCGATGTCTTTTAGCTTATAGTTTAGACTCAAGAAACCGAACTGATTCAGACAGTGAGTTTGAATAGCTTGTGCAAGCGGTAGTGGCCAGTAACTCGAACACTAAACCAAGACAGGACTTTGGGGTTGTCTCGCTGTCTTCAAGATAGTCTTCCTTAGCTGCTTTATCAACTTTGTTGGAGACCAACAAGGATGTGTCACTATCCTGAACCTTATCTGCATTACTTCCTTTACCATTGCTTAATAAGGCACTCTTCCCCAATATTCTGTCAGCATTCTAAAAGAAGAAACAAGCAGGCACATAACAAGTTTAGCATGTACTAGTATATGAAACTCATTTCAGTGAACCAATTCAGTAGTAAGGTGGACAGGATTAAACTACCAAGTCTTCTATTGCCAAGTACTAGTACATAATAAAAGCATCAAACAAATATATATCTATGTCCTATGGTCACTGCATTGTCTTGCCAAATCAAAATAGAGACACGGTTCAAATCATATCAGTTCAAGACAAAGCAACTGTGAAAGAATACAAAGCGTGGGAAACTACACGGCACAACAAGATTTCAGATGGGTACCACGGGTCTACATGTACAACAACAATATTGGCTCTGTTGTGATGCTAGTAATGTGCATGATATGAAAGTCAACTATATACACAATTGAAATTGAAATCAATAGAGTTATTGATAAGAGCAAACCTGTTAAAGAAACATGCGTGAACATAAGTTTTGATTGGATCCTTCAATTTAAAAATAAGTTTGTATGAGTAAATACAGTGATACAAGAGCAAAGCAATCACAGTTAAAAAAGCGCCTAAGCGAGCGCTTAAGCGCGCCTAGGCTCTAGGCGTTGGCAAAACGCATTGCACATAACTATGCATAATCTGTGCATAACTGCGCATAAGCATGCGCTTTGGTTAGTAAAGCGCAAGGAAGTGGCAAAATGCACAATTAACGCCTAGCGCTTTTTTGAACTATGATAGCAATGGAATCTTAAATTAGAACAGTTGTTCTTCAGGTTTAGGCACTTGTTCTACATGAACAGAGTACAGTAAGATGCAAGAATATAATACTTAAAAATAGAAAATGAGCTCATAGACCTTACCACATTCTTGGTTCGGGACCAGTACAGAACAAGGCGTTCCCAGTCATCGTCCAGTAAATGTGTCTCAGGAGAACATAAGAGAATTTGATGAGTTTCTTTGCCGGTGAAGTACGTTTTCTTTAGGTAATTCCGATACTGCCACCAAGCATTCTTGAAGATAGCCGAGGTATTAGCACAGGTTACCTCATCCTGAGTTTCCAAATCGGTCCTTCTCTATAGAGAAAAATGGGAAAATTTGTTGTATTATAACCATCACTGAGGTAGGATGTATGGGACGAAGCAAAGTAATTGCCATGAATAACATTACTTACACATAACTCCTAGACAAACACCTGCAAGTGGCATTTTCCTTCATCTTCAGTATAATATTTCCAAGATGGGAAGATACGCACGATTTAACAACATCAAATGCGATAGATGCTAAACTACGACTAGCTGGTTGTGCTTCCTCCACAGGAATAGGCGTACTAACTAGTGGAGTTGGGGTTCACCGTGATAGTACTGGCCCTTTGGGCACTGGAGCTGCCTTACTAACTGCTCTTGTTTGGGAGCTCTGTGGTGGAGATGGTGCTGTGTCAACAGGAACTGGGTTACTATCGGCTGGGGTTGGGGTTAGATTGGGTGAAGCTGGTTCTCTGTCCATCGCAGTAGGGGTACAATCTGCGAGAGTTTGGGATATGTGTGGTAGGGCTGGTTCTTGTGCATGTACAACCGGGGTGCTATCTCCACCAAGAGGTACCACTGTTTTATTTGAAGACCGTGTTTTTAGTCCGCTAGATACTGGCATCACCTGCTCCAATTCAAATGGCTGATAAACAGGAAACATAGTTGAATGTACAGACATTGTATGAGAGACAGATGCAATAGATAGTATGGAAAAAAGAGGGCATGAAATAATTGACATGTATATTGTTTAACTAAGACGGATAGCATGACATAATTTCACATATATGATGTCTATCTAAACCGGATAGCATAGCATAACATAATTCAAAGATATGATGAATAACTAAACAGGATCGCATGACATAATTCACCTACATGTTATCTAAGTAATCAGGATCGCGTCATTTAATTCACATATGTGATTTATATGCTAAACAGAGGGCATTCCATATGAAGTCTGAACTAAGAACATTGTGTTGAATATTGTGTATATGATGTCTGAACTATGCAATGCAAGACACTGTATGCATGATATGAGCAGTATAACCGTGCCAAGTTAGAGCATACACCTCAGTGGGGGAATATGACTGGTCTTTTGTCTCTGAATCCATCTCTGAGGAGCTATTGGGACCCAACAAGAGATCTGCTTCGATAGGTAGCACTGTCTGCTCTGAAGGCCTTGTTTTCTCTCCAGATTTTTCCATCTCCCACCAAAATGGATGATTCACAGGAAGAGTAGTTTAATGTACAAACATTGTCGACAAATGGAAATGTAATGAAGAAAAGGATGGGCAAGATATCATTCAAATATATGATGCCTGGTTAAACAGGATGGCATTGCACATTTCAGATATATTATGGCTGGCTAAAAGACATGAGACTGCATAATTCCCATATATGATATAGAAACTAAACAGGTGGCATTACAGAACATGTCTAAACTAAGCAGATGACATATATGATGTCAAAAGTAGGCACTGCAAGACAACATATGCATGATATGACTAACATCATCATGCCAAGGTAGAGCAAACACCTTGGGGGGTAAATAGGAGTGGTTAGCGGCGTCCGAATCCGCCTCAGAACAGATATCTTCCTCTGGATTACAATCTGGAGAGGGGTGGGGAGGGTTTGCCATTGAACCCACCATGGAGCGATGTCTGCATGACATTGTATTGCCGCGCAAAACTCTTCTGTTTTTCTCTACATGTTCAGCATGACTGTGTACAATATCTGACATGCATACGAAAAAAATATGGTGAGATTATGTAAGGAGAGCATGCAGAAATTTAGAGTGATGGTAACAACCAGTGGATCGACATTTTTCCGTTGAACCAAAATAGCCCTAATGGATCGACGTGAATGTATAATAATAAGTGATGCAACAAGTGTACAACCTCTTTGCCATAGTCGTGTCGACCTCAACATCATTGGGTTGGTCGCTGAAGCAGTTGAGGCAGAGGTGGCTATCGGAGGTGTGGAGGAAGATCTGAGGAATTTGTAGACGGCGTCTAGGGCACTGCTCTGTTGTGATGGATCGTTCTGTCATTAGAGCAGCTCCGGTGAGCCGTAAGACGTCAAGGCTGAAGCATCACAAGACAGACATCGTCAATCTCAAGTGGGATTCTAATAGCATCTCCAGTAGATGATGTAAACGGATGTAAAATTAACATCACCAAAAAACACCTGACTACAACAGATGAGGTAAAAACTATTGACTCTGAACTTAACTGTCGAGACTGAAATTTACTGTGGAATCTGAATGCTACTGTCGAAACTGAACGCAATGGTAGCGGAGAGGCACTTGACATGTAGTTTAGGGAGGGCATGCAGTTCATCTTCAACCTCCACCCCCCTCAGCCGCCAGCCACCACTGGTCGAACCGCCGGCCCCAGCGCCGCCTCGCCGCCCCGGCCAGCCCTCTAGGCCCCCCGCCCCCCACCCTGAACCCTAAGATAGATAGTGGGGTACCTCTTCGGCGAGCCCCCGTCCCCGCTGCGGGTGGTTCTTCCTTAACTCCGGCAAGCCCCCCCAACCCCTGAAAATCGACTGACCCAAAAGTCGATTCAGTCGACTGAAGTGTGGCTTAATTGGAGCAGAGCAGTAGCACGAGCGAGGGGAGAGCAGCGGCAGCAGCTGGGCGAGCGAGCGATCGAGCGAGAGCCGGAGCAGCAGCAGCAGCGTGAGCGAGCAAGCGAGCGAGAGCCGGAGCAGCAGCAGATCTGGCTGGTATGGTCGTCGCCGCCGAAGGGGCCTCGCACTGGGGGAGATCCACTATGGAGATGTCGCCCGCGGTGCCGGCTTCAAGGTAGCCGCTCCATGGGGGTGCGGGATGGAGCACTGTCGGTGCCGAGAGGTCGAGTTAAGGAGAAGGTGCGATGCGGTGAGTGTACAACCTCTTTGGTGGCGCCGAGTAGGCCTCGGCTTCGTCCGAGGAGTCGGTGAGGATGCTGCGATTCCGGTGGTGCAGGTTAAGGCGATGCTGTGGGGATGGAGCAGCCGTGATAGACAAGGCGATCATCGGAGCAGCTCCTTGGAGGTGGAGGACGGGGCGGCTGAACCGGCGGGACGACGAGATGGTCCCCGGATCCTCATCCGGGGAGGTGGACGAGGGACATCGAGCTATTGCGGTGGATGACATCGTCGGGGAAGAGGCTCCGGCTGGGCAGAGGTGACGTGGCGGACGGAGGAGGGTGGGGTTTCGCGGCTGGAGCGGAGAGGTTATGGCGGCCTGGGATTTCGAATGGCGAAAAGGGGGAGATGGGAGGGGGTGAAGCATGACTTAGGGACGCCCTTGTCCAAAATGTAGGGTGTGTTACAAAAGTACCCCCCACCGATTTGAACTAGCGGCCCTTTCGGCTCAGGGTTAGAGGGGGGATTTCGCGTGTCGGGATTTGGCAGCTGGAGGGAGTTTTCGCGTGTGTTGTAATTTCGGGATAGCAAGGCGCGGGTTGTGAAGGCGCCAGTTTTGAGAGCAAAATATCTGAATTTTTGGAATATAACAAGACGCGGGTTGAATTTTAGGGACAAGCCTAACATAACGTGTAGTAATATTGTACTTGTACGTACCAAATCAATTCGCACTTCCCTCAACCAAAAAGAAAACGAAAAAAATAAAACTATTCACACCACACAAAGAGAGAGTCTTGCCCTGTTTTACTATACAAATGCTATTCAAAGCTACTCCCTCCTTCCATCTATATAGGGCCTAATGCGTTTTTCGATGCTAACTTTGACCAAATATTAGAGCGATGATATATGACATGCAACTTACACAAAGCACATCGTTAAATTCGTCTGTGAAAGGTTCTTTCAATGATATAATTTTCACATTGTGCATGTCATCTACTATTAATCTTGTCAATAGTCAAAGACGGTCTTAACAATCTCATTATGCCCTATATAGATGGAGGGAGGGAGTATGAATCCATGTTATGTCCGATTAATTTTTTTCGCTTGCTGTATAATGCATGTAACCTACTCATACCAACATTTTAGTGCATTCCAAATGTCTATACTACCGCTGCAATTCGAACTAAATTTGAATTCGTTTCTCTATTTCAATAAGAATCTACAATCATGATTGTTGCCAACTTCAACCATCATAGTTTCCTTGCTATCCGCCAGATATAAATCGGACGGCCTATAATGCAGGATGGCAGGCACACCATCATCAACAACTCCGTTTTTTATAAGAGTAGAGATAAAATATATTAAATGTAGTATAACATGTTCATAACCACACCATGTGTATCACCGTTATATATATTCACACATGCGTCGGTTTAAAACACTATGATAAATTCTTCAAATATCCGAATTCACTTTTTTTAATGAAGTATATATGATCTCTATTCGTCTTTTACACCCACACAACCCTCTTATCTTTGTAGCTAGCGCTAACTTTCTCTTGCATGCACACCCCCGCATCCCTCTCACCCTCCCTCATCATTCTCTAGCTCCATCACGCAAATTCGTCGTTTCACTTTAGGTCGTTCACCCACGGTGTGTGTAGGCCCCCCAGCTCCTTCTTTACGGCACACATCGATCGATATGCCTCTCTAGCCAGGTGTGCCTAGCACAAACACAAGCTTCCCCTCTTATCTTGTCACCATCCATGCCTCACTCCTACCACTCTATTCATCGTTCTCGTACTCGCACACTCCTTCCCCCTCGATATAGTATGCATCTCGTACCACCTCCTACATGCATACCTCTCTCTCTATCCTTCTCCCTGTGCCTCATTTGCTTCTAACACACACATGCATGTATACCGATCGATCTCCCAACGTATACCTAGATCGACTTTAACTACCCCCCCATCGATCGACGTACCTCACAAGTTATGTCTCTCCTTTCTCTAACAAAGGGCGATTGATCTTCCTATGTAGTTACGTCTGCTTACCACAGCCACATCGTCCCCTCTCATCATTCGTGCATGCCTCCTGACCCATCTCTCACATGCACGTGCACTAACACAAGCAGCCATCTCCTGTCTTATTGATATTGTGGGCATGCCCTCCGTTTGTCTACCAAGCCTATCCCACCATTTGTTAGAAGCAACTCCACTACCACCCCCTCCAACACTCTAGCTCTGTTTCTCTCCCAATCTTATTCCTCTCATGCACATATGCATGGATGCCGATCGATCTCCCTTAATACATGAGGTAGATCGATCTCCTTAATACATGAGGTAGGCCTCTCTCCTCCTCCACACATATACCAGCCATTGTACCTCTATAGTTAATTGGGCCTCCCTCTTCCCCCACCACACACCGATAGTCGAGCGTTGCAGGTAGGTATCCATGCCATAGAAACAAACTGCACATGTCCCCTATCACGTTCCAGTAGGCCAGCCACTCTATATCTTTGACCTGGGCACACACAAATTCGATGGCACTCTTTATCGATTGCGCGCGCACACACACACACATCATCCCTCTCTTCGATTCTATGGACACCTCAAGCCGATGATACCTCCACTCTCTTCTCGTGGATCGCCCCCTCTATATATATGTTATATCCAGGACTCTATTTCACACACATTGCATATGTTACATTTTTTGATTGACCCCCCCCCCCAAAAAAACTCTCAAGAACCCACACACTATATCTCTCTAGGTTTGTATCTCTCTCACACAACCCCACATAGGTGGTGTACGTATACAAGAAGAGAATAGGTGCACCGTGCACGTACTCACGCTTCGTGCCCAGCCACACCCGCGCGGGTACACGGTGGAGCTCATTTCTTTACGAAATGGCAGCCCACGTGCTAATTTGAACGCCTGTAGCGGTTGTATACCTAGGGAGGTCGTGTACCACGCGTGCACGAAACAAAGTTCGACTTGACGCGTTGCTGTGTTATTTTTAAATAAAGTTATAGCGCTCAATGGCACGTACATAGAATATAAAACGATTTTTATGGAGAAAAAGGTAGTCCGTTCACTATATACAATGGAGCCTACCTGCCTGGTTTGTCGCTCTTCAGAGTATCTCACACAAGGCTGCGGTGGGCTCTCTCTCTCTCTCACCGTTGGTCACTGATCCGACCACATCCCGTCCACCGGGGGAAAGGGAGTGCGGTGGCCTCTCTCTCTCTCTCACCGTTGGTCACTGATCCGGCCGCATCCCATCCGCCGGGGGAAAGGGAGTGCGGTGGCCTCTCTCTCTCTTTCACCATTGGTCACTGATCCAGCCGCATCCCGTCCGCCGGGGGAAAGGGAGGAAGTGCATCGTTTCTTCGTTCGACGGCGCCGAGGCAGCACGTCCCGATCTACGGTACACGCCGTTCTCTCTGACCAAGCTCCGGCGCGGCAGGGCCTACGCCACCTGCTCGCAGATTCCGCCCGCCACTGCTCACCTAGTTACATCCTGACGACCTCCAGGTATCCCCTCCGGCCTTGCTTCACTGCCCGTCTTCCCACATCGCTGCATGTGGATCTTCCATAGTTCTTTGCCCAAAACGTAGCTCATCCAGCGTACTTTCCATATTGCATTCTCGTCCTCACACCGTTTTAGACAAACACAACCGTGTTGTTATCTTGCCTTAGGACAAGGAATATGCTTCTTTTTTGTCGTCACATGTGTCATCAACTGTCATTGGCCAGTAATTGTTTCCTTTCTACCTCTTTTTTGCAAACAGGGCTATCCATTTCACCTCGTTGCTATTGCGACCTTTCGGTGAACTGCACAAATCACTTTTTTCTTAAGAGTGTTTTGTGCAGTTGTACTAAAATGCCACACGGGCAACGTCTCTACATTTCAGTGCGACTGCACAAAGGGAGATTGGTTTTGCTCTATCCTCCTCATCCAACTCCGAGCCTAATCTTCTCCAACTAGTTAGTCTTAAGAGAGACTGCAAAGGTGACTAGCTTCTATTTGTGTGTTTATTGTTTCATCGGCAGTCCTCTATTATCGTAATGACACTTAATATCTTTGGAACAGGGACGCTCAGCTCTATTTTAGTAGAACTGCACAAAATGATCGGAATGTTACATGCTCCAAACAGCAACTTTTTTCCCAACATGCCTTGTTGATTTAGACAGAGCTGGGGGGACATTGCTGCCAATGAAAGCATGGATCAATTTTAATTTAACACCTTCTCACAACTCTGTCTTTAGCTCTGATCTGCTAATAATTGACATGCATTAGCAAGGAAGTTAGTTTTTTATTGTTTCCGAAAGAGCATCGATGGCAAGACACGCGAAACAAAATCTGAAAGCTCACACCATTGTACAATTTCATGTCGCTGGAAAATTATTTGTATAGTACGTCAATTATGTAAACAAATGATGGAAGCTTGATAGCATTGCCAGAAGCCTCTTCGTCATCCGGGTCCATGTGCCATGCACAAAATTATACTCCTTCGTTCCTAAATATTTATCTTTTTACAAATTTCAAACGGGCATATTTTAGAGTGTAGATTCACTCATTTTGCTTCGTATGTGTACTCGCTCCGTCCCTAAATATTCTATTCGTCTTTCTAGAGATTTCAACAAGTGACTACATACAGAGCAAAATGAGTGAATCTACACTCTAAAATATGTCTATATACATCCGTATGTGCCAGTCCATTTGAAATCTCTAAAAAGACAAATATTTTAGTAGTCACTCGTTGAAATATCTATAAAGACAAATACTCCGGAGTATATTTAAGAACCGAGGGGGTAGTGCACAACCGCATGGGAGACTCAGCCCGGTCGTTGCGCCGTATTAATAGTGAGTAATGAGCAGTCAAATCATAAGCCCCACCTTTCCCACTCTAAGTCGCTCTGAAGAACAACCATCAATACGCTCTTCTTTGAATCCGCTCATACTACTCCATCCGTCACTGTTTATACAACACGCTTCAGAAAAAAGAAAAAAATCTGTGGGACCAAGGCGACTAGCGATCGGCCTGAAAAATAGCATTGGTAGTTATAGCACGGCGTCTATTACTAGAGGGAATAATGCGTACACACATGCATGCAGTGCTTCCACCCCGGGTACACACATGCATGCACTTACTCCACTCAGTAGTAGTACAGAGTATATGGAGAGAAAATTGTGGACTTGATTGCGGTTACCACGCCCTAATTAATTGAGCATTATACCAAACGCATTTAAAGTCTCTCTGGTGGTGGAAATGCATTGAGAGAAATGCATAATAATGAAGCGCGCCCGGTAAACTCTGACGGAGGGAGGAGTAGTATGAAGGTGCAAAACCAAGTACGTGTATGGCCAGTCGGTCAACGCACCTCCTCTTGGCATATCACTGACATGTGGGACAGGAGTGTGAGCAAACCGATCTCAATTGACGGCAAAGAGCCAACCCGCTGTTCCTTGAGAGAGACGAGGAGCGAGAACACATAGACGGGCTCGCACAGAGGCCAAGATATATTCGAGCATGGTTGGTTGATCGATATCATTCATTACATGTTGGGCTGCCGTTTTCCGCCCTTCTCCGGAATAAACATGTACTTTATCAGAGATAAAAAAAATAAGAGTACAGACGCTCCACCATGCGATTCTAGTAATAGTACTACTCGTACTACTACGCTTGGCTCTTCGCCTCTTTGTGAAGTCAAATAATGATGGTACTCTGCATGTTGGGTACTACAGTGTATGCCTCTGACAATCTGACACCGAATGGACTGATGCATGTCCACCGAGGGTAGGTTGCATTAGTCAAAAGGCGTAAGCGAGCTTCACCTTGTCCTACAAGCTTCTCCTCGTTCTGCGAGTTGACGGGACACACCAAAAATTAGTGCTAGTCCATACTCCCTCCTTTCCGGTTAATATGGCTTAATCTTTTTCCGGGTAAATGAGAGAGCTTTATTCATATATAAGCATTCTTAGGACGATCAGCCAAGACACTCGTCGTTGGACTTCATAATACGCTCATTGCGCTCAATATATTTATTTTCCGGTGTTTATACAGTCACTAGCTCACCCTGACTGGGTATGTGTGTGCATGCACGTGTAGGTTGAGCACTTGAGCGTGACCTTGTGTGTTCCTCGTGTGCTCGGGCATGCATGCATTAGGGCGTCGCGCGCGTTTTTGCGTCCATGTGTACGTGTGACTGTTGCATACACGTAGGGGGAGTACATGTAGGGGCCACTAACGAGCAGTCAAATCACACAGTAAGTTAGTCGGAAGAAGCAACCATCATTTCACTCTTGAATGACATGTAAGCAATATAAAATGGTTGATATGGAGAGAAAAAGAAAACCACTATATATACACTAGCAGGAGCCTAAGCCACAAGCCTGCTTGCTTAGGTTGCTCTCTTCACAAGCATAGAACGACGGGCCTGATCCCGCCAGCTGGGAGAATGGAACAATGTTCTGCGTAGACGCGGTCGACATCGGCGAGGGAGAAAACCCACAGTCAGTGCATCCCAATCGGGGGTCACCGTGGTATGGGCCGATGCCACGTCCCAACCGCCCTTCTAGCTACAGCCCGACGTCCCAGGTATAGTCCATCTTCCTTTTGGAGCCGGCTTGCTCCACTGCCGTAGCTGCATCTCCATGTCGATCTTTCTCTATTCTACCAACTTCTACTTGTGATGAGTTTATGTCTCATGAACTAGTGCCAGTACTATTATTCTAATCACACTTCTTAAATATCTTTGCCATCAGGGATGCTCAGGTCGATCTTAGTGGAACTGCACAAAAGCATCGTATGATCCGAGGGTGCCAGCCGTCTTTCCTTCGACGGGTTCTACCTGGCCAGGAAATTAAATCATGTTTAGGGTTTAGGGTTTAAGTTGTAGTGACCCCATCAGTAGTTTTTCTTTCGTACACGCTCTCACAACTTTTTTCTTTAGTTGTGAAGTAAATATTGGCTATGATCTGTGAATCATTGAGATGCATCAGCATGCGTGTTAGTTTTCCTTTGTATTTGATGGAATGTTGTAACGGGGCAACCTTGGAATAGGAATGAAAATGGAGTGGAAAGTTTCCGTTTTTCCAGAGAAAAAATGGAAACGGAGAGAAACCAACATTTCATTTTGTTGGATCGCGCCATCGAGCAAAACCAACGTTTAAATCACGTATGTCGTGTTCGTGTCTCACCCTCCTCCACGGCTCGACCCCACACGGTCGCTCGGCATGCCACTCACCGAAAACGAGTAGTATACGATAACTTTCTCGACTGCTTGTCGATGGACCGCGCCATGGAGTACTAGCACTACTGGAAGAGATTGACGAGTTGGGGGAGGACAGCTAGCTGTAGCACGGACTCCCAAGAACTTTTTACATGCATGTTGTAGCCGGCTATTGTGACCTTTGAAAGCGGAGCAGCCGCATGCACCCGGAAGTGGCACGGGCGACGCTCTCTCGGCCGGCACGCCTCTTCAATGTCGGCGCCAGTGAGAGGCCGCATCCGCTCTGGCCGGGCATGAATGCGGAACTGGCCGTTTTGGGCGGGAAGCACGCGCAGGTGATGAGGAGGGTTCGGGTTGGTCAGGACCGGCCATGGCAGCGGTCCGGACGTGCACAAACAAGAGATGTTGTATGTTAATATTGCTGCGTATATAATTAACAATGTAAATAATGTGCCAGTTGGACAAATATGATTGGAGATGGAGATGGAAATGGAATTTTATGTAAATACGGATATGTATGTCTATGTCTATGTGTGTGTGCGTGATGACTCTCGTGACCTGGAAGCGGGGGCGTGTTTTTGATCGAGTTTTCTTTCTTGGTACGTTAGAAAATCAGTTTGTCTAATTCACACCTAGATGTTATTTGAGGATATCACATCTAAGCTCCCACCAGTATATAATGTAGCAACAAGAAACAAAAAAACTAGGACAAAAAAATAGACCACAAACAGAGTGGACATCAACTTAGATGTGACATAACTACTTCACATCTAGATGTGTCCTAGACAGACCCTTAAAAAATTGTCCGCCAGTTTTCGTTTCTTTTTTCAGGGAACGCGCGTATTCTATTTAAAACCACTGCTATGGAGAGATTTTTTTTACTCCATTATAGCCTCTTGTTTGATAGAGTTTCTCGCGTCTCGCTCTCTCAACTTCTCCATATCAAAACAAGATGACAGTGTCCACTCTATCTCTCTCCTCACCGGTGGTCACAGATCCGGCTGAATCCCGTGTCTCCATACCCGGGCATGTCTTCCTCAATTTTAGTGGAACTGCACAAAATTGTATGGCCATTGTTGTTCTGCATCACTGTCCTCTGCCACGTGGTTCTTCCTTCCTCGAGCTTGATTACTGAGCAGAAACAGACCACAGTGAGGATTTGTCGAACTTCATAGGTGCCTCACCCAAACTTGATGCCAAATGGACGATGCATCACCATGATGACCTATCGATGCTCATGGTTGCGCCTCATGGTTGCGTCGGCTGGTGAAGCTGGTCGATTTTCAATGAAAAACAAGTTGTCTTCCATCAATGCTCTTTGCTTTTTACGCACAAAGATGATATCCTTCGTCAGTTCACCTTGGTTGCGTTGAGACGCAGTCGTCTTTCACGTTGGTGCAATTTTATCACACAATTGGCTATGAACCAAATGTTTCCTCGAAGAAGGATCGACGTTGGTACTAAGAGCATAATTTTTGTATTGATTTCTAAGCCTTCTCACAACTTTGTCTCCAGCTCCCCTATAATTTTATTTGTCCAGCTATTAACTTTGATTTAAAAAATGGTGTGGACTAAAAACCCGGATGGACGTAGTATCCCTCCATTTTTATTTACTCCGCATATTAGATTTGACTGAAGTCAAACTTTGTAATACTCTTAAAACTTTCCGATAATTGAAATTAAAATTCTTTATTTGTACACACTCTCACATGTTTCCGATAATTTGACGCATGTGTGGTTGTTCACTTAAGGGAGGGTAGTATACCACACGTGAAGGACAGGAAGTGCGACCAGGAAGAGCTCAGTCCGTACTATAGTAGTACTCCCTCCGTTCCTAAATATAGGTCTTTCTAGAGATTTCAACAAATAACTACATACAGAACAAAACGAGTGAATCTACACTCTAAAATATGTCTATAGTACATCCGTATGTGGTAGTCCATTTGAAATGTTTTAAAAGACTTATATTTAGGAACAGAGGAAGTAGTATATATATAAGCGGGAGCCTCAGCGCTTGTTCTCTAGGGTTTGCACTCTCCACATGCTCGCCACACTACATATATGTTACACGCTGGAGGCTCAGCGTTCATTTGCTAGGGTTTGCTATATTCACAGTCTCTCACCCACTCTTCACCAGATCTAAACAAGACTGCGTTGGCCTCTTCTCTCTCTCTCTCCCCCTCACAGCTGGTGAAGGAGGCGTCCGTATCCCGTGGCACCGGGAAGGGGAGGAGGTGTAGCGTTCACTCTATCACCTTCGGCGAGGGAGGCAATCCACTGCCGGCTGCGATGTTCTCTTTCACCCAGCGCCTGTGCGGGAGGGCCACCGACCCCTTCTTCCTCGCTGCCGTACGTAGTGTGGGAAGATCTGGCCTCCCGCCGCACGCCTTGCCACATCCCGACGACCCTAAGGTATAAGTTTCTTTGAAACCGACGTTGCTCTAGCTACATGTGGATCTTTTTCGATCTGTAGTCGAATCTAGGTCTTGGTTCAAAGAGGAAAGAAGGGTGCAGTGGGCTGGAGCAAGAATCTAGGACGTGGTTCAATGAGGAGAGGAGGGGCGGAAAGTAATATAGACTGGCTATCCAGCCGCTTTGTAGGTCGAAAAGGGAAAAATGGGGTAACCCAGTACACACATCTGTAAGGAACCGTTCTCTTTGTTGAAAAGGGAAAGAAACTGGGGGGTCGAGTAGTTTGTGCAGGACTAGATTTGCTGCCCTCACATAGGAAAGAGGTTCAAAGAGAAGAAATATGGGACCAACGCATATATGCTGCTTGGCTACATACTCTGCATCACCCATTTATACATGTGGACGCACATGGTGCTGGCATGTCCCATACAACTATTTTGCTCTTGTTAATCTAAGAATGCCGCCGGAAAATTAAAGCAATGCCACTGTTAAAAGTAAATTACATTTTTTAACGAATGTTGTTTCAAGAGAATGTCTCTGTTAATAGGAATCAATGCAACCGTTTTAGAAATGTTACTATCCTACTTTGTTTTCCATCCAAGATAAGTTAGATGCTTCTTTCTGTCACCATTTGTTTCATCCTGCTTTATCGGCAAGTAATTGTTTCCTTTTTTGCATCTGTTAAAACAGGGGTATCGATTCAACTTGTTGCTATTGCGACATTTTGCTTCGCTACTAGAAACACTTATGTTTTAAGAGTGTTTTGTGCAGTTCAACTTGAATGTCACACCGGTGACTTTGCTTAATTTTGGTGGAACTGCACAAAAGGAGATCGAGATTTGTTTCCAGTCTTCGTGGCGAGTTATTTCAAATCTTGGTCTCATCCAGATGATGTGCAGTGTGCTTTGAGATGTTGTACTTGTTTTGGTACTGTTTTAAATAAATGTTGAATTGAATCTATTGTATTGTTGTCTTTCCCCGTTAAGTAGTGAACAAAAATGGGACCAACCCAGACATGATGCTTGTTGCTTTGTTACAACAAATTCATCATCACCCCTTTATAAGCCAGTAATTGATGCCACTCTCAGAATTAACTACTGAATCTTATTTCAAAACTGCAACACTTGGCGGGATTACCATTTTTGTGGCTGCATGTTTCATCCTCCTTTATTAGCCAGTAATTGATTCCTTTTTTGCCTCTGTTTAAACAGGGATATCTATTCAATTTGTTGCTATTGCGACATTTTGCTTCGTTACGCGAAACACTTTGCTTGATTTCAGTGCAACTGCACAAAACGAGATTGGATTTCCTATTTGTGTTGCTAGATTCGTATTTTATCTTGTCCGTCTCATGAAAGGTCAGTACAGGCGTTCATCCACATGATTGTGCAGTGTCCTTTGAGATGTTGTGCTACTTGTATTGGTACTATTTTAAATAAATGTTGAATTGAAGCTATTGTATTGCTGTCTTTTCCCATTAAGTACTAAACAAAAATGGGACCAACCCAGACATGATGCTTGTTGCTTTGTTACAACAAACTCTGCATCACCCCCTTTATAAGTAGATGGAAGCACATACTGTTGTTGCGCCCACTCTCCCCTGGAACTATTTATGCTTTTTGTTAATCTAATGCCGTTGGTAAAATTAAGCAATGCCACTCTCAGAATTAATTAACTACTGAATCTTAGTTCAAAACTGCAACACTTGTTAGGAATGGTACTATCCTGCTTTCTAGTTCTTTCTACATGTTTAACAAAGGTATTGTTAAGATAATGTCTCTGTTAAAATGAATCAGTTGCATTGTTTTAGGAATGGCATTTTTCTGCTTTGTCGTTCTTTATACATGTTGAAACAAGGCATTGTTAAGATAATGTCTCAGTCAATATGAATGAATCACACGGATGGAGAATTGATACTGTCCTGCTTTGTTTTCCATTAAGATAAAGTAGATCAGTAGATGATTTTCTTCTGGGAGTACAAGTTATCAAACGTTATTTCTCAGTAATTGTTTCGCTTATACCTATTGTTGCTTACAGGGATATCAAAATTAAAGCTCGGTTTTATTCCGACTTCGATTTTAGTTGAACTGCACAAAAGGAGCCAATGTGTCCAAGGCAAACTGCTGCATTACTGGGTCCAGTTGGTCATTCCACTTTGCAGAAAGAAGCAGTCACTGTTTGCGCTACATTACAGAAGGAATGACCGAGAAGCTTTACAGAGTATTATTAGACACCGGTGACATGACTAGTCTACATAGACCATTGGCAATTTAAGAAGCTACGACAGGACTCCACGATCATAGGCATTACATATTTTGAATGGGAAAATCTTGTCAAAGTTTAATCATTGATGTTAGCAAGAAGACGTTAGTTTAATATATTGGAATTGGAAAACCTTGTCAAAATTTGCTCATTGATGTTAGCCAGAAGACATGCATTTGATATTTTTGAGTGGGACGCCCTTGCTGTGAGCAGCGTCGAGTGTTTTTTTCCTATTCCTGTGTTCAGTTTAGAAGTAAATAGTTACTCTGCTGAGATATTCCTGTGTTAAGAGTTTATTCTGAATATTGTCTATGTAATGCCAGGCCTTGAGTTTGATTGCAAAGTTGAGCTTGGAATGTTGTGGCATGCGGCATCACGAGCTGTTCACCGTGCCTCCTGAGAACAATGCTTCGTATTGTTTTGCATGTCGATCTAATGCCAGTGATTTGCTTGTTAAGAAGATCATCATCTTCTGTTGTTTCCGTTCTTAAGAAGTTCATCGTCTGATGTTTCATTCATAGCCTATACGACAAGTCGGATAGGTTAGACGTGAAACCATATGATCTTCTGACCAACTCATGATATTAGGCCGTGATTGGATCGTCGTTTTCCAATCAAAACCGCTTGTAAAACTGACGCTTGTAAATTAAAGCAGATGGTCTCGGGCGAAGGCGCTATGTTGGTCGATTTCGACTAGTAAAATATCGGAAGTACTTGACACACGATAGAAACGCTGAACGACACTCGGACGATTGCTAATCTAGCCGTTAGCTGCTGTTTCAGCCTTGCCTATGGATGGCATGATACACACGTCGTGCATGTATCATCTGGTAATGTCGTCCATATAGCAGTGCTCGTAAAATATACACTGGTCTCTCAAATTACACGCGTAACCCGCCGGTTTTACTTATAGACCTCGGGCCTACGGTTTCATTACGCCTGTATTTTATGCGTTGTTTCCGATGATGAGTAAATTACACTTGTGTATGTTAATACAGGTTTGAAATAAACCAGAGCTCCCAAGCGCGGCCTTACGTTTCGTGCCGTCTCGGTTTCTCGAAGGTGCTCATAGGTGTCCGATGATCCTGGCTTCCTGAATGAGCAGTGGGCGCTGTATCAGACCATCCGTAGGGCCCGCGAGGCCCTCTCCGTTGTCCGGAGAGTTCTTGCGCTCGCCGTGGCACCGAGCATTGTTAACATCGTCAATGAACATGAGGATTCAGGAGATGACTTTATTTTGACTGGATGACACTAGGGACCCACTAGGGCCATAGCCGTACGTACGCAAGTGCCTCCTTATTATGTACAACTATATTTTTTTGCTTTATCCTGGTTTCCTGACATCACGGTCCCACAACATTGTCAACATATGTAGTCAATATAATAGAGAGAATTGCACAAGGTGCGGCCGACAGCTGGGACCAAGCAGCTCAAGCAGTATTTGTGTTTTTGAGGCGTGAGCACTGCAGAGTTTTTCTTGGCGATGATTTCGTTGTTGTTCAAAGGAGAGCAGGGTATTAACTGGGCGGGCTGTGGCCCATCTAGCCCAGGCCAGATATCCAGCCCAGATACTTATTTTTTCAAGATGAAAATGGCTAGCCCAGCTATACGTCTTTTTGAGGAATACCCAGGCAAGGTCAACTTGTTATTCTCCGCCCTGCTGGACTGCAAATCTTTCCTAGGAGGTATGCATTAGGCTTAACAGGAAAATGGGCTTTAAAAATAATAAATGGGATGTAATTATAAAAACTGGGCAGTAACTATAAAAAATGCACCAAACATGAAATTAGTTTATAAAATATTATTTATGTATTTTGAAAATCTTAAATTTTCATTGTTGCGCGCGCAATGTTTCGTTGGATTTTTACGTAATACAAATTTATATTTAATCTGACTAGAAATTTCGGGATAAAAATATTTCGGATCCTATCAAAATGTGGGAAATTTTATTGAATTCTATCTTCAACGGTTGGTTGAAATTATGAATAGTTTTCCTAGCTAGAAAATGGGATGTACTTTTAACAAACTATAAATGGGCTGTTGTAAATTCCATTAGAATTCAAAAATGGGTTGTACATTCTTACAAAACGCAAATGGGCTATAAATTTTCTGCCACACACTTGTGGGCCTACTAAGTGACGCGTCCCCTAAAAAAATAAGTTGACGCGTATGCAAGGCTTTGTCAACTTATTATAGTCAACACATGGTTCTAGCAGCACTGGCCGTTGGATGTCTATCCAACGGATGTCGTGCTTCTTCTTCAATCTCAGATATTCTTAGCTTCGGCCGCCCAAAAAATGATTCCTCCCCCTAACATCTAGGGAGCACAGTTTTGGAGGCTGACCTGTGGGCCTACTAAGTTGGAGCGTACCAAGGGCTTTCTCAACTTAGTCAATAATAAACGATTCTAGCTTCAGTGACCGTACGATGTCCATCCAACGGCCGTAGTGCTTCTTCAACCTCTGGTCTTCTTGGTCCAGACGCCCAAAGCAGCGCCGATCGTGCCACCTGCTCCTGCCTCCCGTGGCCGGCTGTGCTGCCGCGGAGGCCTCACCGCCCCCATACTATTCCCACCGCTGGCCAGGCCATCCCTCCACTCACCCACACCCCCTGTTATTCTGCAGCGACGACAGCCTCACACCGCAGCCGAACCAGTGAACCCTCATACTCCTCTCCGCGCGGGCTTCCGCTGCTGCGTCTTCCCCAGCTCCGCATCATCCCCTTCCTAGGCCTCGTTGTCGTCCACCGCCCTGGTGCTCTCGACGTGGTGTGGTCAACGTGGTCAACGACCGACTTCCATCGGAAGAGTACTATACGTGGAGAGGCTAACAGCTGGGTCCACGGCAGCCGCAAGGAAGTGCCTCGTTATTACGTGCAAAATAATTATTCCTCCACCTGACAGCAGGCACCCACCGGACGGGCCACCTTATTTCGCAAAAAAATGTTTCACCCCTGACTGCTGGGAGACACCGGACGGGCCACCGTATTTCGCGAAAAAAACGTTCCCCCCGCTGTCAGCTCGGACCCACCGGAAGTGCCTCCTTATTACGCACAAAAAATGAATACTCCCCCTGCTAGCTGGGACCCTCCTTGGTGGGAGGCTGACTTGTGGGACTACTGAGTTGACGGGGACGGAGGGCTTTGTCAACTTAGTCAATATGAACGATTCTAGCTCTAGTGACCATACGATGTCCATCCAACGGCCGTAGTGCTTCTTCAACCTCTGGTCTTCTTGCTCCAGTCGCCCAAAGCAGTGTCGGTCGTGCCGCCTGCTCCTGCCTCCCGAGGCCGGCTGTGCTGCCGCAGAGGCCTCACCGCCCCTACTATTCCCACCGCTGGCCAGGCCCTACAGCAACGACAACCTCACACCGCAACCGAACGAGTGAACCCTCATACTCCTCTCCGCGTGGGCATCCACTCTCGCGTCTTCATCGGCTCCACATTGTCCCCTTCCTAGGCCTCGCCGTCATCCACCGCCCTGGTGCTCTCGGTGCGGCGTGGTCAAGGAACGACTTCCACCGGACATGCACTATACGTGGAGAGGCTGACAGCTGGGTCCACGGCCGCAGCAAGGAAGTGCCTCCTTATTACACGGAAAATAATGATTCCTCCACCTGACAGCTGGGACCCACCGGACAGGCCACTGTATTTCGCGGAAAAAACGTTTCCCCCTGACTGCTGGGACCCACTAGTATCATCTTCGCACGCAAGGAAGTGCGTCCGGGCAAAAAAAAATGATTCGCCCCCATGACTGCCGGGACCC
>NC_041393.1:71646188-71659311 GCF_002162155.2 Triticum dicoccoides
GTGCGTCCGGGCAAAAAAAATGATTCGCCCCCCTGACTGCTGGGACCCACCGGCTACATCTTCGCACACAAGGAAGTGCGTCCGGGCAAAAAAAAACGATTCGCCCCCCTGACTGCTGGGACCCACCAGCTACATCTTCGCACGCAAGGAAGTGCCTAACAGTTGGGACCCACCTGGTCGAAGCGTACGTAGCGTTGTCATTCTGGTCGCGAACATGTACGTAAATATATACTGGTGGATGTAGAGGCACGCACGTGTCATAGTAGAGGCGTGCACGTAGCATGTACACGTACGTACAGCAGCCAGGGTGCAAGAAAGAAAATACGGCCACGTATGTGTACATACGGGCGGGGTCTCGAACGCCTACTCGTGCATACATACGGCGAGGGCTCGTGTACATGGTTGGGTCGGAACGGAGAAACAGTGTCGTCATGATGTTCATGGGGAGGAAACGGAATGTGTCGTGTTCATGGGGAGGCAACGGAATGCTCGTGTTCATGGGGAGGCAACGGAGTGCTCATGTTCATGGGGAGGCAACGGAACGCATGGGAGCCAACTGGCTGGGTCGGAACGGAATGCATGGTCGTGTTCATCGGGAGGGCTTGGACGGAACAGACGATGGAAACAAGGCCTGGCATACCGCAAAATGGAGGAAATGGACCTCCTACGTTCGGAACAGGGTCATGTTGATCGGGAGGGGTGTGGCGTACCACAAAACGGACGAAACAGACCTCCTACGGTCCAAACGGGGGTCCCGTTGATCGGGAGGGGTATGGCGTACCGCAAAACGGACGAAACGGACCTCCTACGGTCGAAACGGGGGTCCTGTTAATCGGGAGGGGTGTGGTGTACCGCAAAACGGATGAAACGGACTTGTGTTGGAGCGCTACGGTCGAAACGGGGGTCCCGTTCATCGAGAGGGTTGTGGCGTACCGCAAAGCGGGACTCCACAGGATACTGTTCATCTCCACCGTCGACCTCCTCCAGCCTCCACGGGCTCCTGTTCATCCAGCCTCCACCGCGCGCTACTCCACCGTCTACTATTCAACCACCGCTCCACCGTCTACTGTTCATCCAGCCCTCCAGCGTCTACTGTTCATCCAGCCCTCCACACCACGGGGTCCTGTTCAACCACCCCTCCACGGGCACCCCTCCACCGTCTATTGTTCATACAACCCTCCACACCACGGGGTCCTGTTCATCCAGAGGTAACGCCACCGCTCACTGTTCATCCAAACCCCCCCTCAACACTCACTGTTCATCCAATCGATTGGCTTCAGTTAGTAGCAGTAGCGAAGGAATCGCTCAATCGGGTTCAGTTAACAGCCATCGATCGATCGCTCGGGTTCAGTAATGCGTAGCCTGCAGTGTAATCGCTCGGGTTCAGTTAGAGCCCAACGCCTCGCTCAGGTTCAGTTAGAGCCAACGCCTCGCACACACGTGCATACGTGTATGAGAGAAACGCGCATCGCTCGGCCCCCGACCTCCCACCGTAACAGGCAACTCCCCGAAATTTTCCTCCCCCTCGCTTCTACCACAGTTTTTTCCGTCATGGACGGTCCAAATAATCTCATGCAGCTGCGTCTCCGGCCCGCCCAGGACGAAAAGCCCATTTTCTGTCATGATTTTTTGTCATAGAAGTAGGAGCCCACCACATTTATGATGATACCGGGTTTTATCACAATTATCGCCATAGAAGTGTCATATGTATGACAGAAAAAAAATTCGTGCGGCCCAAAATGTCACGGATGTGTCTTTTTTGTAGTGACTTGTTTTGGGAGAAAGTGCAGCCACTTGATGAAGAGACATTCGATCCACTGGCTCATGAATATCCGCTGATGCTTAACTGGCCAGAAGTTGAGGCTATGAAGCGTGACGCAAACAACACATCATACGACCGCGGGAATGGGAGGGTAAGTATTTATGGTTCACATGCATGTAGTTATGGAACCTATTAATGTTGAGCAATTTAAACTGATTTAACATGGCACAGATTGATGAGATAATAAGTGAGAAGTACAGACAAACATTAATTGCTGAAGAAGGGAAATTTGTAGATGAAGAATCTGAGCCAGAAGATAGAACAGGTCGTTCGCGGAAAAGTAAAGATAATAGAGACGAGACTTCCTCGAGCAAGGACACTACCTTAGATAAAGTGATGAAATGCATCAAAGATATGCAAAAAGAAATTCGCCTTGTCCCTAAAAAAATGTGCTGAGGTAATTACTGATGTGTACTTCAAATTACATGGGATTATTCATAATGTTTGCATGTACTTAATGCTTCCGATGTGTTATTGTAGATAGTACTGGAGGAGCTGGATAAGAAAGGTCTTGTCTTGAAGACAAAGAGAGGGTTTGGTGATGATGTTGAGTTTGTGGAGCATAGTGAAGACTGGATAAGGAAGTATGGTCCATCGAAATATTGGACAGATGTAAAATCAACTCCTGCAAAGGAAAATATGGACAACGTGGTGGAGGCATCCTTCACCAATGGGAACGGGAAGAAGTCCGCACGTGAGAAAGGTATGCATCACAACACACCCGATACAGGAGATGAAGGGGACCCCTTCGTTATTGAGGAGAATGGTAATTCAACCAACCCATCTTTTGCAACGGTAGACACGAATGACTTTCCAGCTGTTACTGCAACCCCCAAGAATATAAATACAGTGTCAGACGGGTCTAGCACCGATAAATCTGAGGAGATTAGTATGGATAGTCTGAACACACGTATAAAAATGCAAAAGGAAGTGGCACTAAGGAGAATGATGGGAAACGCAAGAGAAAACAGTCAAAATACTATTGTTCACCCTACCAGCAGAACGGTGGACATAAACGTCCAAAGAAAAGTAAGTGCTAGGTATTTTGTTCTTCCAAGATATTTCAGTCCTTCCATGCACACTTTATTTACTCATTGTTTGTTTATATTTTAGGTCTGTTTGGTATAAGAGACGCTATGATTAGTACTGATTACATTACTGAGGAACACATAGAGGCCGCGAAGGTTTATATCCAGACACTAGCAGACTCAGCGAAGCTTAGTAGGAAAATTGTCGTGCACATGACAGGAATTGCTGGGGAAACATGTACAGCTGATATGCTTCAAGCCATCATTGAAGAAAAATGGTTGCAAGGTGTTGTAACTACTACAACAAATATATGAAGTTATACATGTCATATTTTAAAAAAAATCTAATAGGAGTATTGCTGTTATGTTATTTTCAGGTCATCAATAGTTATTGCAACCATATGCACACCCATAATCCTCGTGATGACCGTCACATTTTATCATCTTGGGTGTCACACTGGCTTATTCTTCGTGCTGATGGAAAGGTTAAGAACTCTAAGCACCATTTTCTGGAGCATTTCACAAACCAAACTAAAATGGTGTCTAGAGTTAATGATGAGTATTTCAGTAAAGATAAGGTACTTCAGTTTTGTATGATGCTTTGTAGTACATAACTATTTGTGTGTCCAAAAACTTGATAACTGGTAGGCATACTTTGTTGTAGGCATACTTTCCTTTTCATGTGGAAGAAAATCACTGGATAACAATTCTCATGCACAACAAAAAAAAGAGTTTCAAGTTTTAAATTCTACTGGTAATTGCAGCAAGAGAGTTCTTGCAAAAATTACTAAGCGGGTAAGCTTCTTTCTTTACATGAAACAAGATATAGTAGTAATTAGTTATTTACTTCATATGAACTTCACATTTTTATTTCAGAGGGCAGAAATAGCTAAAGATACGTTGGAGGTGAACTCCCTTATACAAATGGAACATCCAGACATATCTTCCTGGCCAACAAATGAGTATGATATGCCATTACAAGAGGACGAGTATGTTAAACTGTTTAATTTCTAAGTACTTCTCTGACCCAGCAATGCCTGACTCGCGGTTTTTTGCAGAGTTTCTTGTGGTCTTTTTTGTGGTGAAATGCATTCAAAACAGGAATGGAGATGAATGGGTATTTGACTTTGATCAAGCTGAGGTTAATGCTTCAAGGGGACGCATTCTAGCTGAAATACTTTTTTTAGAATGCAACACGATGGAAACTATGAAAGAGAAGATTCTGAAGATCATGGACAAGAAATTAGTCCGTTGATGGGTTTTTGGCTACGAGGACATTATTTTTCTTATTATCGCAACTAAATAAATGTGTCGTTGAAGTCACTTGGAACAATTTGGATATTAAGACATTTTTTTATTGTAATGGGGCATGATTATGCACGTCTCGCAACTAAATAAAGGTGTCATCGTCAGTACTAGCTACAATATTGATTTTGCAACTATATATGTTCAGCTTCTATGTGCTATATGCTTATGTGATGATGATGCCGCCGTCTATTGGCTCTTAGAGTCTCATATAAATGGAGGCGGACGCTTGCTTGTATGTGCTATATTATTATGTGATGATAATGCCGTTGTTTGTTGGCTATTAGAGGCACATATAAATGCAGGCGGACACCTACTTGTTTGCTGACAAAAAAAATTGACTTGGAAAAAAACATAGCCCGACATTCGCTTGTGGACCCATAGGGGACTGTGCAACCAACCCAAATCAAGCCGACATGCAACTCGGGCGGTCGATACGGACCCCACAAGGGCCCACAAGCAAAGCCCAACGGTGCTGACAAGGCACTGGTAACAGAGGAGTTCGAGAGAACAAGTCGACGCGGCTATTTAAGCCTGTCGATGTGCCCTTCCGTTGCCGAGGTAGGACTAAATAAGAGCTGGCTTTGCATGCGGTCGACACAACGCTGATGAGGCTCCATTTCTCCAACGTCGCCGCCCGGCCCATGTTGGCCCAATACGAAAGGCCCAGCCTCGCCCCTCCCCAGCCCAGTCACCGTCGCCTCGCGCGCCCGACACAGGAGTTTAGTCCCACCTCGGAAGCTGACTGGGGAGAGGACCGACTTAAATATGCCGGTGTGGTACAGAGGTCGAACTCCTCTGCTAGTACTTCTTGACATCGCCGCCCCGTTGGACCTGGCTGATGGGCCCTTGTTGGGCCCTATGGACCTCCCGAGTCACCTCGTCGGCTTGATTAGGGGGGAATATATCCCAACTTGCGGTCTAGCAGCTGCCGGTCGGGCATGTTTTTTGCACAACGACGGTCGGGCATGTTTTTGCAACATGTACAGTAATGTACAGTAACAAAAAGGCAGTATATTAAAACCATGAACTCTTTCGCATAGCTGTATAAATAAGATGGCAATTCATTCAACAAATATGATGTGTCATATCACATATGTTCACATAAGTATTTTCATCACACATAAACAAATCCAGACTTATAAAGTTTTCTGGCACACACGTACGAATAAGAAACAACATAGGTTATTCGGACTAGACTCGTGCGACCACTTCTATTCTTCTAGCATAGCAAGATACTTCTCTATGCCCAATTCCTAAACAAAACATAAAAATATGGGTGAGAAAATATAGTTGGTGAAATCAAAGTAGCAACATAACAAAAATAAGAAGGTAGCATCTTACTTCTCGTTTTTTTGACATGTAGCCTTGTTATGACCTGGGAGACTACACAGACTGCACAAAGGACCACTTTTTCTCTCTGTAAAATCTTTTGGCCTACCATTCTTTGTAACGTCAGGCCCCCCCTTTGACCGCCCCTTCTTAGGTGCACCCTTCGCCGAAACTTTCTGAGGATCACCAATACCAGGTTCAACTTGTTGCGCTTGACTTGCCTCCTTAAGCTTAGCATACCTTCTACTTCCTATAAGTTCCTCCTCTGGTATATTTTTCTGTGCTATCATGTTGTCCAGACACTTCATCAGCTCGTCAAACAAGAAGGGATCATTTGTTGAAACATGAGCAACCTCTGTGGTTTTTATGCTTATTTGACTATACCGGTCTCTCTCTAATGGCCCTGACGAACCCCATCCAAACATATCACTCTTACGCTGCACAGGCAATCCATCTCTCGCATTTTTTGACAACCGATGAAGGACACAACACTTTGGTATTTTAGTTATGCTCAGATGATGGAGAGCGAAAAGAATGTGTTTGCATGGCAGCCCTTTCCGAACCATCCTAAGACAACTGCATGTTATAGTTTCTTCTGAGTTACCTGGTTCATGAACAACATTGTACATGAACTTGTGGTTATCCTTCCATGTCACCATGAATGTCTGACGCTCAATTCCCACGAGCGTCTCAAATATCTCCAGCTGACCCATCTTTTGCAAATCATCTTGCAGGATGTAGAAATTAGCAGGTGCGAATACTTTGGCGGCATGCTCCTCAAGTGCCTTATATTCAGTAATCGATGGTGGTTCTTTCTGGTGTGCCTCGTAGTCATCGTACGCCTCATTCTCACGCAGGCAAACTATACAGTTCTCATAATGCACTACCAAATCAACTATTGTCATACCGTAGTCCAAGTGAAGGTGAAGGCAGGAGTTGAGGCTTTCGCTCCTCTGGTTACTTCGCATACCAAGAAAAAAACCATCGGAAAGATATGAAGTGGCCCAAAGTCTCCTCTTACTGTACATCTTGTAAGGCCACTCTTGAGTTCTATTCGTCTTCCACTTATTATAGAAAGAGGTCCATCTCTGCTCAAAGTTCGCTTGAGAGGTGGCATAGTATAGGAGCGATCTGAACTCATCCAGTGACTTGTAATGCAGGCGCCTCTGCATATTTTTCTCAATATGCCAAGAGCAAAGACGATGGAACACATCTGAAAGGATAGTCCGAATAGCCCGGATCATTGCAGCGTTACCATCTTGATTATTGACTTTGGCTTCACATGACAGTTTGCCTTCATAAATGTCTGCAGCTGCCACACATATGTCCCTTCCGTCTCGTCAGAAATGATGGTGTTGGGGAACATAGTAATTTCAAAAAAATTCCTACGCACACGCAAGATCATGGTGATGCATAGCAATGAGAGGGGAGAGTGTTGTCGACGTACCCTCGTAGACCGAAAGCAGAAGCGTTCACTACAAAAAAATACACTTCCGTGATGATACGTGTTTGTCATAGTAGGTCGCATTTTTTGTCATGCATGTACATCCATGACGATTTTATGACAGAATCAAGACAGTCATACTTGTGTTGTCGTAGAAGTGTTCCATGACATTACCAAAATTATCATCACGGAAGTGTCCACTTCCATTACAATAAATCGCGCGTCACAGAAGTGCTTTCGTCAAGGGTGACTGACATGTGGCATCCACCGTAACGGAACGCCGTTAAGCTATCGGGTCTAGTTTTGGATCCAATAACCCATTAACAGCCCGGACCAATGGGAATGTTCCACGTGTAAAATCATCATTGGCCGCAGGAAACACGTGTTACCTCACCTTTGGGACAGATGTCATCCACTCATTGGACAGGAGGCGCCTATGATAGGTCGACACGTGGCACGGCCCAACAGTGGCCCATTCCGGTGAAAAAGGCCGACCCAGTAAAAATTAGCAGGCCGGCCCATATAAGGCCTACTTGTGTCAAGTCCATTTAAGCCCATGGCCCATACGAGATGTGCCAATTTGGCCCGTCAACGGTCCGTTAAAGATTTGACACCATTGCAGCCCATCGTCAATTCGAGCCCGTTAACAGCCCGCTATATATTTGGGCTCAATATCAGCCCGATGAGATTTCGGCCTGTTAATGGCCCATTTAATGGATGGGCCAATTTTCAGGATGTACATCTTTCGGCCTTTTAGTGACCCATTTAAATGTTGGGCTAATTTCTGGCCCGGTGTGTCTTTCAGCCTGTTGACGACCCATAAATCTGATGGTCCATTTGTAGTCGGACCTGAGTTTCGGCCTTTTAGCGGCCCATTTAAGTGTTGGGCCAATTTCTGGCCCGGTGTCACTTTCAGCATGTTGACGGCCCATAAATCAGTTGGGCCATTTGTAGTCAGACCTGAGTTTTGGCCTTTTAGCGACCCATTTAAGTGTTGGGCCAATTACCGGCCCTGTGTGCCTTTCAGCCTGTTAACGAACCATAAATGAGTTGGGCCATTTGTAGTCGGACCTTAGTTTTGGCCTTTTAATGGCCCATGCCCTTCATGGTCCAATACCAGCCCGGTTTCTCTTTCGGCCTGCTAAAGGCCCACAACACAGTTGGGCCATTTACAATACGACCTGACTTTTGGCCTCTTAGCGGCCGATGCTCTTCATGGTCCAGTACAAGCTCGTTGTCTCTTTCAGCCTGCTAAAGGCCTACAGTATAGTTGGGCCATATGTAGCCCAAACTTAGTAACGGCCTGTTAACGGCCCATGAAATAAATTGGGGCCACTTGTTGCCCGCTTCGATGTCGGCCTGTTAACGACCCGGGAGGTAAGAGGGCCGACCATTAACTTTCGGCCTAGTAACGGCCCATTAACTTAATGGGCCAACTAAAGTTCGTACATGTCTTTAGGCCAAATTAGATAATTTGAGCCCATTACGACGAGCAATTATGCACAGGACCAAAACCGATCAAGCAAAGGTACGGCATACAGGGAATAACGTTGCACATCCAGCATATATTACAGGAAATTACATCCACTGGGCAATCAAAGATTGATACCAGTGCAAATAAGTAAGCAGAACCTAACCATCTACAATGTTACAATCTGCAACCTCAGCACAGATGACGCCCATAAGCATGTGGGCAAGTTCTTGCTGCTTTGTTACACTGTCTCTGAAAACATTGATTAGTTGTTGTGTCGCATGACTCTGCACCTCTGATTCATCCACCATTTCCATCATTGCTTCAGCCATTAATTGGTTCACAAACATACATTTATTCCGTTGCATTCGAGATAGAGGATACTGAACAGATTCAGATGGCGATTTTGGCAGGCTTGTATTATTGATAGTGGAGAGTGTCTCGACCACTGCATCATAACATAAATTAGGACGGGAACCAAACAGATTAATCATGAGTTATTGCCATATTACCTAGCCTAGATTTACTGGAAAGAAACAATGGGGTTGCCTTGCTATTTTCAGAGTTTGTCTTCTTATCTTCAGCAGCCTGCACAAAATTAACACACTAGCATTGCTATCATTGGCCAAGTCAGATAATAGGAAAGCAACATTGACACAACGACTATTTGGGCAACTAGCCTACACCAAATTAAGACAATATGGCACAGCTATCATCAGCCAAGTAAGGTAATACGAAAGCAACATTGACACAATGAATGAATGGGCAACCAGAGAAGCACTACAATTCAGTAATGTGCGTGATATGAGATAGTACATTCATGCAGCTCAGTATGCAAAACTACCAGGCAGTTTTCCTTACAAAAATCAACATTGGCGCCTTTAACATTTTGCTACAACTAATTTTAGATCAGATAAAGGTTAGATTCACGCTAATTAACAAAATACATGTTGATGTAAAAATATAGTGATATACAACAGGTACTTACATCAGCATTGGAGGACAGAGAATTCCCGCAAGATATTTTCCTCGAATACGATCCCAATGGAGGAAGTCTTCTATCATTTAACCTTATTTTCTAAAAGAGAGATGGGTAAGAAACATGTAGAAAATATGATTAGAATGCTATAAAATTTCATGATGCGAGGATACGCACACGCTTCTTAGAATGGAGTTGACATTCTTTTGCTGGACTGGAGCGGACTAGTTCTTTTGCCACTGGAATCTGCTTATTATCACTGGGAGTTGGGTTTCTCTGTGCTGGAGCAGTATCTATGAAAAATGGAGTTGGTTTATTATCTCCTGGCGTTTGGGTCTTTTGCAAAGACCTGGTTTTTAACCCTTCAGATTCTAACATAGCCATCTTCCCCTTGCATGCCTTATATAGAAGAATGGTGATTCAGTTATAAAACATGCTACAGGAGAGATGGAATAGGTACTGAAGAATAGAAAGGCATGACATATGGACAAGTATTCCCTCCATCCGGAAATAAATGGATGGGTCTATGCGTATTTCAGTTCTAGATACATCCACTTTTATCCATTTCTGCGACATTTAATCCGGACGGAGGGAGTATGATGTAAGAGCTAGGGATACGATAGGACAACATAGTAAAAAAACACTGAAAAACCCACTACAGAACCAAAGTATTCAAACCCACTAATATGAGATAGTACACTCATGCAGCTCAGGATGCAAAACTACCAGGCAGTTTTCCTTACAAAAATCAACATTGTGGCCTTTAATCATACATTTTGCTACAACTAAATTTAGATCAGATAAAGGTTGGATTCACGTCGATTAACAAAATACATGCTGATGTAAAAATATAGTGATATACAACAGGTACTTACATCTACATTGGAGCACAGAGAATTCCTGCAAGAATCTTTCCTCATAAACGATACCATTGCAAAAATTCTTCTATCTATTAAGCTTATTTTCTAAAAGAGAGATGGGTAAGAAACATGTAGAAAATATGATCACCATGCTATAAAATTTCATGATGCAAGGATACGCACACGCTTCTTAGAATGGAGTTGACATATTTTTGCTGGACTGGAGCGAACTAATTCTTTGGCCACTGGAATCTGCTTATTATCAGTAGGAGTTGGGTTTCTCTCTGCTAGAGCAGTATCTATAAAAACTGGAGTTGGTTTATTATCTCCTTGCGTTTGGATCTTTTGCAAAGGCCTCATTTGTAACCCTTCAGATCCTAACATAGTCGTCTTCCCCTTGCATGCCTTGTATAGAACAACGATGCTTTGATTATAAAACATGCGACAGCAGAGAGATGGAATAGGTGCTGAAGAATAGAAAGGCATGACATATTGACATGTATTCCCTCCATCCGGAAAAAAATGGATGGGTCTAGGCATATTTCAGTTCTAGATACATCCTTTTTTATCCATTTCGGCAACATGTAATCCCGACGGAGGGAGTATGGTGTAAGAGCTAGGGATATGACAGGACAACACAGCAAAAAAACACTAATTGAATGTAAAATTGTATGCTAGCGGAATACGTACATAAATAACTAAGGCAACATACACATGTATGATTGGGAAAATAAGATGGCATTGCAACAGAGCACTAGAACAACACTTCAATGTAAAAAAACATGGTACGGTAGACAGATGAAGTACATACTGATGAATAACAATGCATAAGATATTCAGAAGCATGATGTCCAAATTAAGCAGATGGCATTGCGATAGAGTAGAATGACAGTACTTGAATTTGAAAACATGTTATCATGAATGGAATAGGTACTGAAAAACAGGAAGGCATGACATATTTACATGCATGATCAGCATGCTAAGCACATGGCATTGCAATAGAGTAGATACACTCCAGGACATTATATGCATGTTGTACCCATATCATAGAGCAAGTTAGAGCAAGGACCTTGTGGGGTGAAGATGATTCATCTTCTTTCTGCAAGTCTTCTGAAGAACTGCCTTTACATGTTCCATCATATTGGGTATCATTGACATCAAGTTTATTGGCCTTTACATTGCTTCGTGAGGTTCTTGTGGATATATTAGTGTGTGCAATTATATCTGACATGCATGGAGGACAACTAGTAGTTAGATTTATGTAATGAGTGCCTGTAGGAGACGACATAAATAGTAGGACGTGGGTTAACTACCAGCAACAGGTCTCATAAACTAAAAGGAGAACACAGATGAAAGCTACAGAATATGTATCATTTGTACTCAAGATTAACTAGATGGCACACAAAAGTATTAAAGAACAACATAGGTAATACTAGAACTGGTATAATACTATAATCACCAGCCTGTGGGATAGCATTGGCTGATGGATGATAACTATGGAACAACGTTACCTAAAGAACAAGTATCTTAGCTCAACTATGGAATAGCGTGAACTCCTGAACAAGACCCGTAAGAGATCAGCATGAATATACAGTGAAATGTGATGATCTATTTTCCATGCTTAGATGAATAACAAAGCCATAAATGTTGCACACAAGTAAGATGAGGGTACAACCTATCTGGCTGCCATCCATAGGAGTGAGCATCATGTGCTGACTTGTCGATGGCCCTGCAGTTGTTGTGGCTGTCCATGTCGGGCACGCGCATTCGATGCAGGGAACTGTTGAGTGGGGACTATAGCTCCCTTCTGGTGTATGCTTCCCTTGTTGGAGCAGTTGCGGTGAGTCGGAAGACAGTGAGTCTGAAGATGTAGATAACGCATAATGTTAAGAACGACATATCTCTTTGATCTGAAGAAATACACTAAGAGATCAACAACAAGGTATGAGAGTGGTCACACGTCTGTTGACTGAAGTCTAAATTGGGGTCACACGATTTTGTTTTATTTTGGTACTGTCGGATCTACGCCGGATGGCTTGATGGCCGTCTTGTGCCTCGCGACTGACACTGTTCGGAATATTCCCTGAAGAGCCAGCGACCAACGGAAGAGCAGCCTGCCTCCACCGTCCGTGGCCCCGGCCAAAACCCCACTCCCCGCCCCACCGCATTGCCGTGGTTGCGCCGCCCCCGGGCCAATCCACATAGACTCCCCGTCATCCAGATCCGGCGGCGGCAGTACCTTCAACCCATGCAACTCTAAAAGATAGCCATCTAAGCGATGCTTCCACGGCGAACTTGTGGCCCCGCACCCTTATGTTAGACACCAGCCAACCGGCAGCCTAGGAGCTCCGCCGCCTCGAGGGGTGTTGCTTCCCATTGGGAATCGATTGGCCCAGAATAAAAATTCAGACAACTGACGCCTAAATGAAGTGATTTGAGATGAGGGTGTGACCTATCTAGCGGCATGGTGAAGTAGGCAGGTCCAGCTGCTGAGTCGGTGAGGCCGGTGTGGTTGCGGTGGCGACCAGCGGCAGGGAAAGAGCGATGTCGCGACGGTCGACGGCTGCGCGGAAGCAGGGCTAGGACTCTAGACGGATCCGAAGTTGGAGCCGCTCTGGCACCGTGAACAACGGCGGGGGTGAATCGGCTCTGATACGGTTCACGCGGCCGTCGTCGAGGCAGCACCAGCAGCACGGCGTAAGAGGCACATGGTCCAGTGCACGACAGCAAATGGACAGCATCTCCGGCATTAGGGAGGAGGGTGGCTATGAAATTGGTGCGGTGGGGGCGCCATGGAGGTGGGGCTGAGGTTTCGCGGCTCGGGGGAAGGGAGCTTCCCGGGGAGAAGGTGATTTGGCACCCACGAGGTATGAATGGGGGCG
>NC_041393.1:71659566-71660461 GCF_002162155.2 Triticum dicoccoides
TTGTCTGAAATGTGAGGGGGAGTTACAGTTCTACCCTTGCCTATAGGCTTCTCGGCTTGGATCTGTGTACTGAGGGTCGGGGATAGTAGAGTAACTTTTGCTTCTCCCCAAATAGTGGGCGGGAGCGATTTCGGGCGAGGAGGGCGTGTTTTGAACTATAGTGGGTGCGAGCGATTTTGGGCGAGGAGAGCGTGTTTTGCCGACCATGGTTTATGAATTATTCGGCACATGTCATTTCGGCCGAGGAGAAGGCGCGCTTGGATGAAGTTACGAACCTACCCTTGATGTACAACGGGCCAATTGATGTGTGTCCCACATAGGACGGTAATTTCGCGTATCCTATTTATTTTCTCGGGCGAATTCCACCGAGCAGAGAGGATGTTTAACGGTTCGTTCAAATTTTGGGAGAAAGAGCATCCACGTCTACCTTACCAAGTCGATTCGAATCAAATTTTGAAATATTAGCTTGCCACTTCTTTTTTCGATGGAGAGATGATGCTCGGGAGTAATGTGTTTTTACATGCTTGTTGCTAGCGATTTACTATATGACAAATAGTTGACCCACTCAAAAACATGAATCAAACCCAAAATGAAATATCTCGATTCAATGAAATAGCTCGTTTAGTAGGTCAAAATGGTGAACCAAATCCAAAATTGAACACCTCAATCGAGTAGCATGTTGTACAGTATTATAGTACTCCATGAACATGTTGAAAGTCAAATTAATGAACTTGTTTGATATACGCATATATCCGTTCATGTGTGGATTGCAGAAAACATGTTCTCCCATTTAGTTATTTGAATGCAAGTTTATATTGAAACATGGTTTATATTAGTCTTTGATGCATAAAACGCGACCTCCCCCTCTCCCGGACTCCTATTCTCTCTCTCTCTC
>NC_041393.1:71660855-71700730 GCF_002162155.2 Triticum dicoccoides
AGTTCGCATGCATATATACACGATCTATAGGTCTCTCTCGCACACTATGTATGATACTCTAGCTAGTCCAAGCTAGATATCTTGGGTGCACTCATCGTACGCACACAAATTCCTTGGCTCTTTGCCCGTAACTCTGTCACGCACCACTATGTCGTCTCGGAGCTCTCCCCCCCTCTCTCAAACTCTTCATCCACCTGGGTCACACATACATGCATATCTCACTTGCACTCGATAGGCCCATCTAAAACTCTATCTCTCTCCCTCGTTATCTCTCCATCTCACACGCACACACACAATCTCATGCCCAGCTAGCCAAGTATGATGGTCTCTCACTCAATTGTAGGCACACGCAGTCCCCCCCTATATGTATATGACTAGCTAATCTTAGTCTCCATCACAAACATGTGCATGGTCTATCTTGATTTCTCTCGGGGCATCTTTCTATCACGCACGCACTCCCTCGATCTCCCACCCATATAGTCCCCTCACGATCTTGATGGGATCTCTCTATCACAAACACACTCTCTCTCCCTCCCCATGCGTCCATGCCATCCATGTGTCCCTCTCGACCTTTGTTCCTTGTTGGCCAGACCTCTATTGGACATGTGCTACAGGGGTGTCTCTCTCCGTTGCAAACAATCACACACTAGCTATCTTCGTGTATCTCCTCGCCTCGGTTTTCATCTCGGAGATGCATGCGTGATATGTTTGCATAAGAAATGAAAAAACACACACTCACTCTCTAATTTATCGTTTGTTGTCACTTTCTCTTTCACACACATACTCTTTTTGCACACTTACTCATTCTCCTTCACACGCACTTGATCTGTCTCGACTGAGGCACTCGCCTCGGTCCATAGCATATAGATCTATTGAAAAGTCAAACATCACAAAGTTTGACCATGTACGTGGAGAAAAAGAATTACATCAAGTACGGTAAACATATACCATTAGATTCACCATGAGATGTAGTTTTGTATGATGTATCTTTGGTATTGTAGATATAAATAACATTTGCGTAAACCTGATCAAAGTTTCCAAAGTTTGACTTCTAAAAAATTTACATGCACTGCATTATCGAGTGGATGGAATATCTCTTTCCCCCCCCCCTCAGCTATCTGATGCACCACTCAGCCTTATCAGGGCTCCTCAATCTCTCTCAAACTTTATTGGTCAGTTTGGTTCATGACCTGACCCTCATGCCTTGATGGCCGGTACTACCTGGTGTGGATGTGAGATGTAAAATATTTCTGCCTGGCCAGGCTTGTGTGGTGCTGAAGCGTTTGGTTCATGCCTGGTCCAGGCAAAGCATCAACGTCCCATCAATCAATCCATGCATCAATTATTTAATGCTAATATCCATCCATGTTGCTGTTACCCTCATGGCCGCACGACCAGGCACGGCCAGGCGTTCGAAATCGGTCGCCTGGGCCAGGCTACTTGCAGTGTCTGGAGTTCAGCCAGGCTAATTAAAGTGCAAGGGAACCCAGGCCAGGCAGGCTTTCTTTTTCACAGGGTAGCAACCAAACAAGTGTGCATGAAATCCAGCCACAACCCCAGGCCAAGCAAAAGATGCTTAGGACGCAAGCCAAACTGGCCTTATATCTCCCTGGTTCAGACATACACATGTCTCGCTCGCGCTATACATATAGACCCATCCAACACTCTCTGCCCTTGTTCTCTCTCCATGTGACACGCACCCCCTAAGTACCATAATCCCTCACTCCATCATAGGCGAAAGCACTCCCCCCCCCTCCTAAGTAGGATTATCTCTTACTAGCCATCAGGAACACATGTATTGTCTCCTTCCATCCATACATCTATCTCGATATCTCTCGGGGCATCTTCTATCGCGCACACACCTTGTCACTCGATCTCCCACCCATGTAGTCCCATCACGATCTCCAGGGGATCTCTCTATGACAAACATACACTCTCTCCTCCCCATGTCTGCATTTTCTCCGTACGTCTCTCTCGACCTCTCTCCCTTGTTTGTCAGACCCCTCTTGGCCACGTGCTAGGGGTTTTGCTCTCTCGGTTCCAAACAACCACACACTATCTCCTCACCTTGCCTCCGTTGTCGAAGATGCATGTGTGATATGTTTGCATAAGACACGCACACTTTTTTCTCTACTTTTATTGTGTGTTGTCCATGTCTCTTTCACACACGCACACACACTTTTTTTCACTCTCTCTCTCTCTCTCTCTCTGTAGTTAGGGACTCTGTCACGTCCATAAGCATATGGATGTTTTGAAAAGTCAAACCTCGGAAAAGTTTGACCAGGTATATGTGGAGAAAAACATTTACATCTAGAACGATCATTAGATTCATCACAACATGTACTTACTTCATACTATCATTTATCTTTGGTATTGTAGATATAAGTAATTTCTTTATAAACTTGGTCAAAGTTTCAAAAGTTTGACTTAAAAAAATGTTCGAACTACATTATCGAACGGAGGGAGTAGCTCTTTCTCTCTCTCTGCTATCTCTCACGGGCCTCCCCTCTCACTCGAACTCTCTATACCGACGGATTATACGCTCACTGTGTCAGCGTATAGCTCCGTATATTGTTTAGTTTACCGGTCAACCAATCCACAAGCTGCCTTGTCATCTCGTGTTCTGTATCTTCGTGTGTTGGCCCATGTGGCAGTGGGTGAAAATAAGTAAACTAGAGGCCCATCTGACACGCGGTGAAGTAAACAAAGTTGAAACCACTCGGGGTAGCACCCCGCACGCTAGTAAATTGAGGGTGCATTGAGGACAAACTTCTTGCGCGCGAAGGACGCACTCGCGCACAATTCACCACTGTGCGGCGGCATGCACAGAAGGACGCACTCGCGCACACCCAGCACACAACACGCACCAGCACACGTGTACACCGGCGTCGCCGCCGGTTGAGATGGACGGCGAGGCAGCCAACAAGCGGAGGCGGCTCGAGCCAAAACCGCATCCGGCGAGCCTGGACTTCATCAGCAGCCTCCCTAATGACATGCTGCTCGTCATCATCGGCCTCCTCCCCACCAAATCTGCCATGCGGACCGCCCTGCTCTCCCGGCAGTGGCGCCCCCTCTGGCGCTACGCCCCCCTCAACCTCACCATCGACAGCTGCCTCTGCGACGGGGATTGCAAAAGCATGGCCGCAGTCTCCAAGATCCTTTCATCGCACCCTGGGCCAGCCAGACGCCTTGACATCCACATGTTCAATACCAACTGCAAGGTCCAACCAAGTTCGACGAGTGGTTCTTATCCCCCGCCCTAGATCAGCTCGAGGAGCTCAGCTTTGAAGCTGGACGATGTCGCTCTCTACCGCCGTCCAGCTTCAGCTCCTGCTATCTTCCCCAGATTAATGTCGCGCTCGCCCTTCTTCTCCCTCAACTCAAGCAGCTCGACCTCTTCGACGTTGTCATCTCAAAGAAGGCCATGGAGTACCTGCTCCGCAGCTGTACTACACTCGAGTACCTTCGTCTTGAGAAGATCCACGGGTTCATTAGCCTCCACATCACCTCGATGAATCTCTGATGGATTTATGTGTCTTGCTAGCCCCGCAACAAGACATCAAGTGGGAAGAGATCACTCCAGCTGTTCCACGTTATGGTCATTTAGAATGCACCTTTCCTTGAGAGATTGCTTGTATCGGATCTAGAAGGTCCAACAAAAATCAGGGTCATTGACGCGCGAAATTGACAGCGTTTTGTGTACTCGTCTGCCAAATTCTCCGAACTCTTTATTGGATCCGTAATCGTTTAGGTACAGCACTCATCTTCTTCTCCATCTTCTTGAAATTCACATTTTTAAATTTCTTCTTGATGTATTTATGACCGTCTTCCAGAAAATGATTCCCACAAGCTTGACCCAGTCCATGCGCATAGTGAAGATCTTAGCACTAAAATCTATCGGCCCCAATCTGGATCAAGTTGTTGGATTCCTTACATGCTTTCCGTGCACGGAGAAGCTACTCATCGAGGTGAAACATCTTTCCTATAAGTAAACGGTAATCACAACATAGCTCAATTTTTTTCGTAATTTACCCAAATTACGATGACAAGTGTAGTGTTCAAAACTGCATCTACGCACTGCACTGAAAGAAATGTTTTTAGTAAAAAAAATTTCTCACGTGATCAGCTGCATCATTTTTATGTTGTACTACTATAGTAGCCTAGGCTAGTCATAGTGGAAAGTAACTTAGACTACTCCAGTAACTCTATGGTTACCCTAAGAGCAAGTACTACCTCCGTCCTGGTTTACTCTTCCAATTTTGTTGTATCAAAATTTGACCATAGATTTAACTGACAAAATGTTAATGCATGTCACTAAGAACTATATCGTTGGATTCGTATTTGAACATAATTTCAAATGGTGTAATTTTTAGTGACATGCATTGGCATTTTCTTAGGTAAATCTATGGTCAAATTTTATACTAAATACGAGGTAGTATTCCCTCCGTCCCAAAATTCTTGTCTTACATTTGTTTAGATACGGATGTATCTAACACTAAAATGTAACTAGATACATCCATATTTAGACAAATTTAAGACAAGAATTTTGGTATGGAGGGACTACAAAAGTGGGCTATGTAGGCCAAAACATGTGCCAAATTCACTTGTGATGCATTTGGCATCGATGCCCCTCCATTGCTCACCTGGTGCCCCAATCTGGATCACCTACTTTGCTTTGGTGCCAAATTAACTCACGCAATGAAAAAACACAGCGTGGGAGAGAGAGAGGACTGAGGCAATAAAAAAACACTTCTTTGGGAGAGTGAGAGGTTGGTGTAGTTGGTTTGTTTGATTTGTTTATACATGTGGGTCTGTGTGCACAGCGGTGCCAACTCTCTCACATCGCGAGAGCGGTGCCAAAATCTTTTGATTTGACATCGATGCGTATTATGTGGCATACTTTTGCGAAATATGGCATCGGCCACATAGTGGAAGGCAACAAATGCCCAATCTCTTCACGTGCTCCTAGTTAAATGAGAGGAAACAGAAAGAGAGAGAGAGAGAGAGAGAGAGAGAGAGAGAGAGAGTGAAAAAATATCACTAGCCAGCCAACCCTATAATATGAGCGAATGATATTGGTACCTCTTGATGACACGGCAATCTTATGCAGCCAGCTGCTCTAATATGTTCTCTTCTTTTGCAGATAAAAAAAGACCCAAAAGTGAAAAATGTGTTGCACTATAACAATCTCATCGAATGCCTTGATCTCCATCTTACAGAAATTGATTTGATCAACTACCAAGGCAGCACATCTGAGATTAAATTGGCCAGGTTCTTTGTTCTGGAGGCAAGTGTGCTCAAGGTAATGAGGCTTGGCGTTCTCTGGCGCAACAATGAATGGTGTGTTGATCACCGCAAGCGTCTAAGCCTAAATGACAAAGTCTCCGCATAAGCTGAATTTGTTTTTGAAACATCAAGTGGCCAGAGACTCGAAAACTTATTTGCCCATTAGTGACTTGTCAGGGCGGTGGATTTTAGTTTGTACGATAATGCTGCATCCACCTAAAGTAACGAAAGTTCTTACGTAAACTTCCTAGTAATTCCCTCTTCGTAGGTGCAGCATTACTCCTAACATTTGTAATATCAGTTTGAAACTTGTAATATTGTCGTGTCATATTCCTGCGTTTTCAAAATCCTGCGAATCGAACAGGTCCTGAGTTGGTGATGATGGTGTGCCTCCCATCTTTCACCAATAGCCGTCAGATCTAGATCTGACGCATACAAACCAAGCTTCTCCATTTTTGCAAAAAGATGCCCGCACTTGTTCTCTATTTACAAACAACTCCTTGTCTCTCACAATCAGACTTATCTCCTCCCCACCACATCTAGAAGGCCATGGAAAAATCTGGCCGATGGCCGCTACCGGAGCTGTCCACCCCCAATCTTGTTGTTCCGTGCAATGCACGGGCATCTACGCACGGGAAATTATGTCGAACATGGCTAGTTGTAAGCAGGCTAGCTCTACAGCCATGATGATAGTGACTGCAGATGGTGAGGCTGACTATGGTATGCTGAACACGGCGCCTATACTCAGGTGTCATCTCCGGCACAGGGTCTTGTCACTTCACTGTGAGGAGCAGCACGTAATAATTTGACCAACGGGTAGTACAATGCTAGTACTCCTACTACTACATTGGTAGTACTACTAGTAGTACTAGTAGCACCACCGTCTGGATTTAGGAGTACTACCACGTCCATCTGGATTTTAGTATTTGACTAGCAATATCTAGTAATGCATGTCACAAAAAATGTACTACTCCCTCTGTAAATAAATACATGGTGTTTTATTCCTATCGGTGAGAGAACTTAATGTTTTTTTCTAACTAGAGTACTAATAGGATTACATGCAATGAACTAAACACTGCATGCCATGTTTGGTAGTCTCAAGTCATTGAAAGCATGCACGGCCCACATCTCTCATTGGTTGATATGTCACAAAATAAGAAACAAGGAGGGAGTTAATGCACCGTGCCTAAGTGTTTTGGGATTATTTGGTTTTCATAAGGTGGCTTACACAACATTTTTGTTTACATGCATTAACATTTTATTAGTTAAATCAAAGGTCAAAACTTGGCGCAAAATGCAAAGGGGACCAATAAACCAGTAAACATCAAACTTCTCTCGTTTGGCCCCAACTAGAGGTCTGGTGAGATGACTATACTGCACCGGCACGGAGGGGGGCATAGTTTCATTAACTTATGGCAACTTCCTTTGGGTGAATGACACGTGGGCCCAGGGGGTGGCTGGCCCACCTATCATACATCCAAAGGCAGGTGCAGTAGAGGGCCGAGGAGTAGTACGAAATCCTACGCACCTACGCACGCTAACCAAGGGCAAGAGTGATCACTCGAATCATAAGATCAGTTGACTAGAAGCTAAGCTAGACCCATGGAGGAGATGAGCGCGAGCATTGGCCGGCTGTGCCAGATGGTCCACGACGCTGGCCTGCGGCCCGGTACTGAGGAACATCTCCAGGTAGTATTGCTTGAGGCCGCCAGGGAAAGGGGCCGCTTGGACGATAGCTTCGTCTCCTTGTTCGACGAGGTCCTCGTCGGTTTCCTTGACAAGTTCACCGTCGTCAAGAAGCTCGCGGACGACTTTGACGTAAGCCTCCAGCTGACGCGCCCAGGCTCTGCGATGCCCGCCACCCTCAACGGCCACTATGGTGACAACCTCTTCGACGCACTGGTGGCCCTGCGACTGCCCGCCATCGCGCCGGAGAATGTCCACCTCGAGGTCGCGCTCGCCGCATAGCGCCTGGCGCAGCAATACACCGTCGACATAATCACCCACGTGTACGCGCAAATCGTCCACAAGGACTACTACATAAAAGAGGAGGATGATAGGATGTTGGCCTTCTTGGACCGCAGGGCAACCTTGGACAGCACTGTTTAGAAGCACGTTGAGCTTGCCGCCAACGCCTCTGCTCCTCACACGTCGGTTGGTGACCCGGCGCACTAGGGCGTGAGGATGTCGTTGATGGATCCGTATGTATTTTTATCTTCCCGTCAAATCCATGTAGTAGTATATGATACTACATTAATTATCTTTCCTTTCGCATCAACTTCATAATTTTCGTATGTACTCCATGCATGAACGGCGCCAGAACCAAACTTCTCATTACTCTAGGAAAAATCGTTATTTTCTATCTATCGGTCGTGCCATGGAGCAGAACCAAATTTTATAAGTTACGAGTTCAAAAGGAAAAGCCTGCCGTGTTCACGTTGCACCCCCACACGGTTGGTCCGGCACACCGCTCAAGCGGGAATGCGTACGGTGTTGCATTTTCACTTACAAGTGGGACGATAGTTGAGCAAACTGACTATCGGCAAACCCCCACCCCGCCCATTGCGCGATGGCTGAGAAAACAGGAAGGAGAAGAGATGGCTATAGCATAGACTCCAAGAAAATTGGTGTCGGATGGGACTCGTGTGGGTGGCGTGTGCCATACTGCTAGACGCGAATGCTAGTTATAGCCCATGCCACCCCACTATATCGAGCCTATATCGAGGTACTTAGAACAAATGTCCTGCAGTCTATGCTTAGCCCTCCTCTATCTCTCTTCTCAGCCAGCCAGCGGACACGCGGAGCCCATCGTCTTTTTGCTCACATGCGGTCCCACATGTCAGTGAAAACGCAAGCGGACCCACTGAACCTGCACATCTTTCACCTCGACGTGCTGGTGATGAAAAACAAATCCAATAAAGATCTTTGGTGGCCGCTTTTGGAGTTACTCAAGAGTAGTAAGATTCTATTTACAGTTTAACCCAAGATACACATCTCGTGGCTTCAACTACCACTCTATTTTCTTTCATGATATGACCTGGATGCTGGGTGTCCCACGTGTCGGCAAAAGGACCAAATCTTCGATTGTGATCTCGGATTAGACTAGTTGTGCTAACTTAAAAAATTTATTGTGTACTCCCTCCGTTCCAAAATACTTGACTTCCATTTGTCCAAAAATGGATGTACCTATATACTAAAACATGTCTAGATACATATATATTTTGACAAATAGAAGGCATGTATTGTGCAACGGAGGGAGTAGAATGGATGCGAGTTTTTATATTGGGAAGAAGAGTACATCCATATAGTACATCCATATATTGATAGAGCGCAATTTAGTAGATGTTCTATCACTTTTAGCTAGCGCAGAGGCTAGAGATGAGATTAGTGCACTTGTTGATACTCCTAGTAGAATAGAGTCTAGACATGAGACTAGATGCGAGGAAGCAACGTCTACTTCTTTACACTCGAAGAAGAAAGAAGCACACAAGATCGAGCCTCCACAGATCAACAATGAATGCATTGAGAAGGCACTAATCCAACTTACAGGAGTAGTAAAATGTATTCTTATGGTTCTTGTTTTCTTTGGTCTTGCTTTTCTAGTCAAAATTATCATTGGAGTTCGTGCAAAACGGAGGTCCATTTGGGTTCGTGCTTTGGAGTTGGCCTTACAAGTGGGACCGAAATTAGGAAACCGACTATCGGCAAACCCCCACCTCTCCCGCCGTGCGATGGCTGAAGTTATAGAAACGACGAGGTTGAAGAGATTGCTCTAGCATGGACTCCAAGAAATAATATGGTGTTAGATGGATGTCGTGGTGGTGGTGTGTGCCGTACTCCTGGACGTGAATGCTTGTTCTGGCCCATGCCACCCTACTACTCCTACTACTTACTCCTACTATATAGTACTAGTATCGAGGATTCGAGGTGCTGGTTACGTACAGCGAACACATTAACATATGGCTACAGTAAAAACACCCGCCCGACGCACGAAGCATGTGAAGCTAGTACAAATAGTGTCCTACTATTGTTGATTGGCCTCATCCGATAACCTGTTGCAATGCACGTACAATTATGTATTCAGAAAATATATTTTTGCCTCGTCGCACCACTCACTCAGAGAAGCGACTCGAAAGCCATTCATAAATTTAGTAAGTTTATCACAGGCATATCATTTTATTACATACAACAGGTCATCAACCCACATCGACAACGAGGATACATTATAAATACTAAAGTTTTCACCACACAACAAATAACAAGCAATGAAATGAAATTCAACTCAACCATTCCTCGGCGTTGGAAACGCTTGCTTTGAACCACAAGTGATTCTCTGGGACGGGCCATCCATTGTCGATTTGGAGACCAACGCAGGACTGATCATCCAGGCTTAAGCGGCCTACTATATCAGTACCAGGGTAGGGAACCACCCAAATGTCCAAGGTATACACATAGTTGCTTCTCATAAATGGTAGTAATGTTGTGTCAACAACAGTTGGATCGCCTTTCACCATCATTGGATAGTTTTGTCCAAGGAAGAGCGAGTTTTCTCCAAGACTATCAATTCTGTACCAGGGAGAAGGAGTTGGCACTAGCACACTAATATCCATCCCGAATACCATGCAACGGGTGTTGGAATAGGTCTGGAGAGTGCGACCATGGGAGACTACACCTGCTTCCTTAGTAGTAACATCATCAGTGGGTTGTATACACACAAGAAGAGGTGATCCATCGAAATTAGTTGCCAGGCGCCAAAGAGTATATGGGCGTTGCTCGTCCTCATGCTCGTGATCATCACCATCGTCATCTCCCCCTTGGTTATAAAAATTTTCAAGTATAGGTGGTGGAATGTTCACAGGACCTTGGAAACACAAGAAGAAGGTTAATTAGTAAAGGGAAACTTGCTAAGACGCATGCATGTGGATGAAACAATTATAATTACGGTGGAAGACAAACGTAGCAAAACTACGAGGATGCCATGCAAAAACAGTGCCACGAGTGGTAACAGCAAACACAAGGCCCTCGTATTGAATTGCATCATAGTACTCATCCGTGTATAGAAACTGATTTTTGAGCAATATCCATCGAGTCAAACCACCAAGGACGGCAACAAGCTTGTCGAAGATAGCAACAACTTCATAGTTGTTGTAACTCCAAGAGCGGTTGGGAACTCGACAAATTGCTATCTTCCGTAGAAGACAGTCACCATGATCGTATTTGAACGTGTGTACAATACCGGTGTGCTCAACCTCTGGGCAGTCTGCTGAGATTTTTGGAAGTGGAACCCGGTCACGAGTGTACACATTCACAAGTTCCCACTCGCAGTTGGACCCAATGTAAACAACCCAATCTCCATTTGCGCCTGCCCAAGCCTTGCCCTCAAGCGATGGCATCTTAACATCATATGTATCATTATCAAGCGGCATCAACTTGCACAGGGCGAGGCCTCTGTCGTGCCGTCGCCAGTCATCAGGGTCACGGTGAAGAAGATAGGGGAGATCAAACTGCTCCTTGACTCTTGGGTTCCTTGTAATGATGTTATTAGTTGAGTCGAGAATGGGCTTGAATGAACCTGCCATGCTAGCCGAGGTGATGATGTCGCACCGATCAATGAGTTCCTCCACCACGTCATCTTTCAGATCGGGGCAAGAATAACGGGGTCGTTTCCGGCCTGTTCCCTCCATGGAGAAGACGATTGAACAATGGCAAAAGAAAGGGTGAAGGGCTGAAGGAAAATGGAGGGAGAGGAAGAGCGTGCGACAGCAGTTCCAAATCAAGAGGGAAAGGCGAAGAGTCGGTGGATGGTTGCCAGTTTGCCACCGTTCACGAAGAGGCGCCCCGGCCTACACGTCCGTTCAGAAATACTCCTACTACTCGTCGTCGTCTCACTGATATGTTGGAACGGGACCACATGTCAACGAAACATGGTGTGTAATTTCTCATGCAAAATGCGATCTAGCCGTGTTGGCCTGAGGTATCACATTAGTTATCGACCTTTATTTTTTTAATGGCGTGTTGTTCAGTTTTGAAGCATGACTAACTGGTACTGTACACAGAGAAAATATAAACTACTCTACCACTACTCCACCTCCAGTACTAGTAGTATAAAAAAGGTATATAGGCTAGAGCTTCAGCCCTTTCTTACTAAGGGCTGCCCACTTGCTTCTCACACTACCACCCTCTCTCCAGATCTGAAAAAGACAGCCCCTCTCTCCCTCCTCACCAGTGGTCACTGATCCGCCGGGGAAGAAAAGGACGTGCAGCATTGACACACTCGTCGTCGGCGAGCGAGGTCACGCATTGACTATAAGGCCGTCCTCTCAGACCTAGCGCCCGTGTGGGATGGCCTCCATCCCCAAGCTTGCTGCCGTAGTGTGTGCGGAGGACGACGACCACAAGCGAAGCCACTTCCCGCCGACCCTCAGGTATTGTCGTGGATTTGTCACGGCAGATGTCCTTAGTGTCAGGACTTAGTCGCGAGGCCAACGCATCTATGTGGTATCTTGAGAGGGGTTGAGTGGGACGAGAGACGCAGGGCGGATCAACACGCAAGACAAGGGTTTAGACAGCTTCGGGCCCCGGGAAACATCATCCGGTAAAAACCCTACATGCTGTTTGAGGCTAGGTCTCATTATCATCACGAGGGAGTCGCCGTAAACCGGCTCTCCTCTTTGTGTCTAGCCCTAAGATTGTTTCTACTTGCTCGTAGCTTGTCCCTCTTTGGGGAGCCCTGCCCCTCCTTATATATGTTGAAGGGGCGGGTTACATGTGGAGTCCTATTAGGATTAGGACTAGTCTATCTCTAATACAAACCGAATACAAGTCCGGGTCTTCCTTGTAAAGTAAATATTCCTCACGCCTTTTCTCTTAAACCGGCCCACCATAGCATGATCCGGCCTTCCATAAACCGCCCGTTGGGCCACCGGGTCTTGTCGCTCCTCTGACCCGCCTGCCGGATTACCAATGAACCGTAAACCGCCATGTCCAAGTGGGTTGCCAGTGAATCGCCAAACTCTAGCCGGGTCATACATCCGGCGGTTTATACCACAGGGTATATCCCCGACATTAGCCCCCATTTTAATTTGGATTCATCCATGTTAAACTGATCTGCAACAAGAACAAATTTGTCGGGTTGTGCTCCGGTTTAAATATACTTGTAAGCCGGCACTTGATCATCCTTAAATCCTTGTCATTTCTTCCTTCCAAGTTAATAACCATCTTCATAATCAATTTGCTTGCAGAAGATATTTGTAAATAAATAATCCATTTGAATCGGCCTTCAATGCTTTGACTTGACAAAAATATTAGTCTCTGAAATATTCAACTGATATCCAGCCGGCTTGAAGATGTAAAACTTGCCGGTTTATGATTACCACCATTGCCTGGTTATAAAAACTGATAATTCCGGGTCATGATTGTTGCCAACACCGGTTCATGATTGTTGCTAATGCCGGTTCATGATTATTGATGACACCGGGTTACAGACACAGGGTCATAATGATTGGTGATGCAGGGTTAATCCAGTTTGCTCAAAACAGAGAGTTTGAAAATAGTTCTTCGATAATAATATAATACCTGTAGCCCCCAAGTCTTGAGCAGAACAAAGTGATGGCTTAAGACTTGCTTCAATATAAATACCGCCACTTAAGAAGAAATCCATGTTGTTCATCCCAGTGACTAGTAAAAACTGAATACTCCATACTATGTAGCCCCCAAGTGCCGGGTTATCATGCTTACAGCAACCTGGGACTTGCAATTGTCTTATACTCATAAAAGCTTCAACCAGTGTAGCCCCCAAGAGCCGGGTCATTATGCAATAATGAGCAGGGACTTTGTAGGTATAATCATGTAGATTTGAGCAATGATGTGTAACCCCCAAGGGCCGGCTCAGTACGATAATATTGAGCTGGGACTTTAATATATACTTCAATGAAAATAACATCATATGATGTAACCCTCATCATGGGACTTGAATCCACGTCCACAAGGTTAAGAGCCTTGTGCTTTACCAACTGAGCAGTGGACTCTTCAATATAATGAATAAAAAGCTTTGTACCTTCAATTGTTGACAGGAGCAATTGGTAGCCCCCAAGGGCCGACTCATTATAATGTGATGTGTCGGGTCTTCAATAAGATGAGCAAAAAATGACTTTGCATTAGCCCCCAAGTGTCATGGTGCATGCTTGCAGCAACATGAGACTTGCATATAATCTCAATTTGAATAATGTAGCCCCCAAGTGACGGGTTGTAAGCTTGCAGCGACTCGGGACTATTCCTTCCATTGTAGAATAAATCATATCCTCTGATAAAATAATAACTGTTGCGCTAAAGCGACTTTGAAAATTCAATAATACCGGCTACTAATAACCATAAAAATCCAGCCATGTTGGCTATTCAAGATAATATAATCCGGTATGAAAAATTCATCCAATATCATAATGAAAATTCAGCCAAATTTGGCTATTTGAATAATATAACCCAATGATTTATAAGCGCATGATTCCAATGGCGCAATCCAAATATATACTGGCGACTTATAGTCAAAAGCTAGGCCGGTTTAATAAACACCGGATAACTTCCCATCACATACTGGCGACTTATCGTCTTAAAGCCAGGCCGGTTTAATAAACACCAGTGATTTATAATTATACTTTATTCAACCTGTTTCTGCATACAACAAGTTTAAAGTGTCCTGGCGGTTTACCGCCGGACGGGTCATAATGCCCAACATATAACCTGGGTTTATACCCAAGGTTGCACTTAAGAATAATCAAATATGAAATATATCATACCTGTGATGTTGAATCACATTGCTGGCTTTACCAACTTTTTGTAGTAAGAGTGATAACCCCAATCTTGAGTAATGATAACTCCTTTCATATTGTACCGGTTGATGATAAACCGTACCGGGTTGTGATAAACACTGGTTTAACCATATATAACACTGGCGACTCGTAGTCAAACCAGACCGGGCTGATAGTCTCCGGATTATAACTTGATCCTGTATTGACAACTTGTAATTGAAAGTCAAGCCGGGTTAATGAACGCCGGTTTACTCCATAATAGGATGGTAATAGAAAATCAAAACCGGGCAGATAGTCTCCTGATTAAGATTTGACCATGTTCCGCCAATTTGTATTTGAGAGTTGAACCGGATTAAAACGTTGTCGATTTAAAAAACGCAACAAAAATCAAATAACAGTTATGAAAAAAATATGGAAGCAAAAGCAATGATAAAAACCGTTTGCAAAAATATGCTATACTGAGCTGATCAGATGGTATTACCATGGTCGGACAGGATCAAGGCCCCCGATAGGAGTGACAATGATTCAAGTCAGCCAGGTCCCCAAATGATTCGTGGCATATATGCCAGATCAAGAGGCGTGGCAATGGTTCGGGTTCGACCATGCCCCCAAGTGATTTTGTGGCCTTAGGCCGACCAAGAGGCGTGACTGGTTCAGACTTGACCATGTCCCCAAATGATCTCGTGGCTGTCGCCTATCAAAGGGTGTTCGTTGGTTCGGACATGACCAAGGCCCCCAGTGATATATAAAAAACAAATGTCAAGGGGTAAACCGGAGGCCGCTTTAAACAGAACCACTCCGTGTAACCTCGCATGACGAGAAAGACAGAGACCCCGCTTTATGAAGCAGAAGCCCCCATGTGATCAATAATATGTTAGGCCAATAAGGCAGGATACCCATGTTTGAACCGCGCATCATGGCAGCAGGTCCTCTTTGGTACCCTTTAGCTTTTTGCAAGAGATAAATCCTTCTTGAACCGGGATTTTGAACCGGATATTGAGAGCTTCAAGGATTTGTGGGAGACATCTTTCCCTTGAACCGGATTGTAAACCGGAATCTTCATTTTCAGCCAGAAATTTTCTGATGGCCTTTCAACTCGAACTTGCGAGAAGTTAATTCCTTTTTGAACCGGACATTTTTAAACCAGATTTGAGCGCTTGAGAGCTTTGTGGGAGAATATATTTCCCTTGAACCGGATTGTAAATTGGATACTTGAGAGCTTCAGTGAGACTGACTTCCCTTGAGCCAGATTTTCAACCGGAATCCTTTCTGATGATCCAGAACTTCTTCATTGAGCCGGGATTTTGTAACTGTCACATACTTTCTAAGCCGGAAATTTTCTGACGGCCTTCAAATAATAGTAGCCTCCGGGACTGGGTTATCTTTCCCTCCATCATCCCGGGGTCCTTAAATTTGCTGAAACTGGCAAGATTTGCTGAGTCATGTCATTGTAGCCCCCGAGTCTCAAAGGTGACTCGAGGAGTTGGCTTGAGACTCTCCATATATGACTGTCATATAAATCGGCATAACTTGTATATCATTGGTGTTGATAGCATGATGTGAATCCACAGAAGGTTGAGGTGACTGCGGCGGGTTATAAATGATCCCGTATGAGCCGTGTCAACAACTCGGCCAATGGTTCCTTCCAACTGGCTATTAAAATTCACCAAACTGTAGTGGCAGCGACTTGTGCGCCTGCTCATTGAGCCATCAAGTGCAGACGGCGGTTGATGATAATTTGCTTCCAATTTGAAAGAAAACCGGGCTACCCAAGCTGTAACTTGCTCATACCCAATAAACAGCTCATGCAGACAGGTGCGGCCCTGGTGTGTTGATGTTGACCAGGCCGCAATAGACGGACGGTAAAGACATCCACAACATCATAGGCGGCTCAAACAGATGAACCGGCCGCGGTGTTGTAAACCGACGCGGACGGGCGAGTTAACCACGTCATTTTGATGTAATGAACAATTGTCCTGCATCGACAATATTGCAGACCAAGGCAAAGATAAACTGCTCTTTGACAAAAATAATATGTGCCAACAAAATGTATTTTAGATGAATATCACCTGATGTGCTAGGCCGGAAATAATCTGCCATGAAATTGATGATCGCTAGGTGGAGTTGAAGTCGCTCACGGGTGAACCGATGTCACATCCCTAGCTCTCGCCTGTTCTGTGCTTGCTTCCATGTGTGCATCATGTCTATATTTCTGAAACTTGAACTGAGGAATTTTGGAAGCCTCAAAAACTTAAATAAAGAGGGGCAAAAACCCTAGAAATCTCATTCATTGCTCCAAAATGCTCTTCTTAAATGTTTGATAATTTTTGGTAAGGGTTCTGGTCCCAACCAAAATATTGAACATTTTTAAGGAATTATTTTTGGGACTTTGGATTTAATTCATTAGCTATTTGAATTTGAATTATATTCATATAATCAGAATATAATTTCAAATACCCCTGAAATATTTTATAAGCTTTTGGAAAAGTCCATCTAGCCAAATAAAATTATTCAGAGGAGTTTTGGCATTGTTTGAATTTGTTTAAAATTCAAAACAGTGGCAAAACGAAATTAAATAAAAACAAAACAGAAGAAAAAAAAACCCAGAGAGAGAAAGACCCGTACCTGGCGCTCACCTCAGCCACCTGGCCCAACTCCAGCTGGCGGCCCAGCCCACCTCCTCCTCCCCCTTGTCCTCTTCCTCCTCTGCCAGGAGGACGAACAGAGGCGAGGCGTGGCGCGCGCCGACGCTGCCTCGGCCACCTCCTGCTTCCCCTAGCCACCTCCTGCTTCCCCTGGCCGCGTGGATGAATGCCCGGTGACGTCCCGATCCGCCCGACCTCTCTCACTCTCCCTCGACCCTTTCCCCCTTCTCTGCTTTTTTCCCCTCTCGCTCCCGAACGCCTCCGTCGCCGCCGCACACCGCCACCGCGCTCACCGGCCGTCCCTCGAGCAACCGTCATGCTCGTTGGCTCCGCCTCGTCGTCCGCGTCATCCCAGATGAGCCACGCATCCTCGGGCGCCCTGCAACGTCGCCGCAATCGTCGACTTCTACCTTCGGCCGCCCGGATCTCCGGCGACCCTGTGCTGCCTCCAACGCTCCCCCGGCCTCGTCTCCGCCTCGAATGAATCCGCTGTGAGCCCCTGCTGCTTCTCCTGTGCTCGTCCCCTCCGTTCTCGCCCCCTAGCCTCTTCCTCCACCGCGGCCGAGAGTTTCTCGCCGCCGGCCATGGCGTGGCCGTGGCCACAGCCACCCCAGCTCGTATCCGAGCCCACTGACGTGCTCACCGCGATCTCAGGAGTCCGTAGCACGCCCCAGCTCCTCCTGCCGTGCTCCCTAACCCCGACCCCGAGATTGCCCGAACTCCGGCGGCCGCAAAAGAGCTCGCCGCCGTTAACTCCGGCCACCCCAGCACCAAACACCGCCACCGTTGGATGTGCCACATCGCCAGCTACTCGTAGCACCCACCCGCGCATCAAACCGTGGCCGGAGCAGCGTTTTCGACGCTCTCCGTCGTCTCGGCCTCGCCGGCGGCTAGACGCCGGCGGGTTTGACCCGCTGATCGTTGACTGGGTGGGCCCAGTTTGACCCCTGGGTCAATGACATGTGGGCCACCCTTGCTAATTTTAGTTAGATTAGTTTAGCGCTAATTACTTGGATTAGTGACTAACCTAACACTAGCTAACCCTGTTTAGCTAGTCAACTAACCACTGACATGCGGGCCCAGGCCCATTGACAGTTTAGTTAGTATTAACTTAATCCTGTTAACTAGTTGTTACACTGACATGTGGGTCCCAGCGTCAGGTTTGACCTGGGCTGGCGCCTTTGACCTGCTGACGTCATCATGACATCAGGCTGACGCAATAAGTATTTTCTGGATTTATTATTATTCAGGAAATTTCAGAAAATTGTATAAACTTCAATAAATCATAGAAAATTAACCGTAACTCCAAATTAAATAAATTATATATGAAAAATTATCAGAAAAATTCAAGGAATCCATCTGTACCATTTTCATGCATGTTAGAACAACTTATCACTACTGTTTAGGACAAATGAATTAAATGGCATTTGAATAATCACATATGGAGTTTGAATTTGAATCTTGTATTCAAACCAACTTCATTTAATCTGTTGCTAGTTGCATTAGCTCAAAACACATTCATATTGCCATGTCATAGCATGCATCATATTGTGCATTGCATTGATTGTGTTTCCTTCTGTGTTGCCGGTATTTGTCCCCTCTCGATAGACGTGATACCGATGATGTGATCGTTGACACTGATGAAGACTCAATGTTATCTTCAGAAGTGCCAGGCAAGCAAAACCCCCTTGTTCATTCCGATACAATCCCACTCTCTCGCTCATGCTCTCTTTTACTGCATTAGGACAACACTGATTCATCTGTTACTTGCTGCGGTAGCTGAACCCCTTTATTCTTTGCATGACCTGTCATTGCCACAGTAAATAGATGAAACCCACTAGCATGAGTAGGAGTTGTTTGAGCCCTGTTGTGCCTACTCATTCATGCTTGCTTGTCATGCCTGCTACTGCTTAGAGTTGAGTCAGGTCTGATTCATCGGGGATGAATCAGAGGCGGGTGAACATGTCCTACTGTGTGTGAGCTAAGTGTGTGAACACGATTTGGTAAAAGGTGTCGGTGAGAGGCCATGTAGGAGTACATGGTGGGTTGTCTCATTGAAGCCGTCCTCAGGAACTGAGTTCTATGTTTGTGATCCATGATTCAGCTACTACCATACATTGGGCCCTAAAATATGACCCCGCTCGACTTCTTATTCACCCTTGTCCTCTGTCCAGGAGTTGCAAGTAGTTTCTGGTGTTTGTAGTATGCTGGAGGCCGTGGACAGCGCTGACCGTAGGGGTGGGCTGTGATGCGGTAGGCAGGTGGCCGGGTAAACCGGGCACCCGTTTGGTGTCACGGAACCCTGTTCACATCGTTTGGGGCTGTGAGAGAAACTCCGGCCGGATCTCCTCATGGATGGAACCCGAATAGGCGATAAACCTGGACTAGAGACTTAGGTGTTTAGGTAGGTCGTGGTCTACACACACGTCGGCTTTCGCTTGAAGTCTGCCGAGCACATGTCGTGTGCAGACGCTAAGTGGTGGAAACATGTATGAAGAAGTACACCCCTGCAGGGTTAACATCATCTATTCGAATAGCCGTGTCCGCGGTAAAGGACTTCTGGGTTGCTTATATCAGTTCATAGACAAGTGAAAGTGGATACTCTAAAATACGCAAGATAAGCGTGAGTGCTATGGATGGCGTTCTCGTAGGGAGACGGGAGCGGATCCATAGTGGTGTATTGATATGGTGAATATGTGGACTCGTGTGCGCCACCTCAAAAGAGTTACTTGCAGTCGTAGTTTAGGATAGCCACCGAGTCAAAGCTGGCTTGCTGCAGTTAAACCCCACCATCCCCTTGTTGAAAATGATGCATATGTAGTTAGTTCTGATGTAAGTCTTGCTGGGTACATATGTACTCACGTTTGCCTATTTTATGTTTTTGCAGAGAGACTTCAGTCTCACTAGTAGTTCCACGTGGACTTCGACGTTTAGCTTGATACCTCAGCTACGATCTTGTGCCCTCGGCAGGATCTGATAGATAGTCAGGCTTCTCAGCCTTTTTCATTTATAGATGTCTATACCCAGACATGATAGCTTCCGCTTGTGCTTTGATTTGTATGCTCTGAATGTTGGGTCATGAGACCCATGTTTGTAATATCTCGCTCCTCGGAGCCTATTGAATAAATTACTTGAGTCGTAGAGTCATGTTGTGATGCCATGTTGTATTTGCACATATCGAGCATATTGTGTGTATGTTATTGAAATGCTTGGTATGTGTGGGATCTGACCATCTAGTTGTTTATCTTTAGTAGCCTCTCTTACGGGGAAATGTCTCCTAGTGTTTCACTGAGCCATGGTAGCTTGCTACTGCTCCGGAACACTTAGGCTGGCCGGCATGTGTCCTTCTTCGTTCCTGTGTCTGTCCCTTCGGGGAAATGTCACGCGATGAATACCGGAGTCCTGTTAGCCCGCTACAGCCCGGTTCACCGGAGTCCTGCTAGCCCAGTGCTACAGCCTGGATTCACTCGCTGATGACCGACACGTTCGATGTTGGGTCATGGATGCCTGTCCCTGTAAGTCTGTGCCACTTTGGGTTTACGACTAGCCATGTCAGCCCGGGCTCCTTATCATATGGATGCTAGCGACACTGTCATATACGTGTGCCAAAAGGCGCAAACGGTCCCGGGTTAAGGTAAGGCGACACCCGTGGGAATACCGTGCGTGAGGCCGCAAAGTGATATGAGGTGTTACATGCTAGATCGATGTGGCATTGAGTCGGGGTCCTGACAGCGTTGGTATCAGAGCTTGACTGCCTGTAGGATTACCAAGCCAAACTGGTCGAAGTTGAGTCTAGAAATTCTTTAGTTATATAAGGGAATTGATTGTGGGATGGAACGTAAGGCTCTTTTTACTCCTTATACCTCATGCCCTTCTGATCTGAGTCATCTTATCTTTCCTACGGGGTTAAGAAACTAGGCTATCTCTTCTTTCTATCAGGATCACGTGTTACTAATCAGTGGACTTATAAGATTGTTGGATTTAAGTCTCAGTTCAGTTCCTACTACTTCCGTATGATAATTGCTGATCTCGGAACCTTGATATTGTGCTTCTAAGTGGTTATGCCACCATTTTTGTGAATGTCTCAAATCTTTTCCGAGCATTTACAACCGTTATGCTGTCCGAGTCATCCCAGGTTTCTAAAGAGTCTGATGCATTTGCAAAATCCTTTTTCTCCGGTTTCAATGTCTGTTAGGCCAGGTTAATCACACAAATTGTTGAGCTGAGGTACTCTACTGCCTCAACCTTTATGTTGGAGTTATTATTATGACCCTAGGTGTCTCAGGGGATCATCTAGTAATTTAGCCATGATTTGTGTTCCCAGTGTGATGATTCTGGCCATCATTCTCGAAAGCATCCCGTGATGCTACTTAGTAGTAGGTATTCTATTCCTGGGTTCTTGAACCCGAGATTCACTCTACCTACTTCATGTTGATAGTAATTGCTAGTTCCTTTAGGTTATTAGTAACCTTTGCATTAGTCCTCGATGTTCGTGGTATTCCTTTCTTCCAAATACTATGAACCGCTTATGGCAGATGTTCCTCGCTGATCGAAAGATCACAATCAGAGTGCTCTCGATGGGTTCTCGATTCTACATTGTGACTCTGCCAGTTCTACCTTTCTGCATGGGTTATCCGGAAGAATTATGTGGAATTCGTTTGACATGCTAAACCATGCATCCACAACTCAGAAAATTGTATGTTCCTTTGAGTTGTCCCTCTTTAGTTGCATTCTGACCCTCGTCTATCAATTGATAGTCAGGAGTAATTGTGCATTCGTGTTGTCAATGCTTATTACTCTTGTGGTCCGTCAAGCCATTCTGTCCTGAATGACTTGGAGAAACAAACTCCAGTACCTCATCCATATCCAGGATTGGGTCAAAGAAGTTGTGCTCCGCAGATCAAATTGCTAATCCAGCTTTTGTTCTGCTCTACCTTGGAGTATTACATATTTTATATCGAGATTGTTATAGGAATTGCACACCATCCTATGAACTCTTGGTACAGTGATACTTCTTGCCATCACTGTTCATTCCTCGGTTCCTGTGTTATTGTAACCGGAATGCCGACAAGTGGATCGTGGCGTGTGAAATCAATACTGCTAGCAACTTTGTTGCTTGGTAGTTAAATGGACGATAACCTCATTCTCAGCGTATTGATTATTGAATCGTCACCCTAAGACTGATCGTGCTATCTAGTTCTTATTTCGGTGCACCCTTCGATTGATGAGTTAGGATCTTGTCAAGTCCTCACTCATTTGATCATATCGTCTTGCCCTCAAAAGCGAGATTGTTCTCGAGCTTAGTAACATACCGGTGGTTCGTGATTTCCCGAAGATCTTCTCAGAAGTATTACCAGGTTGTCACCTGACCGCTATGTTGAGCTCGTGATCAAGTTGGTTTTCTTGTGAACCACCCTCTCTCCAAGATCGGTGTTAGATATCCCTGAGCTAGTTGGTTAAGCTAAACGACAACTTGGAGAATTGGAAGATAAAAGCTTGCCTGACTTAGTTCGTTCCAAAGGGATATTCTTGTGTAGTGTGTGTTGAAGAAAGATGATATCTTCATCGATTGGTCCCTGTGATCAGTTGCTGGACCTATTGTCTTATCAATCCTTTGATTTGAGTGTGGGCTATCGTCAAATCAAATCAGTACCAATGATGCTCGTAATGTTGTCTTATTCGTGGTTGATCCCTCGAGCATACACCATTACATCTTTGGCCTGACCAATGCTATCATTTGTGCAATTAACTATGGAATTCCTTTTGAAGGGAAATCCAGATGAATTGTTGTTGAGCCCATTAACAACATCCTTATCTCCTCCATGATTTTGTTGGACATTAAGCTAGTGTTGGAAACGTTTGAAAGCATTTGTTCATGCTAGCTCATGAAGCATATGTTTGGATGAAGGTAGTGACTTCCTTTAATTCATGTGCATCTGATGCAAGTTGCCGCCGTGGATTCGAGAAAGTCAATGTTGCTTTCTTTGGAATCATTCCAAATCAGTCATGCACACGTGCGAAGAATGCTGTGGTTTGAAGACTTGCAACCTTCAATCTATATGTATCCCTAGCACACCAAGCCACTGATTGATTTGTTCAAGGAGAAGGAGTTCCTTCATAAGAGCTAATCCGGACTTATGTAAGGACTTCGATACCCTCGTTGATGGTTCCCCCTCCTGAACTCGGTAGTGTTTTATTATAAGACTACTTTGTGGTCATGCTTGTCTGGGACAACGTGTTCACATGTTTGTAGCAGAATCAGCTCATGTTTTGGAGCTTACTATCGTAGTTCATTCCCCGAGAATCTCGCAACATCATCTCGTCGATTTGTGTTGCAAACTTTCGTTTTTCTTCCTAGACTCGGTGAGTCTGGAATATCCTGACACCAACCAGATCTGAATCTCAGGCAGATATGATGGTTGGAACATTCTCCAAGAACTATAATATGGGTCCCTCGATAACCGGTAAAGTGGATGTCGTGGCCAACACACCCAGCCGGAAGACCTGTTATTATAATATCTTGATTGAGGAAGTTGGCCACCTCCCCATAAGGATTTCGTAGGGTTTACTTCCTAGTTGTCCCTATGGATTTTTGTGCTCCTGAAGTCCGACCTTTACTTGATGTTCTAGCTACCAAACCATTTCAATGAGTGGGTTACACTGGCACATCAAGGAGAACATTAGAAGCGGAGTGCTAAATGTCTCTCGGTCGATCATCCAGATTTTATTTCCTTGGCCTCTCTAAGGTGAAATCTAAGAAGGTGTTATCTTCCTTGCATTTGCATCCTCCATCACCATTCATCATGGTAGTAAGTTGTGTTACCGGACCCTTGACGCGGATGTTGGTAGAACCTTGATGATTATGGAAATGCTCAAGTTCTTGAGAGCACGCACAAGCGCTACGTGTTATCATCGGCTCTAACTGGGATTCCTCTCAGTTTCCTCGGCAATGCTATGACCCTTTCAAACAGTGAATCCACTCTCTATTGTTGGGTTCTTCCCCAGTTACCAGAATCATTCCCAGCATTTGCATTTTGTTCCCAGCTTGCACCACCAATGTGCCATTCTACCATGGGTCTCTTCCCTTTCCGGTGATAAGCAAATTCATCCATTACGTTGTCTTCAACAAGGTAATCCACATCATCCAAGTCCGAGTATGCCATTCTACCGACCCCCTCCAAACGATCGCTCGAGAATTGCCTTAGGCTGGTTTTAAGAGTTCCAATGATCCCTGAATCAAAGGTAATTCTTTTTGCCACTTAAGGGGATATATCTACGAGTCACCTTCCGTAAGGTGCATCGTTATGGTATCATGACAATTCAACTCCTCGCTACATTGACAACCGATTACCACCTTAAGTGTGAAATTGTTGTCCACCTAGTGAACCTTCGTCATCCGTTTCTTTCCACCCCTCTTGATGTGTATCTCGTGTCTCAACCCGAGAGATGGTCTTATGTCTCATTCCGTGAGTTGTTCGATCTTCGAGAAGATCGACCCTTCTAGAGTCTTCTTCTTCCCTCCATGTCATGTTGACAGGATTTTTCAAGGCAAGACTTCAAGGCAATGATGGTTAGTGAATCAACGTCCAACTGAAGTGCAACTGGATCGTGAAGATTATACTAGTCTGCGTTACCCCTTCACCTTAACCTACGCTTGAATCTCGAGACGAGATTCTTGTTTAGTGGGGGTGAGTTGTCACATCCCTAGCTCTGGCCTGTTCTGTGCTTGCTTCCATGTGTGCATCATGTCTATATTTCTGAAACTTGAACTGAGGAATTTTGGAAGCCTCAAAAACTTAAATAAAGAGGGGCAAAAACCCTAGAAATCTCATTCATTGCTCCAAAATGCTCTTCTTAAATGTTTGATAATTTTTGCTAAGGGTTCTGGTCCCAACCAAAATATTGAACATTTTTAAGGAATTATTTTTGGGACTTTGGATTTAATTCATTAGCTATTTGAATTTGAATTATATTCATATAATCAGAATATAATTTCAAATACCCCTGAAATATTTTATAAGCTTTTGGAAAAGTCCATCTAGCCAAATAAAATTATTCAGAGGAGTTTTGGCATTGTTTGAATTTGTTTAAAATTCAAAACAGTGGCAAAACGAAATTAAATAAAAACAAAACAGAAGAAAAAAACCCAGAGAGAGAAAGACCCGTACCTGGCGCTCACCTCAGCCACCTGGCCCAACTCCAGCTGGCGGCCCAGCCCACCTCCTCCTCCCCCTTGTCCTCTTCCTCCTCTGCCAGGAGGACGAACAGAGGCGAGGCGTTGCGCGCGCCGACGCTGCCTCGGCCACCTCCTGCTTCCCCTGGCCACCTCCTGCTTCCCCTGGCCGCGTGGATGAATGCCCGGTGACTTCCCGATCCGCCCGACCTCTCTCACTCTCCCTCGACCCTTTCCCCCTTCTCTGCTTTTTTCCCCTCTCGCTCCCGAACGCCTCCGTCGCCGCCGCACACCGCCACCGCGCTCACCGGCCGTCCCTCGAGCAACCGTCATGCTCGTTGGCTCCGCCTCGTCGTCCGCGTCATCCCAGATGAGCCACGCATCCTCAGGCGCCCTGCAACGTCGCCGCAATCGTCGTCTTCTACCTTCGGCCGCCCGGATCTCCGGCGACCCTGTGCTGCCTCCAACGCTCCCCCGGCCTCGTCTCCGCCTCGAATGAATCCGCTGTGAGCCCCTGCTGCTTCTCCTGTGCTCGCCCCCTCCGTTCTCACCCCCTAGCCTCTTCCTCCACCGCGGCCGAGAGTTTCTCGCCGCCGGCCATGGCGTGGCCATGGCCACAGCCACCCCAGCTCGTATCCGAGCCCACTGACGTGCTCACCGCGATCTCAGGAGTCCGTAGCACGCCCCAGCTCCTCCTGCCGTGCTCCCTAACCCCGACCCCGAGATTGCCCGAACTCCGGCGGCCGCAAAAGAGCTCGCCGCCGTTAAGTCCGGCCACCCCAGCACCAAACACCGCCACCGTTGGATGCGCCACATCGCCAGCTACTCGTAGCACCCACCCGCGCATCAAACCGTGGCCGGAGCAGCGTTTCCGACGCTCTCCGTCGTCTCGGCCTCGCCGGCGGCTAGACGCCGGCGGGTTTGACCCGCTGATCGTTGACTGGGTGGGCCCAGTTTGACCCCTGGGTCAATGACATGTGGGCCACCCTTGCTTATTTTAGTTAGATTAGTTTAGCGCTAATTACCTGGATTAGTGACTAACCTAACACTAGCTAACCCTGTTTAGCTAGTCAACTAACCACTGACATGCGGGCCCAGGCCCATTGACAGTTTAGTTAGTATTAACTTAATCATGTTAACTAGTTGTTACACTGACATGTGGGTCCCAGCGTCAGGTTTGACCTGGGCTGGCGCCTTTGACCTGCTGACGTCATCATGACATCAGGCTGACGCAATAAGTATTTTCTGGATTTATTATTATTCAGGAAATTTCAGAAAATTGTATAAACTTCAATAAATCATAGAAAATTAACCGTAACTCCAAATTAAATAAATTATATATGAAAAATTATCAGAAAAATTCAAGGAATCCATCTGTACCATTTTCATGCATGTTAGAACAACTTATCACTACTGTTTAGGACAAATGAATTAAATGGCATTTGAATAATCACATATGGAGTTTGAATTTGAATCTTGTATTCAAACCAACTTCATTTAATCTGTTGCTAGTTGCATTAGCTCAAAACACATTCATATTGCCATGTCATAGCATGCATCATATTGTGCATTGCATTGATTGTGTTTCCTTCTGTGTTGCCGGTATTTGTCCCCTCTCGATAGACGTGATACCGATGATGTGATCGTTGACACTGATGAAGACTCAATGTTATCTTCAGAAGTGCCAGGCAAGCAAAACCCCCTTGTTCATTCCGATACAATCCCACTCTCTCGCTCCTGCTCTCTTTTACTGCATTAGGACAACACCGATTCATCTGTTACTTGCTGCGGTAGCTGAACCCCTTTATCCTTTGCATGACCTGTCATTGCCACAGTAAATAGATGAAACCCACTAGCATGAGTAGGAGTTGTTTGAGCCCTGTTGTGCCTACTCATTCATGCTTGCTTGTCATGCCTGCTACTGCTTAGAGTTGAGTCAGGTCTGATTCATCGGGGATGAATCAGAGGCGGGTGAACATGTCCTACTGTGTGTGAGCTAAGTGTGTGAACACGATTTGGTAAAAGGTGTCGGTGAGAGGCCATGTAGGAGTACATGGTGGGTTGTCTCATTGAAGCCGTCCTCAGGAACTGAGTTCTGTGTTTGTGATCCATGATTCAGCTACTACCATACATTGGGCCCTGAAATATGACCCCGCTCGACTTCTTATTCACCCTTGTCCTCTGTCCAGGAGTTGCAAGTAGTTTCTGGTGTTTGTAGTATGCTGGAGGCCGTGGATAGCGCTGACCGTAGGGGTGGGCTGTGATGCGGTAGGCACGTGGCCGGGTAAACCGGGCACCCGTTTGGTGTCACGGAACCCTGTTCACATCGTTTGGGGCTGTGAGCGAAACTCCGGCCGGATCTCCTCATGGATGGAACCCGAATAGGCGATAAACCTGGACTAGAGACTTAGGTGTTTAGGTAGGTCGTGGTCTACACCCACGTCGGCTTTCGCTTGAAGTCTGCCGAGCACATGTCGTGTGCAGACGCTAAGTGGTGGAAACATGTATGAAGAAGTACACCCCTGCAGGGTTAACATCATCTATTCGAATAGCCGTGTCCGCGGTAAAGGACTTCTGGGTTGCTTATATCAGTTCATAGACAAGTGAAAGTGGATACTCTAAAATACGCAAGATAAGCGTGAGTGCTATGGATGGCGTTCTCGTAGGGAGACGGGAGCGGATCCATAGTGGTGTATTGATATGGTGAATATGTGGACTCGTGTGCGCCACCTCAAAAGAGTTACTTGCAGTGTAGTTTAGGATAGCCACCGAGTCAAAGCTGGCTTGCTGCAGTTAAACCCCACCATCCCCTTGTTGAAAATGATGCATATGTAGTTAGTTCTGATGTAAGTCTTGCTGGGTACATATGTACTCACGTTTGCCTATTTTATGTTTTTGCAGAGAGACTTCAGTCTCACTAGTAGTTCCACGTGGACTTCGACGTTTAGCTTGATACCTCAGCTACGATCTTGTGCCCTCGGCAGGATCTGATAGATAGTCAGGCTTCTCAGCCTTTTTCATTTATAGATGTCTGTACCCAGACATGATAGCTTCCGCTTGTGCTTTGATTTGTATGCTCTGAATGTTGGGTCATGAGACCCATGTTTGTAATATCTCGCTCCTCGGAGCCTATTGAATAAATTACTTGAGTCGTAGAGTCATGTTGTGATGCCATGTTGTATTTGCACATATCGTGCATATTGTGTGTATGTTATTGAAATGCTTGGTATGTGTGGGATCTAACCATCTAGTTGTTTATCTTTAGTAGCCTCTCTTACGGGGAAATGTCTCCTAGTGTTTCACTGAGCCATGGTAGCTTGCTACTGCTCCGGAACACTTAGGCTGGCCGGCATGTGTCCTTCTTCGTTCCTGTGTCTGTCCCTTCGGGGAAATGTCACGCGATGAATACTGGAGTCCTGTTAGCCCGCTACAGCCCGGTTCACCGGAGTCCTGCTAGCCCAGTGCTACAGCCTGGATTCACTCGCTGATGACCGACACGTTTGATGCTGGGTCATGGATGCCTGTCCCTGTAAGTCTGTGCCACTTTGGGTTTACGACTAGCCATGTCAGCCCGGGCTCCTTATCATATGGATGCTAGCGACACTGTCATATACGTGTGCCAAAAGGCGCAAACGGTCCCGGGTTAAGGTAAGGCGACACCCGTGGGAATACCGTGCGTGAGGCCGCAAAGTGATATGAGGTGTTACATGCTAGATCAATGTGGCATTGAGTCGGGGTCCTGACAACCGACCGCGGCGTGGTAAACCGGCGCGGACGGGTGAGTCGGTCGCGACGTTTGTAAGCCAGCGCGAGCGCGTGAACCGGCCGCGTGAGCGGACGGGCGAGTTGTCCATGGCGTTGTAAAGCGGTGCGGACGGGCGAGCCAGCCACGGTGTTGTAAGCCGATGTAGGAGTCCGTTGAGTAAGGACGACCACCCATGCTAAATGATGTAGGCATGCCTCCATCTTCGCGGTACAATGCCACCTTGTGACGAATAATTCTCCTGCATATAAAACACCGCAGGGCAAAGTAGTTTTGCTCGCATGAATTAAACGTGCTTAAAAAATAAATAGGATAAATAGCACCTGGTATTTTTAGTTGCGGCAACTTTGACCGGCCAGCGGCGACTTGGGCTGCAGCGAGAGAGCCCCGGCGAAGTAGAGCAGGAGAGACTTGGAGCTAGGCACTGTCTTTGATCCGCCACCACTGCTGCCCGTGAGCCGCTCGTCGCCCGTGCAGGGACCGGCCGCCGAGGATGTAGCCGGTTTAATTTTTTTTACATGAACTAGCATAGTTTTTGATTTCCATTGGCGCTTATCCCTTCACGTGGGTGGCAGGCCTGTAGTTTCAAGATGTGACAGCGCTACTGTTGCTGGACCAGCTGGATGGACTTGAATGCGTGTGTGCGGAGACGGCCTGCGATTTGACAGCGGCAGCGTAGCAGAAACTGATGTTCATCTCGGCGGACTGCCCGCCCAGGAATCGATCTCCATCTCTGCTTTGCGGTAGCTGTGCATGTACTGAGTACTATTCTTGATCCAAACGTTGGTAAACTTGGTGATGACAGCAGCTCGGAGTTTCCAGAGGCAAATCAATGTCCTGCCTGCGATATTATTTTTTTAATATAAATTTGACTGTACGTTGGCGTACGGATCCGTACCCTGCAACTCGTGTTTCTTCATACAGTCCGCCTCCCCGTGTGTACGCATAGCCATCAGAAGTACTAACTAAAAAAAACTGAATTAACACTCAAAACCACGTAGGAAGCACAGATCCTCTTGTCCTTTTGTGATGATGTGGAGTAGTAGTACGACCGGGAAGTAGTACTAGTAACACACCGCCTTGTAATAGTAGCGACGCGCGATAGCATCCCGAGAAATCGATCCGGTTTTGGATTAGACTGCTTGTCGGTCTCGTCAACTCGACGATTTTGCTGGATTCTTCATCGGAACGGTCCTCCTTGGTCTTAGCGCCTTACGTGTCCAGCCAATACTAGGTGCTGCAGAAATTGGCCGTATTTGCTTTCTCTAGTATTTAACGACTATCAATTTCGGCGGATCATCGGATGGCAGCGGCAGATGCGAATATCTTTAACCCTAATTCTCCTTAAACTCCAATCTCATAGATTATAAATCTAAACTGATGAACTTGAAGCTGACACCGATCTTTTCTTTATCTGAACAACCACGAGCTTCCCGTAACCCTGGAAAGATCCCTCCAAGAACTCAACACCACCGTGCGCAAGCCCCACGGTGGGCGCCAACTGTCGTGGATTTGTCACGGCAGATGTCCTTAGTGTCAGGACTTAGTCGCGAGGCCAACGCATCTATGTGGTAGCTTGAGAGGGGTTGAGTGGGACAAGAGACGCAGGGTGGATCAACACGCAAGACAAGGGTTTAGACAGCTTCGGGCCCCGGGAAACATCATCCGGTAAAAACCCTACATGCTGTTTGAGGCTAGGTCTCATTATCATCACGAGGGAGTCGCCGTAAACCGGCTCTCCTCTTTGTGTCTAGCCCTAAGATTGTTTCTACTTGTTGTAGCTTGTCCCTCTTTGGGGAGCCCTGCCCCTCCTTATATATGTTGAAGGGGCGGGTTACATGTGGAGTCCTATTAGGATTAGGACTAGTCTATCTCTAATACAAACCGGATACAAGTCCGGGTCTTCCTTGTAAAGTAAATATTCCTCACGCCTTTTCTCTTAAACCGGCCCACCATAGCATGATCCGGCCTTCCATAAACCGCTCGTTGGGCCACCGGGTCTTGTCGCTCCTCTGACCCGCCTGCCGGATTACCAATGAACCGTAAACCGCCATGTCCAAGTGGGTTGCCAGTGAATCGCCAAACTCTAGTCGGGTCATACATCCGGCGGTTCATACCGCAGGGTATATCCCCGACAGGTATGCTACCTCTTTTCGAACCATACCCTTGTTCTATTGCCCCATCTGCCACGTCATTGCATGTGGATCTTTTTCCACTCCACCATCTTCCCCATTTGCTATCCTCTGCTCTGCTGGCCACACAGACGAAAACCATAATTTGCACTATTAAAGGAAACCCTACTTCATGCAGACTAATCCATGTCTGGGTTGAATAAGGAAAGGAAGGGAGACTGCACTGTCCAAGAGAGTAGGCATCAAACCCGCATCTAGGTTGAAAAGGGGAAAATCAGTAGCTAAGGAATGAGTCTCGTGTCTCTTGGTTGAAGAAGGGTAGAAAGGCATGACAACGCAATAGAGAATGACCAGTTCGATCGGTTTGTTTTCCTCACATAGGAAAAATGTGGCTAAAGAGAACAAAAATGGGACGTAATCCACATATGTTGCCTGGATATTTGTTGCTCTGGGCAACCATACCTCCCTCACCACTCTGCGTCCGTGGAGGAACATCATACTGGTGCGCCCACTGCCCGAATGGACCTCCCATGCTCTTATTGCCACTTTTTTTGCTGTTAGTATAACGCCAGCAGTCAAGTCAAGCAATGCTACTGCTAAAGTGATGCCACATTTAACTAATGCCGCTCTCAGTCTAATGCCACCGATAAATTTAAGCAATGCCATTTAATGTCACTAGATTATTTTCAGCTAAGGCATTCTAATGTTGTTGCACAGCCAGTATACCAACGATGGAACTTGTTACTACCTTCAGATTTTTGCACTGTTAATGCTTATAGATTACATACCTCACTTTCATGAGATAAGTTAATTTTTTTGTACAGTGTCACCAAAATGCCAAGGCGCTGATGTCATTTTATTTTGGTTAAACTGCACAGACAATTATGAAGATAAGAGGAAAGGTCAAGAGTGGGCACCTCCTCCTCCGGCTGTTCTCTTGATTCGTTCGATCAAGTTTTTATGTTTGATCGATTATCAAGATTGGGATAGCAATTTTTAAGGTCCCCCCGAGTTCGAAATTATATTTACCTTGGAGGTACATGGTTTGCAAATTTGTTATACTGTCATTAGTTAATAATGCTAGTTACCTTCAGACTTTTGTATTTGGTTTAATGCTCATGCATAGCTAGTATACCAATGCTGAAACTTGTTACCTTTACATTTTGTATTGTTAATTCTTATAGAAACCTTCCAGTGCTAGAGTTTATTGAAATCTGTTCAGTAAAACCATTGTATTGTACCCTGTAATAAACTAACTACTCTATTGTTGCACTAGCCACTGGATTAGTGTATATTTGTAGTATTCGAATGGTGTTGCATTAGCGTATGGACATAAATAAAGTGTGGCATGCTTTCCCATATATGTGCTCAAGAAAACTACTACATGTTTTTCTAAATACTAGACGTTTGGGTACTTTAAATTGAACCACGAAAACGTCTTATATTAAGGAATAGAGGGTGTAGAGTTCACTCAAATTATCCCGGTAAAGCTAGTCACACCTTTGTTAAAATTAATGTCCATTATGTTATCGGAGGAGGTCTGTATGTTTGTCTCTAATGCCTGTCGACTACATACCTGACATCATGATGTAATGTTAAGTCATTTCCTTTTGTACAGTGTCACTGAATTGTCAAGGCGGTGATGGCATTTTATTTTAGTAGAACTGCACAAAATTTGCTTAAAAGAAGAGAAAAGGTCAGGAATGGCTCCGTTTTTCAGAAAAAACTATGTATGCCTTCCTGACATCAGCCGTTGTTGCTTTATTTATTCCTTCAAATAGGTGGTTAGAAATAGTCTTGCTACCTTTTCCCATTAAGAAATTGGAATGCCTATATTTGTGAGTCTATGCTTCAACTAGTGCCACTTTTGTAGTAATCACACTTTCAATATCTATGCAAATAGGGATGCTCGATTTTAGTGGAACTGCACAAAAGCCCAACTGGTTCAACATTAGGAGCATTTTTTCAAACCTTTATATCCAATTGGTGGCACTATGAGCTGTTCATTACGAAGGTACATGGTTTGCTACTATCTTCCTACTCTTTTTGTACTGTCATTAGATAGTAATACTAGTGGTTTGCATGTGAATTTATTGGCAGGGTGGACCTACATTGGAGGTGCAGGACAGGATTCAATGATTGGATGCTCAATTTCGGTTGTATCGATTTCACCTCTTCCATCACTGCGAACATGGATATCCTTGGTCTAATGAAGAATAGGCGCTATATTTCTGCTCTAAACCAGCAAATCAATTCAGTATGAAATTGTCCAGGGCAAAACATAACTGTATCAAATTGTCCGGTGCAGAACATGACAGATGCTAAGCGGAAGAGACATGTTTAAACCAAAAATACATGGTGTGGTATATGTTTACTAGCTGCTTGATATTTGTGCAGACAGAGATGTCTGCCCATTGCTATTTGGCAAACAAACAAAGTGTCCGCAATTTGGGTTGAACTGCATAAGAGAATAGTATAGTCTCTACATGCAGTGCCATTTGAAAATAGACACGGAAAGATTGGATAGCCACTTCATGGACTGCAGAAAAGTAGTACTGTACTATTTATTGGCCAACACTAGGTGCTTCATTGCTTTGGTCTGATTATACAATGGCCATCATTTCGCCTAAGTTAAAGTTTGTATTCTGAAAATAGTCTCGCGGTGTGATCGAGAGAAGACCAAATCATATTGCAGTGGATGTTCCTCCATCATGTGTGGTTCATTCTCATGGTTCCAACTGTTGGTGAAACCACTTACGTTTGCAAGAGGAATTGTAGACTTCACAAACAAATTTGTCTTTCAGACTGTACTGAATGTTGGCCAAGAGAAGCATCCATGTTAGTAGGAAGAACAGATGTTTTTTCTAGATCTTTGCTTTTGGAGCTACATATTTGTATATGATCTGTGAATCATTGAGATGCATTAACATGTTGATCTTATGTATGGGAATCATACTAGTTAGTTTTAGTTGCGATGCAAGATCTGAAGTGGCTGATCTTTGCTTTTGGAGCTACATATTTGTATATGATCTGTAAATAATTGAGATGCATTAACAGTTACTTATTTCTGTTCGCTCAGTGTTTACAAGTTACTGATCGATCACTAGCTAGCCTACAAATGCGCTCCTGGCAGTTTTATTTGCGTCGCAAGATGCGAAGTGGCAGTTTTTTGAATAAATATGCCTACCTCTAAAGAAACTGACAAGCTACACTATCGATCCTACACGGATAAAAATGCCTACCTCTGAAGAAACTGACAAGCTACACTATCGATCCTACACGGATAAATAGCGGATCACGCACGTACTACCTCCTTTCCGGTTTGCAGGGCTCAATTCAAGGAATGACCTACTCGATCCTACACGAATAAATAGTGGATCACACACGTACTAGTACCTCCTTTCCAGTTTGCAGGGATTAATTCAAACCTCTTACAACCAAGGTACTCCCTCCGTCCGGGTTTATTAGTCCCGTGAGCAAAGCAGCGAGACCAAGGCATGGCAATAATTAACGGCATGCAAAAGTTTAAGCCTAATTAATTCCAGCGATTTAAGTGGCAGCATGCGTGCCCTCGGCTGTGACTCGTTGTATGCTGCTTCGCGTTCTGCCTGTGAGCGATTCTGAGTGCCTGCATGCAGCCGGCCATAATTAAGGCAGCTAACTGATGCGAAAAAGATACGCTTTAATTGTTGCGGGCTTTTTAAATCCGTGGAATCATTATTGACAAGGAGGGAGATGATTCGAGTGCACTCGTTTGACCGCCATGCCGGCGTGCGACCCAGACAGGACGGGACGACACAGTCATAATTTCAGTTTCTCTAGTTTTCCACGGCACGGCAAGCTGGCGCGCTAAGCCATTATGCATTGAATTCTGATGACCGTCGTGCTACCTTCCGCCTATAAGTACTGTTTCCCGGCCTTCTCCGGTGCCACCGTGACCCAACTCGCCATATCCTCATAAGCCCCCACCGCCCCGGCATCGCTCGCCACGTCCGCCATGCCCCCGCCTGTCCGCGGTAGGCGACGCTGGAGGCGGTCACCGCCGGAACTAGTGTTTAGTTTTTCACCGAAAGGAAGATGGAGGGAGGAGGCATTCTATCTTTCTTTAGATGGCAATGCGGAGATCGAGGAGTTGTTGGAGCGCGACCGCATGGCGGAGGAGCAGGAGTTGTTGGAGCGCGACCGCCTGGCGGAGGAGCAGCGTATCACCGATTTGCACCGCCAGCGGGACATGGAGCAGCAGCGCACTGACGCTCTGAGTCACGAGCATAGCGCCCGCAACTGGGCCGACTACGTGGAGGCCGGCCCCGGCAAATAGCCCTCGAGGCTGTCGGGCACACACGCGTTCGCGACGCTGATTTTTACTACCAGCTCGTCAAGTGGGTTTCCCGCTTGGAGGCCGAAGCTTCGGTGGACCACGCCGGCATGGAAAGGGCCAACGCGCGCGAGCAACGCGCCCTATCGCACCTCTTGCAAGTCTGAGGCGAGGCGCAGGACGCCGGTGCTGGCATTTAGCATGTACCACAGATGGCGGATGGCATCGTCTAGTTAGCTAAGAGTAAGTTAGTACTTGTACGCTACTAGAGCATTAGTGGGAGTAGATAGTTAACTTGGCTATGATGGTTGTCAACGTGGAAGTTCAGTACTCTATATGTGGATCAGACCTGTTACTTTGCTCTGAATGTTGAACTTTCCATTTGAACGTATGGAATGGGCTGTTATTTTTTTAAATGGGTTGTATTTGGCCTCCACGGGTCTAGAGGATGACTTGTGGGCCTAGCAAGTTGACGCGTACACAATCAGGAGATGATTGTACGTGGAGAGGATGACAGCAGGGACCCGCCAAGGTCATGGCAGTGCGCAAGCAAGTGCCTCCTTATTTCAAGCCAATAAAATAATGGCTCCTCCTAGTGGATTTCTGACATCTGGGTCCCATGCCATTGTCAACGTAGTCAATAAACGACAGAATTGCACAACGAGCGGCTGACACCAGGGACCCAGCAGCTCACCCAGTTATTTTTGTTTTGGGTTAATTTGATAAATGCCACTCCAAATCTGGTGTATCCGAGAAATGCCACTGCAATTTCCAAATTTTGAAAAATGCCATTTCATGCCATTTCTAGTGGCATTTTTCGAAGTCTGGAGTGGCGTTTTTCAAAGTTTGCAAACTGCAGTGGCGTTTTTCAAAGTTTGCAAAAATTGCAGTGGCATTTTTCAAAGTTTGCAAATTGCAGTGGCATTTTTATGAATCGCCATAATTGGAGTGGCATTTATCTAATTTGTTTTTGAGACGGAAGCAGGGTGTCAACTGGGCTGTGCGGGACACTCTTGTCTGTCTAGACAGCCTTTTCTTTTATGTTTACCACAGACCAGCCCAGTAGTTTTTTTTTCTGAAAATGGCTAGCCCGGTTTTTTTGTGATTTGTCAAGTAAGTCACGTTATCAGGCCTATTGGGCTGCAAATCTTTCAAGACGAGGAGAGCTTCATTCGGCTGGCCGAGAAAATGGCCTATCAGTAATGAGAAATGGGATGTACATTTTTAAAACACATCAAGCCGGAATTAGTTTCAAATATCTTTTTTCATTTCGAGATTTTAAATTGCATTGATTTTTATGCGTGGACAATTTATTGGATTTTATATTGATATACATTTATTTTTAAAATCAGTCTGAATGTGACTCGAAATTTCGGGATTAAAAACAGTTCAGACCGCACCGACACATGCAAAATTTTGTATAATTTTTTAACCGTGGCCACAATATGGGCTGTAATACTAACAAAAAGAATATGGGCTCCAAAAAACCCGTAAGAATTAGCAAATGGGTTGTAAATTATTTAAAATAATGGCAGATGGGTTGTATGCTATTTTCCACAGATTTGAGGCTTTCCACAGATGGCATGTATACTGTTGGATGTCCATCCAATGGCTGTCGTGCTTCTTCAATCTCTGTTCTTCCTGCTCCAGCCGCTCAAACAAGCGTCGGCGGGACTACCTGCTCCCTCCTCCCCGCGGCTGGCTGTGATGCCGCGCAGGCCTCACCGCCCCATCGTACTCCCATCGCTGGCCTAGCCATCCCTCTACTCACCCACAGTCCCACACCTACTGTTATTCTCCGGCGACGGCAGATGAACCAGTAAACCCTCATATAGTCGTACTCCCCTCCGCGTGGGAAACAACTGCCAAGTCTTCCCTGCCTCCATGTCTTTCCCTTCCTAGGCCTCGCCGTCGTCCACCGGCCTGGTGCTCTCGGCATGGCGTGGTCAACATGGTCAACAACCGACATGCATCTGAAGTGGACTGTATGTGGAGAGGCTGACAGCTGGGTCCACGGCCGCACGCAAGGAAATGCCTCCTTATTACACGCAAAATAATGATTCCTCCACCTATCATCTGGGACCCACCGAAAAGGCCTCTGTATTTCACAAAAAAACATTACCGCCGCTGATAGCTCGGACCCAACAGCTATATCTTCGCATGCAAGGAAGTGCCTCCTTATTACGCACAAAAAAATGAATACTCCCCCTGCTAGCTGGGACCCAGTATAGTGGGCCTACTAAGTTGACGGGGCCGAAGGGCTTTGTCAACTTAGTCAATATGCACGATTCTAGCTCGACTGACTGTACGATGTCCATCCAACGGCCGTAGTGCTTCTTCAACCTCTGGTCTTCTTGCTCCAACCGCCCAAAGCAGTGCCGGTCGTGCCGCCTGCTCCTGCCTCCCGAGGCCGGCTGTGCTGCCGCGGAGGCCTCACCGCCCCCATACTACTCCCACCGTTGGCCAGGCCATCCCTCCACTCCACTCACCCACACCCCCTGTTATTCTGCGGCGATGGCAGCGCAGCCGAACTAATGAACCCTCGTACTCCTCTCTGCGTGGGCATCCACTACCACGTCTTCCCCGGCTCCGCGTCGTCCCCTTCCTAGGCCTCACCGTCGTCCACCGCCGTGGTGCTCTTGGCGTGGCGTGGTCAATGTGGTCAACGACCAAATTCCATCGGAAGAATATTGTACGTGGAGAGGATGATAGCTGGGTCCACAATAGCCGCAAGGAAGTGCCTCCTTTTTACGCGGAAAATAATTATTCCTCCACCTGACAGCTGGGACCCACCGGACGGGCCACCAGTATTTCGCGAAAAAAATGTTTGCCCCTGACTGCTGGGACCCACCCGATGGGCCACCGTATTTCGCGAAAAAATGTTCCCCCTGTTGTCAGCTCAAACCCATCGGAAGTGCCTCCTTATTACGCACAAAAAAATGAATACCCCTGCTAGCTGGGACCCACCTTGGTGGGAGGCTGACTTGTGGGCCTACTAAGTTGACGGGGACGGAGGGCTTTGTCAACTTAGTCAATATAAACGATTCTAGCTCCAGTGATCATACAATGTCCATCCAACAGCCGTAGTGCTTCTTCAACCTCTGGTCTTCTTGCTCCAGCCACCCAAAGTTGTGCCGGTCATGCCGCATGCTCCTGCCTCCCATGGCTGGATGTGCTGCCGCGGAGGCCTCACCGCCCCCTACTATTCCCACCGCTGGCCAGGCCCTGCGGTGACGGCAGCCTCACACCGCAGCCGAACTAGTGAACCCTCGTACTTCTCTCCGCGCGGGCTTCCACTGCCGCGTCTTCCACGGCTCCCCGTCGTCCCCTTCCTAGGCCTCACCGTTGTCCACCGCCCTGGTGCTCTCAGCGCGGCGTGGTCAACGTGGTCAAGGAACGACATCCATCGGACGTGGACTGTACGTGGAGAGGCTGGCAGCTCGGTCCACGGCCGCAGCAAGGAAGTGCCTCCTTATTACGCGGAAAATAATGATTCCTCCACCTGACAGTTGGGACCCACCGGACGGGCCACTGTATTTCGTGAAAAAAACATTTCCCCCTGACTGTTGGGACCCACCAGCTACATCTTCGCACGCAAGGAAGTGCGTCCGGGCAAAAAAAATGATTCGCCCCCCTGACTGCTAGGACCCTCTAGCTACATCTTCGCACGCAAGGAAGTGCCTGACAGTCGGGACCCACCTGGTCGAAGCATACGTAGCGTTGTCATTTTGGTCGCGAACGTGTACGTACATAATGTTCGATGTAGAGGCGCGCACGTGTCGTAGTAGAGGCGCGCACGTGTCGTAGTAGAGGCGCGCACATAGCATGTACACGTACATACAGCGGCCAGGGTGCAAGAAAGAAAATACGGCCGCGTATGTGTACGTATGGGCGGGGTGTCGAACGCCTACTTGCGCATACGTACGGCCAGGGCTTGTGTACATGGCTGGGTCAGAACGGAGAAACAGCGTCGTCGTCGTGTTCATGGGAAGGCAACGGAATGCGTCGTGTTCATGGGGAGGCAACGGAATGCGTCATGTTCATGGGGAGGCAACGGAATGCGTCGTGTTCATCGGGAGGCAACAGAATGCGTGGGAGCCAACCGGCTGGGTCGGAACGGAATGCGTGGTCGCGTTCATCGGGAGGGCTTGGACGGAACAGGCGATGGAAACGAGGCCTGGCGTACCGCAGAACGGAGGAAACGGACCTACTACGTTCGGAACGGGGTCCTGTTGATCGGGAGGGGTGTGGCGTACCACAAAACGGAGGAAACGGACCTCCTATGGTCGAAACGGGGGTCCTATTGATCGGGAGGGGTGTGGTGTACCGCAAAACGGAGGAAACAGTCCTCCTACGGTCAAAACAGGGGTCCTATTGATCGGGAGGGGTGTGGCGTACCGCAAAATGGACGAAACAGACTTGTGTTGGAGCGCTACGGTCGAAATGGGGTCCTGTTCATTGGGAGGGGTGTGGCGTACCGCAAAAAGGGACTCCACGGGATACTATTCCTCTCCACCGTCGACCTCCTCCAGCCTCCACGGGCTCCTGTTCATCCAGCCTCCACCGCACGCTACTCCACCGGCTACTGTTCAACCACCCCTCCACGGGCACACCTCTACTGTCTACTGTTCATCCAGCCCTCCACACCACGGGGTCCTGTTCAACCACCCCTCCACGGGCACCCCTCCACCGTCTACTGTTCATCCAGCCCTCCACACCACGGGGTCCTATTCATCCAGAGGCAACGCCACCGCTCA
>NC_041393.1:71700934-71707327 GCF_002162155.2 Triticum dicoccoides
GCAACACTCACTATTCATCCCAGAGGCAGCATCGATCGGCTTCAGTTAGTAGAAGTAGTGAAGGAATCGCTCGATCGGGTTCAGTTAACAGCCATCGATCGATCGCTCGGGTTCAGTAATGCGTAGCCTGCAGTGCAATCGCTCGGGTTCAGTTAGAGCCTAACGCCTCGCTCGGGTTAAGTTAGAGCCAATGCCTCGCACACACGCGCGTACGTGTAGGAGAGAAACGCGCATCGCTCGGCCCCCGACCGGCCACCGTAACCGGGAACTCCCTGAAATTTTTCTCGCCCTCGCTTCTACCACGGTTTTTTCCGTCATGGACGGCCCAAAGAATGTCATGCAGCCGCATCTACGGCCCGCCCAGGACGAATAGCCCATTTTCTGCCATGATTTTTTGTCATAGAAGTAGGAGCCCACCACATCTATGATGATACCGGGTTTTGTCACAATTATCATCATAGAAGTGTCATATGTATGACAGAAAAAAAAATCGTTCGGCCCAAAATGTCATGGATGTGTCTTTTTTGTAGTGGTTAGCACAACGCGGTTGATGTAATTGTACGTCTTCACGATCCGACCGATCCAACTACCGAACGTACGGCACCTCTGAGTTCAGCACACGTTCAGCTCGATGACGTCCCACGAACTCCAATCCAGCAGAGCTTTGCAGGAGAGTTCCGTCAGCATGACGGCGTGATGACGGTGTTGATGATGCTACCGACGCAGGGCTTCGCCTAAGCACCGCTACAATATTACCAAGGTGGAATATGGTGGAGGGGGGCACCGCACACGGCTGGGAGAGATCAATAGATCAACGTGTGTGTCATGGGGTGCCCCTAGCCTGAGTATATAAAGGAGGAGAGGAGGGGAGGGGCCGGCCCTCTCTATGGCGCACCCTGGGGAGTCCTACTCCCACCGGGAGTAGGATTCCCCCCTTCCATGTAGTAGGAGTAGGAGTCAAGGAAAGGGAAAAGAGAAGAGAAGGAAGGAGGGGGAGCAGCCCCTCCCCCTAGTCCAATTCGGACTAGGCCTTGGGGGGCGCGCAGCCTCTCCTCTCTCTTTCCCCTAAAGCCCAATAAGGCCCATATACTCCCCGGCGAATTCCCGTAACTATCCGGTACTCCGATAAATACTCGAATCACTCGGAACCTTTCCGATTTCTGAATATAGTCATTCAATATATCGATCTTTATGTCTCGGCCATTTTGAGACTCCTCGTCATGTCCCCGATCTCATCCGGGACTCCGAACTACCTTTGGTACATCAAAACACATAACTCATAATATAAATCGTCACCGAACTTTAAGCGTGCGGACCCTACGGGTTTGAGAACTATGTAGACATGACCGAGACACATCTCCAGTCAATAACCAATAGCGGAACCTGGATGCTCGTATTGGTTCCCACATATTCTACGAAGATCTTTATTGGTCAAACTGCATAACAACATACGTTGTTCCCTTTGTCATCGGTATGTTACTTGCCCGAGATTCGATCGTTGGTATCTCAATACCAAGTTCAATCTCGTTACCGGCAAGTCTCTTTACTCGTTATGTAACACATCATCCTGCAACTAACTCATTAGTCACATTGCTTGCAAGGCTTATAGTGATGTGCATTACCGAGAGGGCCCAGAGATACCTCTTCGACAATCGAAGTGACAAATCCTAATCTCGAAATACGCCAACTCAATAAGTACCTTCGGAGACACCTATAGAGCACCTTTATAATCACCCAGTTACGTTGTGACGTTTGGTAGCACACAAAGTGCAACTCCGGTAAACGGGAGTTGCATAATCTCATAGTCATAGGAACATGTATAAGTCATGAAGAAAGCAATAGCAACATACTAAACGATCAAGTGCTAAGCTAACGGAATGGGTTAAGTCAATCACATCATTCTCTAATGATGTGCTCCCGTTAATAAAATGACAACTCATGTCTATGGCTAGGAAACTTAACCATCTTTGATTCAACGAGCTAGTCAAGTAGAGGCATACTAGTGACACTTTGTTTGTCTATGTATTCACACATGTACTAAGTTTCCGGTTAATACAACTCTAGCATGAATAATAAACATTTATCATGAAATAAGGAAATAAATAATAACTTTATTATTGCCTCTAGGACATATTTCCTTCAGTCTCCCACTTGCACTAGAGTCAATAATCTAGTTCACATCATCATGTGATTTAACACCAATATTCATATCTGTATATGATTAACACCCATAGTTCACATCGTCATGTGACCAACACCCAAAGGGTTTACTAGAGTCAATAATCTAGTTCACATCGCTATGTGATTAACACCCAAATAGTAATAAGGTATAATCATGTTTTGCTCGTGAGAGAAGTTTAGTCAACGTGTCTGTCACACTCAGAGCCGTATGTATTTTGCAAATATTCAATGTCTACAATGCTCTGCACGGAGCTACTCTAGCTAATTGCTCCCACTTTCAATATGTACCCATATTGAGACTTAGAGTCATCTAGATCAGTGTAAAAGCTTGCGTCGACATAACTCTTTACGACGAACTCTTTATCACCTCTATAACCGAGAAATATTTCCTTAGTCCTTATTAAGGATATTCTTGACCATTGCCCAGTGATCTACTCCTAGATCAAAAATTGTACTCCCTTGCCAAACTCAGAGCAAGGTATACAATAGGTCTGGTACATAGCATAGCATACTTTATAGAACCTATGACTGAGGCATAGGGAATGACTTTTCATTCTCTTTCTATTTTCTGCCATGGTTGGGTTTTGAGTCTTACTCAACTTCACACCTTGCAACACAGGAAATAACTCCTTCTTTGACTATTCCATTTTGAACTACTTCAATATCTTATCAAGGTATGTACTCATTGAAAAATCTTATCAAGCGTCTTGATCTATCTCTATAGATCTTGATGCTCAATGTGTAAGCAGCTTCACCGAGGTCTTTCTTTGAAAAACTCTTATTCAAGTATCCTTTTATGCTATCCAGAATTTCTATATCATTTCCAATCAACAATATGTCATCTACATATAGTATTAGAAATGCTACAGAGCTCCCACTCACTTTCTTGTAAATACAGGCATCTCCAAAAGTCTGTATAAAACCATATGCTTTGATCACACTATCAAAACGTTTATTCCAACTCTGAGAGGCTTGCACCAGTCCATAAATGGATTACTGGAGCTTAAACACTTTTGTTAGCACCCTTTGGACCGACAAAACCTTCTGGTCATATACAACTCTTCTTTAAGAAATATCCATTTAAGGAATGCAGTTTTTATATCCATTTGCCAGATTTCAAAAAATGTGGCAATTGCTAACATGATTCAGACAGACTTAAGCATCGATACGAGTGAGAAAATCTCATTGTATTCAACACCTTGAACTTGTCGAAAAACTTTTACGACAAGTCGAGCTTTGTAGATAGTAACACTACTATCAGCGTCTGTCTTCCTCTTGAAGATCCATTTATTTTCTATGTCTTGCCGATCATCCAGCAAACTCACCAAAGTCCACACTTTGTTCTCATACATGGATCCCATCTCAGATTTCATGGCCTCTAGCCATTTTGCAGAATCTGGGCTCATCATTGCTTCCTCATAGTTCGTAGGTTCATCATGGTCTAGTAACATGACTTCCAGAACAGGATTACCATACCACTCTAGTGCGGACTGTACTTTGGAAGACCTACGAGGTTCTGTAGTAACTTAATCTGAAGTTTCATGATCATCATCATTAGCTTCCTCACTAATTGGTGTAGGAATCACTGGAACAGATTTCTGTGATGAACTACTTTCCAATTTGGGAGAAGGTACAATTACCTTATCAAGCTCTACTTTCCTCCCACTCACTTCTTTCGAGCGAAACTCCTTCTCTAGAAAGGATCCATCTTAGCAACGAATATCTTGCCTTCGGATCTGTGATAGAAGGTGTACCCAACAGTTTCCTTTGGGTATTCTATGAAGACGCACTTCTCCAATTTGGGTTCGAGCTTATCAGGTTGAAACTTTTTCACATAAGCATCGCATCCCCAAACTTTAAGAAATGACAACTTCGGTTTCTTGCCAAACCACAGTTCATAAGGCGTCGTCTCAACGGATTTTGATGGTGCCCTATTTAAAGTGAATGCAGTTGTCTCTAATGCATAACCCCAAAACGATAGTGATAAATCGGTAAGATACATCATAGATCGCACCATATCCAATAAAGTGCGGTTACGACGTTCGGACACCCCATTACGTTGTGGTGTTCCATGTGGCGTGAGCTGTGAAACTATTCCACATTGTTTTAAATGAAGGCCAAACTCGTAACTCAAATATTCTCCTCCATGATCAGATCGTAGAAACTTTATTTTCTTGTTACGATAATTCTCCACTTCACTCTGAAATTCTTTGAACTTTTCAAATGTTTCAGACTTGTGCTTCATTAAGTAGATATACTCATATCTGCTCAAATCATCTGTGAAGGTCAGAAAATAACGATACCCGCCACAAGAATCAACACACATTGGATTGCATACATCGGTATGTATTATTTCCAACAAGATAGTAGCTCATTCCATTGTTTTGGAGAACGGAGTTTTTAGTCATCTTGCCCAAAAGGCACGGTTTGCAAGCATCAAACGATTCATAACCAAGTGACTCCAAAAGTCCATATTTATGGAGTTTGTTCGTGCGCTTTTCACTTATATGACCCAAATAGCAGTGCCACAAATAATTTGCACTATCATTATCAACTTTGCATCTTTTGGCATCAATATCATGAATTTGTGTATCACTACGATCGAGATCCAACAAACTATTTTCATTGGGTGTATGACCATCGAAGGTTTTATTCATGTAAACAGAACAACAATTATTCTCTGACTTTAAATGAATAACCGTATTGTAATAAACATGATCAAATCATATTCATGCTCAATGCAAACGCCAAATAACATTTATTTAGGTTTAACACTAATCCCGAAAGTATAGGGAGTGTGCGATGATGAACATATCAATCTTGGGACCACTTCCAACACACATCGTCACTTCACCCTCAACTAGTCTTTGTTTATTCTGTAACTCCTTTTTTGAGTTACTAATTTTTAGCAACCGAACAAGTATCAAATACTCAGGGGCTACTATAAACACTAGTAAGGTGCACATCAATAAACTGTATATTAAAATATACCCTTGTTCACTTTGCCATCCTTCTTATCCACCAAATATTCAGGGCATTTCCGCTTCCAGTGACCATTTCCTTTGCAGTTGAAGCACTCAGTTTCAGGTTTTGGTCCAACTTTGGGCTTCTTCGCGGGAGTGACAACTTGCTTGTCATTCTACATGAAGTTCCCTTTCTTTCCCTTTGCCCTTTTCTTGAAACTAGTGGTCTTGTCAATCATCAACACTTGATGCTCTTTCTTGATTTCTACCTTCATCGATTTCATTATCATGAAAAGTTCAGGAATCGTTTTCATCATCCCTTGCATACTATAGTTCATCATGAAGTTCTACTAACTTGGTGATGGTGACTAGAGAACTCTGTCAATCACTATCTTATCTAGAAGATTAACTCCACTTGATTCAAGCGATTGTAGTACCCAGACAATCTGAGCACATGCTCACTGCTTGAGCTATTCTCCTCCATCTTTTGGCTATAGAACTTGTTGGAGACTTCATATCTCTCAACTCGGGTATTTGCTTGAAATATTAACTTCAACTCCTGGAACATCTCATATGGTCCATGACGTTCAAAACGTCTTCGAAGTCCCAATTCTAAGCCGTTAAGCATGGTGCACTAAACTATCAAATAGTCATCATATTGAGCTAGCCAAACGTTCATAACGTCTGCATCTGCTACTGCAATAGGTCTGTCACCAAGCGGTGCATCAAGGATAAACCTCAGATCACAGACCCAGCCCGCATCATTTCTATTGTTATCTTTCAAGTTAGTTTTCTCTAGGAACACATATAAAACATACACTACTAGGGAAAACCTTATACACAGAATCTTACCAGTAGCGCGTGTTAAAATGAGGCGCTACTGCTAATTAGCAGTAGCGCTTCTACCAAAACCGCGCTGCTGTTACCCCCTTAGCAGTAGCGCGGCAGGAACTGAACGCGCTACTACTATAATTGCCACACCGTTCCCGACGTGCTAGGTATAGTAGTAGCGCCCTTCTAGAAAAGGCGCTACTACTACCGATTTTAGCAGCAGCACATTTTCCCCTCCACGCTACTGTTAAATCTATTCTCACCTAACCCCCCACACGGCCTGATTCCCTCCTGAGATCTTCCTCCCCCAATTCACCACTCTCTTATCCCCCTCGCCGCCGTCTCGCTGCCATCTCCCCTGACCCCGCCTCGCGACCGTCTCCCCCGACCCCGCCTCGCCGCCGTCTCCCCCGGCCCC
>NC_041393.1:71707614-71759177 GCF_002162155.2 Triticum dicoccoides
GACCCCGCCTCGCCACCGTCTCCCCCGACCCCATCTCTCTCCCCACTCTCTGTAAGCACTCTCCCCTTCCAATCCCTCTTGTTAATTTGCTTAGTATGAACCCTAGCTATTTAGTGCTAGTTAGTATGAACCCTAGGCTATTTTTAGTATTAGTTAGTTAATTTAGTGTTAGTTAGTTAGTTAGTATGAACCCTTAGCAGTAGTTCCTAGGTACTAATTAGTTAGTAAGAACTAGGTACTAATTAGCTAGGTACTAGTTTATTTTTATTTATAGTAAGTTTATTTTCAGTAAGAACTAATTGAATTAATAGAGCGTATTAGTAAGAACTTGTTGCTATTTTTTTAGTTAAAGCAATTTTTCCCGTATCGACGTGGACGATGCCTATCCCGCATCCTCGTCGTCGAGTCGGTGGAGGACGACACCTGCTTGACCAGATGGGCCATGTCTGGGACTGGGCTCCGCCGGGGTGGTACTGGGAGGCGCTACCTACCAGGGGGTGCAGGTTGGTGAGGAGCCAGCCTATCATTGACCCGAACCTTCTTTGGTGGCGGTCACATGGGCCAGTGATGATCCAGAGGCTCGAGGACTCCGCAGAGGTGGTGCGTCACCGTGTCAGTGAGGAGGACGTGCACTGCAAGAGTTTTTTTACTATTCTACTAGCGTATCCCCTGCCATGCAAGAGTTTTTGTATTGGATAAGATAGGTTTCAGTCATAGTATGGAGGAAAAGAAAGTTTACTTGAAGACCGAGCATGGTTATATTTTCCATGCAAAATTGTACAATCCAGACGACTACACCTATTTTGGATTCAAAACATGGCGAGCACTATGCAAGACTTATGCATTTGAGCCTGATATGGTTATCACCTTTGATATTCGTCCGGAAGATGATATTGAAGGTAATACCGACATCTGGGTCAATGTGCAGACGCCTCCAGTTATACCATTATGTAAGTTTCCCAACCATATTTATGTCTTTGATATTGTTTATTCAAAAATAGTTGACAACTAATTTGTATTGTCAGCTTATTTCGGTGCAAGCAAACATGTCCAGCGCTTGGTAGACAGGACCGTATACTGTCCTGGGGCTGAACTCAACTGTGAGGAGCTCAGTCATTATGTTTCATGGCTTGAGGATCTTGATACTGTCAAGACAAATTTTCTTCCTGCATTTAGAAATGTTAGTACTGAAAATGTGCGACCAATAGTGTTCGTAATGAACTACGGTCACATCTATTTAGGAAGGATGGTAAGATTTTTACTATTTTTCATCAGTGCATATTTTCCATACATTATTTTTGAAACTAAACTTCATTGCTAAGTATGTTACCATACTATGTTCTTCAACAAGGACTCCCGATGAATGTTGTGCCTTATGGGATCGAGCCTAAAGGTACCATGAGTATTATCAGCTTACGGCCAAGATATCCTACAGATTACTTTAGTGCATTCAAGATTAGCGACGGATGCTTAATAGTGCAAGACTGGACCAAATATGTGATGGGGGAGCGCAGAGAAGTACTAGGGGGAAGCAAACAGATGTGCTACCCACGATTAGGAGACAGGTTCATCTGCATGCTCCAGCTTGATCAAGGAGGAGAGCTATACATGTTTTATGTTATTTTACCTAAGAGAGAGCAGCAGGAGTGATTAGCTAGCTAGAAATGAGTTTGGGGATGATGATGTGCTACTATATTACTATGATGATAAAATAGCTAGTGTTGGTGGTAATGACTATGATGATTATTATTAGCTAGTGTTAGTGGTGATTAAATAAATATTGTTGGTGGTAATGACTATGATGATGATTAAATAGCTTGTGCTGGCAGATTAGATTCAAGTGGAGGCAACATGTGGTGCACATCAAAAGTACTACTAGTCCAAACTAGATCAAGTTTGGATTAGTAGTATACTTTTGACATGCACCACATATTGCCTCCACTTGAACCTAATCCACCTTCATTTGACACACTGTTATGGACATAATGATGTAAACCTCATAACTGGTATTGTAACAATATTTGTACGATGGCGCATAAATACACTAAAAATAAAAAAAATAAAAAGTACTAGTAGCGATGGACAGAAAACACGCTGCAAGTAGTTACCTTAGCAGTAGCGTGGTACTGAACAAATGTTGCAGCTATTTGTCCTAGCAGTAGGGCGGGCGGGCACGCGCTACTGCTAAGCAATAGCTGTAGCACCTTATTAGTAGCGCGCCTACCCGCGCTACTAGTGAGCACAAAACCAGCGCTACTTCTAGGGTTTTCCCTAGTAGTGATAGGGAAGCAACAAAGCGAGCTATTGATCTACAACATTATTTGCAAAATACTATTAGGACTAAGTTCATGATAAATTAAAGTTCAATTAATCATATTACTTAAGAACTCCCACTTAGATAGACATCCCTCTAATCATCTAAGTGATCACGTGATCCAAATCAACTAAACCATGTCCGATCATCACGTGAGATGGAGTAGTTTTCAATGGTGAACATCACTATGTTGATCATATCTACTATACGATTCATGCTCGACCTTTCGGTCTTCAGTGTTTCGAGGCCATATCTCCATATGCTAGGCTTGTCAAGTTTAACCCGAGTATTCTGCGTGTGCAAAACTGTCTTGCACCCGTTGTAGATGAATGTTGAGCTTATCACACCCAATCATCACGTGGTGTCTCGGCACGACGAACTTTGGAAACAGTGCATACTCAGGGAGAACACTTATACCTTGAAATTTAGTGAGGGATCATCTTATAATGCTACCGTCAATTAAAGCAAAATAAGATGTATAAAAGATAAACATCACATGCAATCAAAATATGTGACATGATATGGCCATCATCTTGTGCCTTTGATCTCCATCTCCAAAGCATCGTCATGATCTCCATCGTCACCGGCATGACACCATGATCTCCATCATCTTGATCTATATCAATGTGTCATCACATGGTCGTCTCGCCAACTATTGCTCTTGCAACTATTGCTATTGCATAGCAATAAAGTAAAGCAATTATTTGGCGCTTGCATCTTATGCAATAAAGAGACAACCTTAAGGCTTCTGCCAGTTGCCGATAACTTCAACAAAACATGATCATCTCATACAACAACTTATATCTCATCACGTCTTGACCATATCACATCATAACATGCCCTGCAAAAACAAGTTAGACGTCCTCTACTTTGTTGTTGCAAGTTTTACGTGGCTGCTACGGGCTGAGCAAGAACCGTTCTTACCTACGCATCAAAACCACAACGATATTTCGTCAAGTTAGTGCTGTTTTAACCTTCACAAGGACCGGGCATAGCCACACTCGGTTCAACTAAAGTTGGAGAAACAGACACCTGCCAGCCACCTGTGTGCAAAGCACATCGGTAGAACCAGTCTCGCGTAAGCATGCGCATAATGTTGGTCCCGGCCGCTTCATCCAACAATACCGCCGAACCAAAGTATGACATGCTGGTAAGCAGTATGACTTGTATCGCCCACAACTCACTTGTATTCTACTCGTGCATAAAACATCTACGCATAAACCAGGCTCTGATAACACTGTTGGGGAACATAGTAATTTCAAAAAAATTCCTATGCACACGCAAGATCATGGTGATGCATAACAACGAGAGGGGAGAGTGTTGTACACGTACCCTCATAGACCGAAAGCGGAAGCGTTAGCACAACGTGGTTGATGTACTCATACGTCTTCACGATCTGACCGATCCAACTACCGAACGTACGGCACCTCCGAGTTCAGCACACATTCAGCTTGTCCGCGAACTCCGATCCAGCAGAGCTTTGCAGGAGAGTTTCGTCAGCACGACGGCGTGATGACGGTGTTGATAATGCTACCGACGCAGGGCTTCTCCTAAGCACCGCTATGATATTACCAAGGTGGAATATGGTGGAGGGGGGCACCGCACACGGCTGGGAGAGATCAACAGATCAACTTGTGTGTCATGGGGTGCACCTAGCCTCAGTATATAAAGGACGAGAGGAGGGGAGGGGCCGGCCCTCTCTATGGCGCGCCCTGGGGAGTCCTACTCCCACCGGGAGTAGGATTCCCCCCTTCCATGTAGGAGAAGTAGGAGTCAAGGAAAGGGAAAAGAGAAGAGAAGGAAGGAGGGGGCGCAGCCCCTCCCCCTAGTCCAATTCGGACTAGGCCTTGGGGGGCACGCAGCCTCTCCTCTCTCTTTCCCCTGACGCCCAATAAGGCCCATATACTCCCCGGCGAATTCCCGTAACTCTCCGGTACTCCGATAAATACTCAAATCACTCGGAACCTTTCCGATGTCAGAATATAGTCGTCCAATATATCGATCTTTACGTCTCAACCATTTCGAGACACCTCGTCATGTCCCCGGTGTCATCCGGGACTCCGAACTACCTTCGGTAGATCAAAACACATAACTCATAATATAAATCGTCACCGAACTTTAATTGTGCGGACACTACGGGTTCGAGAACTATGTAGACATGACCGAGACAGGTCTTCGGTCAATAATCAATAGCAGAACCAGGATACTCATATTGGTTCCCACATATTCTACGAAGATCTTTATCGGTCAAACCGCATAACAACATATGTTGTTCCCTTTGTCATCGGTATGTTACTTGCCCAAGATTCGATCGTTGGTATCTCAATACCTAGTTCAATCTCGTTACCGGCAAGTCTCTTTACTTGTTATGTAACACATCATCCCGCAACTAACTCATTGGTCACATTACTTGCAAGGCTTATAGTGATATGCATTACCGAGAGGGCCCAGAGATACATCTCCGACAATCGGAGTGACAAATCCTAATCTCGAAATACGCCAACTCAACAAGTACCTTCGGAGACACCTGTAGAGCACCTTTATAATCACCCAGTTACGTTGTGACATATGGTAGCACACAAAGTGTTCCTCTGGTAAATGGGAGTTGCATAATCTCATAGTCATAGGAACATGTATAAGTCATGAAGAAAGCAATAGCAACATATTAAACGATCAAGTGCTAACCTAACAGAATGGGTCAAGTCAATCACATCATTCTATAATGATGTGATCCCGTTAATCAAATGACAACTCATGTCTATGGCTACGAAACTTAACCATCTTTGATTCAATGAGTTAGTCAAGTAGAGGCATACTAGTCACACTTTGTTTGTCTATGTATTCACACATGTACTAAGTTTCCGGTTAATACAATTCTAGCATGAATAATAAACATTTATCATGAAATAAGGAAATAAATAATAACTTTATTATTGCCTCTAGGGCATATTTCCTTCAGCTGGCACACCCAAACACTGTGGTGCAACGGTGGTTGTTAACTCCAACAAAGGAGATGAATGGCATACCGTACATGTTCATCTTATACGTGCTATCAAACACGACCACATCTCCATAGTCCTGATAGTCCCTCCGCGACTTTGCATCACACGAAAACATACTCTTCAGTCGCCCTTCCTTGTCAAGCACATACTCAAAAAAACTCAGGGTCCTTCTCCTTCCTGCTCCTCATAATGTCAACTGCCATCTCAGCATCACCCTTTGCAATGAGCTTCATTTTTTTCTCTGCAACAAAGATTGTAAATGTCCCTCCTCATAAGCCCGCACTTATCATACAAACCGTATCTTCTGATGAAGTTGTCTATTATTATATGCTTTCTTATCCCGGCCGCTTCCAACGCCAATATCTCCGCCCTCTTGCCTTCTCCAATCCGTCTGTGTGACCACAGAAAACAAACCTCGTCAGGCCTAGCCATCGCATGGTTGTGATCATCCACGAATGACGCGACGAACCAAACACCATGTTCTCTGTCCATCTTCACCACCATATGTGCACTGCAGTCGCAACGAGTCTCCGGTCTAAGCCTGCACTTGCGGCCCTCCATGGTTATAAACTTGCTCTGCATTCTACCTACCCTGGAGAAAAGAAAACTCCGGTACCGTATCATTCCTGAAGCACCTCGTTTGACCTTCTATTTCCTGATGCTAAACCCGTTCTCTTTGGCGTGATTGTTATAGAATATGTATGCATCCCCTTGCGACCCAAAGGTCATAGCCATCACCTTCCAATGTGTCTCCACCATTTGCTGCTGCCTTCGAGCCTCCTCAATGTCGATCTCCCCCTCATTGTGATCACCGCTAATACCATCTGACTCCTCCTACAAAATTCATATGAAAATATATATGTTAATTACTATCATTTAAATCATACAATTCATCGATGTACAACATCTATCTACAAACCTGGCTCAAGTTATCTACGAATGATTCCTGTAAACTATTTTGCACATTGTCAACATCCACATCTTCCTGCAAATTTGTATACATAGAGAAATAGTTAGCCATGCCATACATTGCACATTCAAAGATGACATCAAAATATACGGCACTTACGTTTTCACTATTTGCTCCATGTTCATTATGGTCAAAATCCTCCGGAGGCAAGATATCATATGATGACACGAAATCGTTATCGCTGCTGTCATCATCTTCATTAAAAATATCGTTATCATTCTGAGTCACCTTATTAGTACCATTCTCATCCCCCATGAATGCGGTTTGTTCATCCATGGCAATACGCCTAACTCACGAAACTACACAACATTGTGAATTCATCATCTGTTAAGTTTGTACAGTGGATAATGCCCAAGTGCAACACTAACTGTCTACAACATGTGGTCGTTCGGGGAGGCGGCGCTGTGACGGCATGTTTACGTGAACCCTAAACCCTAGATCGCTATGTGTGACTCCTATCATCTAGCATGATAGGTTTAGATGACGAGATTACATGGCAAACCTTGGGCTGCGGTGTAGACGTCGCCGGTGTACGATGACGGGCCTTTAGGCAGGGGTCTAGCCAGCGGCGACGTGCAAGACGAGGGTGAGATGCAAGATAGCGGCGACGTGCAAGACGAGGGCCATGGTGTAGACGTCGCCGGCGTAGGTTGACGCGAGCCGGATCCGCGGCGGGGGGACGACGGCACGGTCAGTCACAGCCGACAAGCCGTCGGACGGTGACGTTCAGATGTGGCGTCGGATGGGGTTCAGTCGGCGGCGATCGGCCGCGGCAGTGATCGCACAGTTGTAAAATGGACGTGATCGACGTGCGTGATCGTCGGGCGGGCGAGAAGATCGTGCAGACGCCTTTTTTCCCGTACACGTGCGGCGGTCATTTTTTTGGCATTCTTGGAGGTGTATGGACGTCGGTCTATACGGTATGATAGGAGGTGGGTATATGTTTCTTCCGTATGACCATTATGCCCTTCTACGTTTTGTGTGGGGGGGTCTACCGAAGCAAGCCCCTTTTTCTTTTCTCGAGAGCGCCCCCTTTTTTTTAGGCAAAGCGCTGCCTCCTTTGTGGCTACCTGCTTCTTTTCTTTTTGCCGGATGGCTAGCTGCTTTTCCTTTTTTTACAGACATGTAATTTTATTCATACTCATAACGATTACAGGTACACTGATTTGGATCGAAGATCCAAGAAAATATAAAGTAACTTATAAAACTATGAATTGCAATAAATCTCTTAGAAACATCTTCTTCGCGGTATCAATGTCTGCTAGAATAAATACTCCAAACACTTTGATAAAGAGGTTGCAATTGGACTAGAGCAATGATGTTGTCCTTCTTTCATCCGCATGAACATTACCAATAATATTTTCTGAAAGCCTCTTGGGTCGCCCATCCAAAAAGATGGGAAACTTTGATCAATGAATGTACTTGGGCCAGAGATGATCCCCTAGAAGTGCAATCCGTCTAATCACGATATCTTCAACATGGTGTCGATGAAACACTTCATATTCACAGAATCAAACTAATAAAACACACCAACATAAACTCATCAGCTCCGAATAAATCGGATCTGGGATCATGTCCTCTTCTTATTAGTGGAGCACTCCAAGTTAGGGGTGGACTAACGAGCAGCTTGGCTCGTTAAGCTCGTACTCTTTAAGCTCGTGCTCGTTAAGGCTCGGCTTGTTAAGCTCCTTAAGATTAACGAGCAGAAAACCCTGCTCGGCTCGGCTTGTTTAAAGCTCGTTAAGCTCGTGAGCGCTTGCGAGCGCTCGTTAACAGATTATAATGTGTCATGATATATAGGACGAATGTGTATGTGTGGTTTTTAAGATGAAATATGATGACTACGAAAAGAAATGCACTAGTTTTTGCCTCATATGTCGACTAGATTGAATTGATGGGCTGAGGTGCTAAAAAAAGTTTGTCATGTAAGATGAAAATATGTGTTATGTTGTTACTAACGAGCTACTCGTGAAACTTGTTAGCTTGTTTGTTAAGCTCGTTAAGCTTAATGAATTGAAATCAATGATTGGCTCTGTTCATTAAGAAGCGAGATCTGAGCTTAATGAGTCGAACTATCGAGCGCTCATTAAGCTCGCGAGCTACGAGCTTTTGGTATAGCCCTACTCCAAGTACAGGGCTGGCCCTGGCCGTCCGACTTCTTGGGCCTGAGGACCCAAACAAACAACGAACAACATCCAAATTCATGAATATATTTTTTTCAAATTCGAGCGCATACACCCGAACAAAACGGGCCAGCCCATTTAATACAGTAGCGTTAATCTGGTTCTTCATGTGTTTTCTTCGGACCGATTCTTTTTTATGTTTTGTTCCTATCCGTTTTAGGCTGGTTTTTGGTCCTATTTTTTTGTTTTTCCTTTCCTTTTCCTTTTTTTACATTTTAATTTTATGAATTTTTTCTTTTTCAAATTTTTGAACTATTCCAAAACTCATGAACTCCTTTCAAATTTGTGATTTTTTCTTAAATCCATAAACCTTTTCAAATTCATTTTTTTCAAATTCAGTTCTTTTTCAAAATTTTGAACTCTTCCCAAATTCATGAACTTTTTAAATTCAGGAACTTCTTTCTTAAATCATGAACTTCTTTCCTAAATCATGAACTTATTTTCTTCAAACTCATGATTTTTTCCCATATTCGTGAACTTTTTTCATATCCATGAACCCTTTTCAAATTTACAAACTTGAAAAAAGCTTGTAAATTTTTCTAATTCCTCAATTTAGCTTAGTTCAAAGATCCTAAATTTTTCTAGTTCCTCAATTCAGCTTAGTTCAAAGATCCACTAGGGAAAAGATGACACATAGCTAGGTGGGCCCATGGATAAGATCGGGTTGTGTTGTCAAAACTAGACCAGACGAAGATCACCCTAGTGTGCGGGGATACTTTGCACCCACAAAGCAGATGGATGTGAACATTTTCAAAAGCACAGATCAAATTTTCACGGCACTCGTTAGAGCCGAGATGGTTTAAGGCACTTCGAAGGTAGCTCGACACTGGATTGCAGATCGAATGTGATGCTTTCGGTGGACCAGTTTCCATACCTGCGTTTAAAGACAAGAGCAGTTCGGATAAACCGAGGTGCGGTTAGACTTGAAGTCCGGTTGAGGGGTTAGTGACAGTGTCCCGACTAGAGGGTCTCTCACCATACCGACTCCCGTCTTGGTGGGTCGGATTGAGGACACCCATGTCGGTTCTGTCCTGGGCTACTTTGAGTGACCCATGATGATTATAATGAAGATTCATAAGACTTGTGGTATAGTCCAAGATGTTGGACTTGTGAAGAAACATGAATCCTTGTAAGTTACCGAGTAGGACCTTGTAACCCTAGGACACCCCTACGCATCTATATAAATGAGAGGCTATGCTCGCAGGAGACACATTACAATCTTTGTGGTACACAAACATGTACTTTGTACACCTGATGCAATAATACAATCAGAGCAGGATGCAGGGTATTATCTCCTCAAAAAGCCTGAACTTGAGTAAAAACGTTGTGTCCTTGTTGGAAAAGTTTCATGCTTCCATTTTCCTGGCCTTCTTCCTCCTCATGCCTAGAGCTCCTCCATTCCTCTAAGCACCTCACCTAAAAGCAGTGCCTTCAGCCTATAGCCACTCGCGTCGCCATAGCCGGAGACGGAAAGCAGCGCAAGGGAGGGAAGGCATCAGTTGCCAAGAAGAAGCCGATGGCCGAGCCTAAGGCTCCCTCCTTGACCAAGGGAAAGTGGAAGCCCTCCACTATGGACCAGGCCCACCTGGACCGGCTGGTCGTAACTGGCTACATATTCACTCCGGATTGTGCTGCCACTCGCTCTCCACTCGTCACCTGGGATGGCAGTTTCTGGTCCATCACGATCCCTTAGCATCGCAAGGATGATGTTTCGCCCCCACCATGTTCGAGGTCTTGGTTTCCAAATCCACCCCTTCCTCTGGGGACTTCTCTACCTATAAAACCTACACCACAAATTGCCCCTAATGCCATTTTGCACATTGCATGCTTTCATCACGATGCACGAGGCTTTTCTTGGTTGTGCGCCGCACTTCGTGCTTTGGCGTAACTATTTTTGCGTCAAGCTTTTGTCCAACAGCCTCGAGACATGCAGTGCGGCGGCGCATCGATTAGCAAGATTGTGGTTTCCAGATATCTAGATGTAACCTTTGTAGAGACCAACAAGAAAATGGCAAGAAGAATACTTCTACATTCCCTATATGCCCCTAGAGATCCACGTCGGGCGGGGATCACCATGCCTTTCATGCTGACACCTTCGTCCAAGCTCAACTCCTAGAAGCCGAGGAGCAACCTCGGTCGAGGAATCCGAAAAGGGGGCAAGGTTGAGCAAGAGGGTTGGCTCGCCTTGTCAAGGACAAGGTGACTCTCTATCAGGTTGTGCATCTGGCCCTTAGTTGTGGCATCCAGCCCGTCCAGGCCCGGGCGCATCTGATGTGGATGTATACCGAAGAGGAACACTACTAGGGAAAACCTTATACACAGAAATTTAGCAGCAGCGCGGGTCAAAAAAGGGCGCTAGTGCTAGATAGCGGTAGCGGTTTGGAAAAAAACATGCTACAGATAAAATCATAGCAATAGCGCGTGTGGTCCTAAAAGCGCTACTACTAATATTCTCATTGCTAGAACGCTAGGCTACGCATAGCAGTAGTGGGCTTGGAAGAAGCGCGCTACCGCTAGGGATACGTAGTAGCGCGTTTCCTATGAAGAGCGCCACTGCTAATGGAAATAAAATGAAATGAAAAACAAATATAAAAGTAAATGAAAATGAAAGAAATAGAAAAAGGAGAAAGGAAAAAATAAAATGTAAAGCGAAATAAATGAAAAGCGAAAAAAAGAAGAAAGGCATAGCAGTAGCGTTTGTTAGTAAGAGGCGCTATAGCTAACATAGCTGCAGCGCGTTTCCTAGACCCCTGCTATAGAAACAAAAGAGGAAATAAAAAATGGAAGGAAATTATATAGCTATAGCAGTAGCGCATTTTGTAAAAACCGCTATAGCTACCTTAGCTATAGCGCGTTTTGCGAAACGCGCTACCACTAAGTTTGACTTAACCAAAAAAACCATTTCCCCCCGGCCACCATTTCTCCCCCAAATCCCTCGACCCACCCCGCCGTCGTCTCCCCGATTCACCATCGCCCCACTTTGCACCGTCTCCTGCTGACATCGACACCCTCGGAGCCACCAGAGTCGTGCGCCGTCGACGCCACCAGAGCCGCCCCCAACGCCACGGAGCTGCACGGCCTCATCAACGCCACCGGAGCCGCCATCGACGCCACCGGATACTCCCTCGCCACAACTGCCTCCCTCGCCATCACCGGAGACGCCCCTGCCTCCCTCGCCACCACCGGAGCCATCCTCTGTAAGCCCCCACCCCTCCTCTCTCTCTCTCATGCATAGGTTAACTAGTTTAATTAGGTTAATTATCTAGGTTAGTGCAAAAGTTTAGTTAGGGCTTTGACAGAGAAGTAGTTAGGTTAACTAGTTTAATTAGGTTAATTATCTAGGTTAGTGCAAAAAATTAGTTAGGGCTTTGACAGAGAACTAGTTAGGTTAACTAGTTTAATTAGGTTACTTATCTAGGTTAGTGAAAAAATTTATTTAGGGCTTTGACAGAGAACTAGCTACGTTAACTAGTTTAATTAGGTTAATTCTCTAGGTAAACTAGGTTAACTAACTAGGTTAAATAGGTAGATTAATTAGGCTTGTTAGATTAACAAGCTAGGTTAAGTAGGTTGGCTAGGTTAGAGCACAATTTTATTTTAGAGCACTAGGTCAGAAGGGTTAGAGAAATGGAGTTCCTTTGCAATTTAATTGGGTTTTGTCCTATGTAGAGAAGGGTTAGAGAAAATAATGTGTGTGTGAGAGAGAGAGAGGAATAGCTAGATCAACATAATTTGGGTTCTGTCCTAGGCAGAGAAGTGTTTAGTGAGGTCATTTTGCAAAGGTTTTTGATTTTTGAAAAGACCACTATTTTTCAAGGAAAAGAATTTAGGCAAGTTTTTTTTAAAGATGATCCCTTCCTAGACTTTTATTGTTGATTATATCTTTTCATTGAAGTGGACATGTTATATCTTTTCATTGAAGTGGTTCGATTGTGCCCAAGTGGCTTTGTTGTTTCCAAGGAATGAAGCCGAGTGGCCTATGTTTTGCCGGAATGTTATTCATTTCCGTTCCGGCAAATTTCAGGTTCTCGATTTGTCCACTTTTTAGCAAAATTCATGCCGAAATTTTCCGTGAATTTCGGCATGACTTGTGCCACAAACTAGGACATATCGAGTACCCGAGATTTGTCGCACCAGGAAGGAGTCAACGTTCCTGTATGTCATTATTCATTTTATTAGGTCTAGAATTAATTACTAGATTTAATCATAGGAAACATGGCTAACAACGATGAAGGACACGGTTCTGGTGACTGCGACAACGTCTATCGGGCGGCAGAAGAATTTTTGGGGGACGCCGATGATCAAGAGTTGATGTTGGTGGGTCCACCTGTCACATCGGAGATTGATACTGACATCGAGATCGGCACTGAGATTGAGACCGGCGCTGAGACTGAGACCGGCATCAAGACCGGCGCTGAGACTGAGACCGGCATCAAGACCGGCGCTGAGACTGAGACCAGTGCTGAGACTAGCGAAGCCGGTATAGAATCGAAAGCAAAGCGGCAACAGCTTCCTAACAAGCTCAGGACTACTAGACTAGTGGTCACGGAGGTGGACGATGGAAATTTTGAGCCAATCGCGCCCGAGGAAGCGCGCACGTGCTACGACAATCAAGTAGGTTGCATCATACGGACAACCGCCACCATCAATGATGCGAAACTAAAGAAGATAGATAATATGAGGCCCTCCCTCCTAAAGAAGTTGCACCAGATATTCTTGTTCCCGGATCGGAATGAAAACAATTATAAAGATCCAGATAAGGACCCAGCAATGAAGAAGATAAACAAACATGCGATGACCAAGTTTAGCGACGCGTTGGCCGCCTGGAAATCAAGGGTGAAATATCGGATCCTCACCAAAAGGGAACCCTACTCCGAGATTGTAAAGGATAATCCGACAATCACGGCAAAGCACTTTCAAATATTCAAGGCGGCTTGCGAGGCCGAAGCTGCCAAAAAAAGTCGAAGTACATGAAGGGGCTTCAATAGAGGAACATTGGGAGCCACCACCTCGGAAGCCGTGGTTACGGTGGGAAGAGATCCATATGGGCCAAGGAGGATGCGGAAGCCGCGAGTCTGGGCATCCCAGACCCCTTGGCAGAGTTCACCGTCCCACGGGAGCGTGACATCCTCAGGGCCCGGCACCGTTGGGACCCAGTGAAGAAGGTTTTCGAGATGAACGCGCTCACGATGGAGTTCATGAGACTGCTGGTAATTTTAGTTTCTAATCAATTCGACTGCATGTTAGTCATATTTGTAAACAGTCCTTGTGCATTTTGCAGAGAGAACAGCACATGATTGCGGCCGAAAGCGACTCGCCATCTGAGGCATTGGTGAGGCCCAAGTGGGACACTCCATTCAACCAGGCGTTGAACATATTGAAAGGACTCCTGGTGGAGACTCGACCGTCTTATGGACGCGTGCACGGTGTCGGAGACGGCGCCACGTGGAAGAAGTACTACCGTGAGACCACGGAAGAGAGAAAGGAAAGACGGAGGATAACTGAAGAAAACATCGACAAGAAGGTTGAGATTGCGGTTGAGAAGAAATCATCTGAGACAGTCGCAACAGCGGTAGCTGCCGCAAAACAGGTGGTTCTAGATATGTCTACTACCTTGATTCCGGCCGTTTTCAATTGTACCATGCAAAATCCAGGAAAAAGTGCAGTAGACTTTCCCCTTGCTGACTTCTTGGGGAGCAGCTCGACTAGCGTTGCACCAGCACCTAGAGCTGCACTTGCTCCCGCACCGGCTCCTGCACCGGCTCCCACATTGGCTCCTGCACCTGCTCCCGCATCGGCTCCCGCACCGGCTCCAGCACCGGACGTGCTCGGCGGTGCTTCATCTTTGGATGAGCTCAACGCCCTCACGGTATCTGTCACACCGGCCCTCTTCAATAAATGTATAATCTCCCATTTTCGTTGCCTTTCAGATGTCTCACATTGCAGAATTCTCTTTGCAGGCCGACGAAACCCTGTGCACCTTATTGTACACCATCGGTGACCAGAAGGTGGACGTGGGGAAGGCGACGATAATGGAGCCGAAGGAACCATTGTTCCACAGCCGGCCGATCCCCCCGGACATCTTCAAGGATTCTGTGGCCAGTGTCAACCTAGGCCACGAGAATTTGGCTCCTCTGGTACTAGTGGGGGATGACGATGAGACCCCGCGACTGCTTGGTGATTGTTGCAATGGGTGGGTCCTGTTGTGGCCAAAGAGTCTGCTTCGTCTGGAGGCGGCCGGGAGCACACCCACGAGCACGCAGTTAGGTACGAACATCAACACCTCACCTACTCAATTAGCGTCGGCTGTCGTGCTGGGTGATAGCGTAGGGGGTGAGGAAGAGGCTCCATTATTCGTTGGTGACGTCGCCATAGATGAGGATGAGGATGACGATGACACTCAACAATATGTCAATACTGGCGCCTACTTAGGGTTTGAGCGTCATGAGTCGGTGCCTGAATTGTCGCCTCCGGAGTATGAACGTATTATGGACAACCTTCCGATACCAAAGAAGTCTAGGAAGAGACCGAGGAAAGGCAAAAAACCTGATTCTATGATCGAGCCGCCTCAGCAGCCTCGGGTTCAAGACCGTATTGATATCCCCGGTGCGGCAAAATGGCATATCGCCGGTGAACCAATCCTACCTGAAGCAGCGATAGGGGCCAGATTTGGCGATGTAAGGAGACTTCATGACGATGTGTTGCGGAGAGAGAAAGGCCTCATCGCCTCGAAAAATCCAGGATACCCACTATACATGGTTAACGTGCCGCTGCAATTGTCGTACGTCGACACATTCCCCGCGGACAAGTTCTTCCTTCGATTTGATTACATCTTCGACATGTATCACTAGAAGAAGCTGGATTTTATGTTTGTCCGCCTTTATGCCTTGCACATGAACTACCTCATCAGGGTTGAGCAAATACGTTTTATCTGTGCGGCTGACCCGTACTTCATGCACGAGAGCTTCTTGGCAGTCTGCGCAAAGCACCAAGAATTCGCAAGGGAGTACCTCGTCAATTTCATGCTCGCCAATAAGGACAAGGAGGCGATTCTCGTGCCTTATCATCCCCTGTAAGTCAACCGCGCAGATATCCTTCCTTCGATTTCAATCATTCATTCGCACGGTGGAGGCTAATTAATTTGAGGTGTACTTATTTTGCGCAGCGGCGGGCGCGCCATCCTCATCATCCTCTACCCCCGATACTCCCACGCTCTTTACTTGGACTCGTCGAAGAACATTACCAAAAAGGATTACACCCACATCAAGTCTGTTCTCGATGGTGCTATCTTTTACTACGGAAAAGGGGGTGGAGAGGTCAATGACAAGAAGACAAGGCACGGCTGAGGGACTCTTGGATTAGGGGGTATCCGGAGAGCCGGACTGTATACATCGTCCGGACTATTGAAGCGTGAAGATACAAGACACAAGACTCCGGCTCGTGTCCGGATGGGACTCTCCTTTGCGTGGAAGACAAGCTTGGCGATCCGGATATTATATTTCCTTCCTTGTAACCGACTCCATGTAAACCCTAGCCCTCTTCGATGTCTATATAAACCGGAGAGGATGGTCCTTAGAAGGCCGATCACAATTACAATCATACCATCATAGGCTAGCTCTTAGGGTTTAGCCTCTACGATCTCGTGGTAGATCTACTCTTGTACTACTCATATCTTCAATATTAATCAAGCAGGAAGTAGGGTTTTACCTCCATCTAGAGGGCCCGAACCTGGGTAAACATTGTGTCCCTTGCTTCCTGTTACCATCAGCCTAAGACGCACAGATCGAGACCCATTACCCGAGATCCGCCAGTTTTGACACCGACATTGGTGCTTTCATTGAGAGTTCCTCTGTGTCGTTGCTGCAAGGCTTGATGGCTCGTATCATTGTCAAGGACGACATCATCTCTGGTGGAATGCTGGCTATAGGCCAGACCCTCCGACTTGGCGGCTTCATTATGGCCGCCCCATTGGCTGTTGCACCAACGATGGCCTCTCGGGTCATCACGCATAACCTTCGCATCAATTCGGAGCTTGCTGAACAGATGGATCCGATAGAGCTCTCCTCTCTTAATTAGCTCTTGGATCGCATCGCCGCTTTGGGAGTCGCTACGGACTATGACCGGATTGGGCTTAAACCCGACCAGAGGGACATTAGATCCCCGCCGGCCACCCATGAGATAGCGGTAGTGGAGGAACCACACACGGGTTGCCCCTCAACTTTGAGGACGAATTATGTTCGGATCACCGAACTCAGTAAGCCAAACACCTACTCAAAGGAAGACATGGCCCGAGTCCTGGACATAGAGTCGGGCATCGGGCTGAGGAGATCGGGTGATACTCCGGACCCCGAACTGTCGGGCTCGGAACCTTCCGTGCCCCCAGGTGTCAGATCGGATCAAAATTCGGATTCAGCCAACGACACTCGCTCGGACTTAAACCGTCTCTCCCGCATCAGGCAAGAGCCCCTAGAGACGGTACACCATTACTGGGCCAGATTCCTCCTTGCGCTTAACAAGGTCGAGGACTGCCACGAGGAGGACGTAGTCTCACTTTTCTGCAAAAACGGCACGAACAAAGGACTCCTTAATGCTATAAGCCGCCGTGACATAGTACACTTTGTGGAGTACTGTGCGATGGAAAGCGCCTGGAAGACCCAAACAGAATTTTGGGATAGTACGGCCCTCACCAGAAACTTGGTCCGAACTAAACGGCCGAACTCTCATAAGTCAACTAATACAATTCCCAAGAAACCAAAACCCGCCCCAGGGCGTGGAACTGTATGGAGGGGTGTCTCAATGGGCCATGTAAGCTTCACAGTACGCCGGATGCAACACGAACCCATAGCCTTAGGGCATGTTGGATACTCCGGCAGGTAGCTAAAAGTGGCGAGGATCTCCTCGAGAGCCATAAAGCCGAACAACATCCCGCCAAGGAACACAATACGGTACTAACGGTCTTCGAGACTTTCGCCTCAAACAATAGGCGCAAGCGAGCTCATCGAAGCTCTGCTGAAATCTGCCATGTGGCAAAAGTAAATCCGTGGAACGACACTGCTATAACTTTCAATGCCAGTGACGAACCCCAATTCCAGACCGTCTGGGCACCAGCTGCTTGGTCCTTAGCCCAATAGTGGACAGCTTTCGGCTCACTAAAGTGCTCATGGATGGCGGAAGTGGATTAAACCTGATCTATGAAGAAACACTCAAGAAGATGGAAATTGATAAAGGCCGCATTGAGCAAAGCGGCACAACCTTCAGGGGAATTATCCCTAGTCGAGAGGCACGGTGTGCGGGGAAAATCACACTCGATGTGGTATTCGGCACCCCAGAGAATTACAGGTCCGAAGAAATCATATTCCAAGTGGCCCCTTTCAGCAGCGGATACCACGCCCTTCTAGGGCGGGACGCGTTTGCAAGCTTTCAAGCTATACCCCATTACGGGTACATGAAGCTTAAAATGCCCGGACCCAATGGAATCATCACTCTAGCTAGTGATCCGGACGTCGCACTCCACGCCGAGAACAAAACCGCAGCACTAGCCTTGGAAGCACTATCCGAAGCCCTAGCAGCAGAAGAATTAACAATGCTGCGCGCCACCGTGGACAGGGACGACATGATACTCGACAAACGACCCAAGTCCACCTCATTTAAACCCGCAGATGAGATAGTCAAATTCCAAGTCCACCCTACGGACCCCACGAAGACAGCCTCCATCAGGACATAGTTAAGCCCCACTATGGACGCCGCACTGTGAGACTTCTTACGTGAGAATTGGGACATTTTCGCTTGGCACCCATCGGACATGTCGGGCATCCCGCGCGAATTGGCCGAACACAGCCTTAACATACTAAAGGGATACAAACCCGTCAAATAGACCCTAACGCAATTTTCAGAGCCCAAATGGCAAGCCATGGGGGAGGAGCTATCCAAGCTACTTGAGGCCGGATTCATCAGAGATATCAAACATCCGGATTGGCTGGCGAACTTGGTAATGGTACCAAAGAAGGAAAAATCCTGGAGCCTGTGCGTCGACTTCAAAGACCTTAAGTCCTTAACAAGGCTTGCCCCAAGGATCCCTTTCCCCTCCCTCGCATCGATCAAATCATCAATGCCACAGCAGGACACGACTCGCTGTGTTTCCTCGAAGCATACTCTAGATACCATCAAATAAATATGGCAGAGTCCGACCAAGCTGCAACAGCTTTCATAACGCCATATGGCCCTTTCTGCTTCAACAATATGCCTTTCAGGCTCAAGAATGCCGGAGCAACCTATCAACGCATGATTCAAACATGCCTGGAAAAGCAAATCGGCAAAACAGTGGAGGCATACATGGACGACGTAGTCATAAAAACAAGACACGTCGAAACCCTAATAGAGAGGCTTACGTTCGACAACCTACGAACATACGACATCAAGCTGAATCCAGAGAAATGCATTTTCGGTGTCCCCTCTGGAAAACTGCTGGGCTTCATTGTTTCCAATAGAGAAATTGAAGCTAATCCGGCAAAAATCCGAGCTTTGTCGCAGCTGGCTATACCAACAGACCTCAAACACATCCAGAAACTAGTTGGATGCATGGCTACTTTGAGCCGCTTTATCTCCAGTGTAGGACCTTGAAGTATGTCTAGAGGGGGGGGTGATTAGACTACTTGACCAATAAAAACTTAACCTTTTCCCAATTTTAGAGTTTGGCAGATTTTAGCTATTTTAGGACAAGTCAAGCAATCATCACACAATTCAACCAAGCATGCAAAGAGTGTATAGGCAGCGGAAATTAAAGCATGCAACTTGCAAGAAAGTAAAGGGAAGGGTTTGGAGGATTCAAACGCAATTGGAGACACGGATGTTTTTGGCGTGGTTCCGATAGGTGGTGCTATCGTACATCCACGTTGATGGAGACTTCAACCCACGAAGGGTAACGGATGCGCGAGTCCACGGAGGGATCCACCCACGAAGGGTCCATGAAGAAGCAACCTTGTCTATCCCACCATGGCCGTCGCCCACGAAGGACTTGCCTCACTAGCGGTAGATCTTCACGAAGTAGGCGATCTCCTTGCCCTTACAAACTCCTTGGTTCAACTCCACAATCTTGTCGGAGGCTCCGAAGTGACACCTAGCCAATCTAGGAGACACCACTTTCCAAGAAGTAACAAATGGTGCGTTGATGATGAACTCCTTGCTCTTGTGCTTCAAATGATAGTCTCCCCAACACTTAACTCTCTCTCATAGGATTTGGATCTGGTGGAAAGAGGGTTTGAGTGGAAAGCAACTTGGGGAAGGCTAGAGATCAAGATTCATATGGTAGGAATGGAATATCTTGGCCTCAACACATGAGTAGGTGGTTCTCTCTCAGAAATTGTAAGTTGGAAGTGTAGGTTCGTTCTGATGGCTCTCTCCACAAATGAAGAGGAGGTGGAGGGGTATATATAGCCTCCACACAAAATCTAACCGTTACACACAATTTACCAAACTCGGTGGGACCGAATCGTTAAACTCGGTCGGACCGATTTAGTAAACCTAGTGACCGTTAGTGATTTTCGGTGGGACTGACATGCATCTCGGTGAGGCCGATTCGGTTAGGGTTAGGGCATAATGTAATCTCGGTGAGACCGATTACGCAAACTCGGTGAGACCGATTTGGTAATAAGCTTTCCAGAGAGTTGGTCAGGTAAACTCGGTGGGACCGATTTGCTCTTTTCGGTGAGACCGAAATGTTACAAAAAGGAAACAGAGAGTTTACATTGCAATCTCGGTGGGACAGATCGCTCACTTCGGTTAGACCGAAATGTTACAAAGGGAAACAGAGAGATTGCAACCCCATCTCGGTGAGACCAAGATCCCTATCGGTAAGACCGATTTGCTTAGAGTTTGTGGCAGTGGCTATGACTTTTGGAATCGGTGGCGCCGGATAGAAAGAATCGGTGTGACCGATTTTGGCTTTAGGTTTAGGTCATTTGTGGATGTGGGAAAGTAGTTGAGGGTTTTGGAGCATATCACTAAGCACATGAAGCAAGAGGCTCATTAAGCAACACCTCATCCCTTCTTGATAGTATTGGCTTTTCCTATAGACTCAATGTGATCTTGGATCACTAAAATGTAAAATGAAGAGTCTTGAGCTTTTGAGGTTGAGCCAATCCTTTGTCCTTAGTATTTTGAGGGATCCACTTTCATCATCCATGCCATGCCATTCATTGAGCTTTCGTGAAATAATAGTCTTGGAATAGCATTAGCTCAATGAGCTATATGTTGTTATGAATTACCAAAACCACCTAGGGATAGTTGCACTTTCAGTCTCCCCCTTTTTGGTAATTGATGACAACATATAGATCAAAGCTTCGACAAATGATAATAAAATTTAAATAACATCGTCACTTTGAGAAGTGTGATAAGCAAGAGCTCCCCCTAAATGTGTGCATAGTTTTAGATTTGCTTTGGACTGCAAATGCACAATGAATTAGGCTCATGGGTTACTCTTCCATGTCACATACATCTTGGTGGAGTGCTCAAAATAATAAACAATGAACACATGCACTCATCACCAAGCATAGTGAGTGATCACATAAGATAGATAGGATAATATCAAGCATGCATAAGTGTAGCTTATGATCAAAACACATGATCATCAATGTCTCACAAGCATAGTATCTCAACCAAAAGCAAACAAAGATTGAAAAACCACCAAATAAAGCAAGAGAGAACAAAAGCAACACTCTCTCTCTCTCTCGAAGCCTATGATCTTTACATTTTTCTCCCCCTTTGGCAACAAGTTACCAAAAAGTTCATAGAAAATGCATAGTGCTAGATCGACTCTCAGGCTTGATCTTCTGGTGGTGTAGAGATGGCTCCTTGGATGAAAGCTTCAGTTGAAGTGGATGGAGCTGGAGGAGTTGGTGCTGGAGTTGGTTGCACTGGAACTGTAGGGGCAGTGGCTGGTGCTGAAGTTGTTGCTCTAGTGTCTGTCACTGGCACTGCAACTAACCTCTGGGCTCTAGGCACTCTGGCAAACACATTGGTGGTAGTCTTGCCCTTCCTCTCCTGCATGTCATCCTGCAACTGCTCCACAACTGACTGAATCTCAGTTACCTTGACATCTAGATCATAGAATTTTTGTTCCATGATTCTTTCCAGGCTCTCCTGGTTTTGAGTTAGGGTGGCCAACCCCTTCTCAATCCTCAGAGATGATGCTATCAAGTAACCAAGCTGCTCCTGTTTGGTTTTCAAGAAATATTCAAATGCCTCCTCTTGAGTTGGCATCTTGGCAGCCTTCTCCCTCTTTGCCTTCTCCTTCTTCTCCTGAGCTTGAACTGATTGTGGATCATCTTCATTCATGACAACCTCATTGTCCTCAAAGTCTGGATAAACTGGAAAGTGTTCCTTATCCAACTGATATTTTCCTGTGCCCATCTTTGAGTTTATCAATTCTTGAATCTGAGGTGCATATCCATAGCTCCTCTTCTGATCTGTTGCAGTCCTCTTGATTGTTTCAATGATCAGGCTCATGACTTTGAACTTCTGTGGCACATCAAACACATGCAACATGTTGATGGCATGCCCTCTGATCATGTTATGGTCACCAGACTTGGGCAACAAAGTGTGCCTCAGAATCCAATTTATGGTTGGCAACCCTGACAGCAGAAAGTGAACTGATCCAAACTTGTGAGTCTCTAATGCCTTGTCTGGAATTTCCTTGTACATGTGAGCCATTGAATTGTGACCCAACTTCTTCTTTGCATAAATGTCTAGGTCATCCTCATTCTCCTTGGGGGCATTGATCAAACTTGCCCATTCTTCAATAGTGGACTGGTACCTTGTACCTTCAGACATCCAAACTATTCTTCCATCTGGGTAAAAGTGTGTTGTGGAGTAGAACTGCATGATAAGCTCATCATTCCAGTTGGTGAACTTCTGTCCAACAAAATCTGCAACTCCACAAGCAACAAAGTTGTCTTGCACTCCAGGATAGTGTTGTTCATTTTCCTTGATAAATTTCCAGTCAACCCACCTCATGTCACAGACTATGGGCTTCTTGTCCAACAGAATTGTTTCATAGAAGTCCTGTTGTTCCTTTGTGTGGAACCTGTAGTCAACAGTAGTTCTTCTTCTTGAAGCATATGGATCTTCCATTCTCCACAGTCTCAGCCCTGAATCCTTCCTGATTCTCATGTCCTCAGCCACAGGATGGGCATCATTGTGGTCTGGTATCTTGGGCTTGAGCTTTCTTAGAACATGTTCTTCTTCTTCTGAATCTTCAGCAACATTGGGCACTGGGGCCTTGTTCTTCTCAGTAGCTGGAATACTCCTAGTATTCCTCTTTGGAACTTGCTTGGCCTTGGAGGCAGCTTTGGGTGATTCCTTGGGCTTGGATGTTGCAGCCCCTGATCTGATTGCATCTCCCATAAGCTTAGCTGTCTTTAGAGCTGGTGCAGCAAGCTCTTCCTCTTCCATCATGGAAGGTTGACCAACAATTTTGGCCATGGTCTTCCTGACCCTTTCCTTCCTCTTCTTTCCTTCAGCAGCTGGCTCTTTGGGATCAGGCCTTTTAGGCAGTTGAGTTGATGCTCTGGCCTTGGACATTGGTTGTCTTCCTGCAGGCCTTTTGGTCTTCATGACTGGCTTTGTATTCTTTGCTGAGCCATATTCCTTCTTGAGCACCACTTTCTTGGAAGTAGCCTCATCTTCCTCAGCTTTGTAATCTTCATCCTCTGAATCTGAAGTTCTTTTCCTCCTTTGCCTAGTTGCAGCCTTAGGCAAATTGCTAGGAGTACTTCTGCTCCCTTCATCTGAGTTGAGGGACTAGTGCCCTCACTCAAGTCCATCTGCTCTTCTGACCTGTTCTGGCTGTCACTTTGATCAGACATACTACAAAAGCTGACTGCTGACCCTGTGAAGAGTTATAGATGAGATAGAAAAGATGAGCATCACAAAATGCAGAGGTTTTTGCAAAAGAATGACTCAAAAGTTCAGTCTTAGTTTTCCACAGAAAGCATTTCGGACCCACCGATTTTCAAAGTCAGTGATATCGAAGCAGTTTTGGAACCTAAACGGATGATCTTGGTTGGACTGAGTTTCAGTTCGGTGGTACCGAGACTGCTAGGGTTTCACGGAATCCTCAAATCGGTTGCACCGATTAGTAATTCTCAGTCAAACCGAGAGTCACTAGTGCAATGGCATAAGCCAAATCGGTGAGACCGAGTTTTTCAACTCGGTGGGTCCGAGATGGTTTCAGCGGAAACCTAACCCTAAAAATTTGAATCACATCTAATCTATGAACTACTTTGGCTGGATAGAAGAGTTTCAATCGTGGCAAGAATCAATATGAAAAAATGTGCCAGGAATCAAACGTGGATAGCACAAAGATTAAGTCCATACCCTAACTTGGCGGTGGACTTGCTACAGCGGCAACGGCGGAGACGAAATCCGTTGACGGCGGCGGAGACCAGCGACAGGAGGCTGCTGGCGACGAGGAGACGATCCGGAGACCACGATGGCAGAGCAAGCTGTTGCGCGGGCGAAGGGTTTTGGAGAAATTTCCAAAATTTTGCCCGTGGCTATATATATAGCTCGACCCTGTCGGTGTGACCGAGTGGAAAAACTCGGTGGCACCGAGATGCATAACTGTGTTCAGTTATAGCAAATCTATGAGACCGAAAAGTTCAAATCGGTTGCACCGAGATTGAAAACTCGGATCAACTTGATGATCTCGGTAGGACCGAAATGGAAGGATCGGTCAGACCGAGAATCACTAAGAGGTTTTGGAAGTTTAAGTCTATGACGAATCGGGGACTCCGAGTGCTCCTCACACAGAGTGGTTCGAATCTGACTTGATTAAATTTTGTGATGTAGCATGAATAGAGTTTGAGACGAGAAAAGCATAGATAGCTAAAGAAGGTTCTTGGGCATTCTTGTCCATCCACTTGGCACAAAGAAAAGAATCCAAACAAACAAAACAACAAGTGGATGTCCTTGAATGAGTAAAATATGCACCAACATGCTCACACAATAAGATGGCAATTGAAATATGTGGCAAAGCATGCACAACCAATTTTAGCATATATCAAGCAATTGGCGATCACTAGGTCATCTATATATGAGTATATTGACTTAGGAGTCAAATGAGAACATTTGATCATAGGTCATACTCATCGTTTAAGCTCAAGTGGGGTTACCACTTTTACATAATGCATTAATGTGTTCACACCATTAGAGTTGCTTTGACTCAATTCTTAGAGTTAAGCTCCCCCTAGATGTGAGATCCCCCCTTAGAGGGATGAACTAACCTTGTGTTTTGTCGATGATGACTTCATGTAGGTGTTGAAGATGTAGATGCTCAATGTTGATGTAGATCATTTGGAGCAATCCTTTGGAGTGAGTTGCACTTTCAACTTGCCTACATGGGTTAGTCCCACAAGGAACAAACAAGAATATCCATAGACATAGAGTGATGCACACACAAGATGATGTCCATGAAAACATTAGGTTACCTTGTCCCTTGCCTTACCAACATGAGGGTTTGTGACTCCTTGAACTAGTGCAAGATGTGAAAGTTGATTGCACTTGTTCTTGCCAAAATGATATAAGTGAAGAATGTTGGCGGAGTCACCCTCAAGAACTCTCTAGTTCTTCTTCTTCAGGATCCACATCATCTTGATGGGAATCCTTGGAGTTGTAGTTGTACTTGATGAAGTAGAACTTGACGTAGTCTTGGGGACCCAACTGAACGAGGCTTTAGGTGCTTCTTCAAATGCATCAATCTCTTCTTGAAGCTTGTCCTTGCCTTTGTTCTTGTGGTCTTGTGGTGGAAGATCATCTTGAGCTTGTGTCCCCTTGAAGGAAGTAGGATCATACTTCTCTTGTTGAGGAACAAACTTTGTCTTGGGGTATTGATCTTCTTCCCACTCAACTCCATTGGCGTTGAACTTTCGTTCAAAACCAACACCTTGATTCTTCCGGTGCCTTCCTTGCTTGCATACAATTTCCTCGAATTGCTTACTCCCGGCAAGGCTCTTGTAAACACCTTTCTCTATAATTCCCTTCAATAAACTATTTTCTTGCTCAAGTGTAACTTGGCTAAGAGAATCATTAGTGGAATCAAGAGAACTACTAGAAGCAACAACATTGGATTTGACATTATTATTGTTACTACTAGAGGAAGTATCTTTCTTGTACTTGTTACTAGACTTGACTTGAGGCATGTAAGTAGATAAGAGTAAACGCTTGGCAATGTAAGAAGAACTTTTCTTGCGGAGATCATCATTGATTGCCTTTAAGAACTCATGCTCTTGCTCAAGATTGAGCTTTTCAAAGCGTAACTTCTCATGAGCCCTTAAAAGTTCTCGATGATCTTCGAAGATAGTTTCATGAGCCAACTTAAGAGTGTTTAGTTCTTTAGTTAGAAGCTCAATTTTCTCCTTATCATTGTCATTCATTTGATTGGCATGATTAATTGACGTTTCATCATAGTATTCATCACTAGAGTTGTCAACAAGTAAATCATCATCCACAAGCAAGTCATCTTCATCACTATTAAAATCAACATACTCGGGATGTGTTACCTTTGGACCTTTGGCCATGAAGCATCTTCCAACACCTTCATTTGGTGAGTCAAATATGTCGTAGGAGTTGGTTGACAAAAGTGCTACACCGGCAACACCTTCATCTTGAGTATATTTGGAGTCGGAGTGATAGCTTCTCTCAGAGTGATTGTCGGAGTCGGAGCCGGAAACCCATTCACCAACATGAGCTTGATGTCTTCGTTTTGTGTAGCTCCTTGATGATTTATCCTTTCTTTCCGAATCCTTACTTCTCCATGAGGGTCTTCGTTCATAACGATCATCTCTACTCCTCCTTTCTCTTGGTGGTGATTCTTCTCTTTTGCTCCTTCTTCTTGGAGAATCTTCTCTTCTTTTGTAGGGTGTCGTACACTCATTGGAGTAGTGTCCAGGTCTCCCACAATTGTAGCAATTTCTCTCTCGACTAGAAGATCTCTTGTCATTGTAAGACCTTGACTTGGAGCTTCTTTCTTTGCTTCTACTTTTGTAGAATTTGTTGAAGTTCTTCACCATTAAGCTCAATTCTTCATTGAAGGTTGGTTTCTCACTTGATGATGTGGGGGCTTCACTTGAGGCTTTGTAAGCACCAGTTGACTTGTTGTGAAGTTCCTCCTTATCCTTGAGTGACATCTCATGAGCAACAGTCCTTCCAATGACTTCCGTTGGCTTGAGACCTTTGTAGTTTGGCATCATTTGGATCAATGTGCACACGGTATCATACTTTCCATCCATTGCTCTTAGGATTTTCTTGATGATGAATTTGTCGGTCATCTCTTCACTCCCTAAGCCGGCAATCTCATTTGTGATAAGAGCAAGTCTAGAGTACATTTCAGCGACACCTTCACCATCCTTCATTTTGAACTTGTCAAGCTGACTTTGGAGCACATCCAACTTGGATTCCTTGACGGACTCGGTACCTTCATGCATATCAATCAAAGTATCCCAAATTTCCTTTGCATTCTCAAGACGGCTGATTTTGTTGAATTCTTCGGGGCACAATCAGTTGAAGATGATGTCACATGCTTGAGCGTTGTATTGCAGCATCTTCAATTCTTCCGCATTAGCTTCACGGTTCGGTTCTCTCCCGTCGAAGAATTCACCTTGCAAGCCAATACAAATAATTGCCCAAACGGCGGGGTTATGTCCAAGAATATGCATTTTCATCTTATGCTTCCAACTAGCAAAATTAGTACCATCAAAGTAAGGACCTCTACGGTGATAATTTCCCTCGCTAGACCCCATACTCTCCTAGGTTGTGAAACCAAGGCTATGACAACCAAAAGCTATGGAAATCAAAGCAAATGGAGACCAATGCTCTGGTACCACTTGTAGGACCTTGAAGTATGTCTAGAGGGGGGGTGATTAGACTACTTGACCAATAAAAACTTAACCTTTTCCCAATTTTAGAGTTTGGCAGATTTTAGCTATTTTAGGACAAGTCAAGCAATCATCACACAATTCAAGCAAGCATGCAAAGAGTGTATAGGCAGCGGAAATTAAAGCATGCAACTTGCAAGAAAGTAAAGGGAAGGGTATGGAGGATTCAAACGCAATTAGAGACACGGATGTTTTTGGCGTGGTTCCGATAGGTGGTGCTATCGTACATCCACGTTGATGGAGACTTCAACCCACGAAGGGTAACGGCTGCGCGAGTCCACGGAGGGATCCACCCACGAAGGGTCCACGAAGAAGCAACCTTGTCTATCCCACCATGGCCGTCGCCCACGAAGGACTTGCCTCACTAGCGGTAGATCTTCACGAAGTAGGCGATCTCCTTGCCCTTACAAACTCCTTGGTTCAACTCCACAATCTTGTCGGAGGCTCCCAAGTGACACCTAGCCAATCTAGGAGACACCACTCTCCAAGAAGTAACAAATGGTGCGTTGATGATGAACTCCTTGCTCTTGTGCTTCAAATGATAGTCTCCCCAACACTCAACTCTCTCTCATAGGATTTGGATCTGGTGGAAAGAGGGTTTGAGTGGAAAGCAACTTGGGGAAGGCTAGAGATCAAGATTCATATGGTAGGAATGGAATATCTTGGCCTCAACACATGAGTAGGTGGTTCTCTCTCAGAAATGGTAAGTTGGAAGTGTAGGTTCGTTCTGATGGCTCTCTCCACAAATGAAGAGGAGGTGGAGGGGTATATATAGCATCCACACAAAATCTAACCGTTACACACAATTTACCAAACTCGGTGGGACCGAATCGTTAAACTCGGTCGGACCGATTTAGTAAACCTAGTGACCGTTAGTGATTTTCGGTGGGACTGACATGCATCTCGGTGAGGCCGATTCGGTTAGGGTTAGGGCATAACGTAATCTCGCTGAGACCGATTACACAAACTCGGTGAGACCGATTTGGTAATAAGCTTTCCAGAGAGTTGGTCAGGTAAACTCGGTGGGACCGATTTGCTCTTTTCGGTGAGACCGAAATGTTACAAAAAGGAAACAGAGAGTTTACATTGCAATCTCGGTGGGACCGATCGCTCACTTCGGTTAGACCGAAATGTTACGAAGGGAAACAAAGAGATTGCAACCCCATCTCAGTGAGACCGAGATCCCTATCGGTAAGACCGATTTGCTTAGGGTTTGTGGCAGTGGCTATGACTTTTGGAATCGGTGGCGCCGGATAGAAAGAATCAGTGTGACCGATTTTGGCTTTAGGTTTAGGTCATTTGTGGATGTGGGAAAGTAGTTGAGGGTTTTGGAGCATATCACTAAGCACATGAAGCAAGAGGCTCATTAAGCAACACCTCATCCCTTCTTGATAGTATTGGCTTTTCCTATAGACTCAATGTGATCTTGGATCACTAAAATGTAAAATGAAGAGTCTTGAGCTTTTGAGGTTGAGCCAATCCTTTGTCCTTAGTATTTTGAGGGATCCACTTTCATCATCCATGCCATGCCATTCATTGAGCTTTCCTGAAATAATAGTCTTGGAATAGCATTAGCTCAATGAGCTATATGTTGTTATGAATTACCAAAACCACCTAGGGATAGTTGCACTTTCATCCAGGTTAGGAGAAAAGGCATTGCCTCTTTACCGCCTTCTTCGGCGCACCGAACACTCCGTGTGGACGGATGCAGCCGCGGCCGGACTCGATAAAATAAAGACCTTATTGGCCAATAATCCAGTCCTAACAGCGCCAAATATCGGCGAACCTATGCTGATGTACATAGCTGCAACACATCAAGTTGTAAGCGCAGTACTCGTCGTTGAACGAGAGGTTGACGGATACAAATTCCCTCTACAGAAGCTGGTTTATTACGTATCCATGGTCCTCACCCCATGCAAATCCCGATACCCGCACTATCAAAAAATAGCATACGCGGTCTTCATGGCATCCCGAAAGCTACGACACTACTTTCAAGAGTGTTCGATTACGGTGGCCTCCAAAGTACCACTAAACGATATAATAAATAACCGTGATGCCATGGGCCGGATCGCCAAATGGGCCATTGATCTCCTTCCATTCGACATAATATACAAGCCTCGGCGGGCTATCAAGTCGCAAGTATTAGCTGACTTTGTCGCCGAATGGACGGAAACCGAACTCCTTAAAGAGTACGACGCATACTCTAACTGGATCATGCACTTTGATGGCTCAAAAATGCTGGCCGAATTTGGAGCGGGTGTAGTCCTGGCGTCTCCCACTGGAGACACGGTCCAATACATCCTCCAAATATTATACACAGACTCCAACAACGCAGCCGCATATGAGGCTCTGTTGCACGGTCTTCGGATGGTAGTCTCTATGGGCATTCAATGCCTAGAGGTGCGCGGGGATTCAAACCTCGCAATATCACAAATAAATGGAGACTTTGATGCCAAGGATCCAAAAATGGTGGCCTACCATAATGTCGTCCTTAAAATGTCAGCTCGGTTCGAGGGGCTCGAATTTCACCATGTGGCTCGAGAAAACAATCAAGCGGCAGATGTCCTTGCCCGCATCGGCGCTAAACGTGACCTTGTCCCACCTAACATATTCCTGGAAAGGTTGTTCAAACCATCCGTGATATGGGAAGGGGAGTCCGGCAATACCAGCACGGATCCGAATACATCCCCAGATTCTGAACTATCAGACATAATCGGAGGCTCTACCACAGAAATAACATCGTCAGCCCACGAAATAATGGTTGTCATCGCCCCGTGGACTGAGCCTTTCTTGGCCTACCTAAATACGCAGGAGCTCCCTGAAGACCAAAATGAAGCACGACGCATTGTCCGGCGTTCTAAAGCTTACAAAGTCCATGAAGGGGAACTCCATAAGAAAAGTGCGACCGGAGTGCTTCAAAGGTGCATCTCCGAAGAGGAAGGGCGATAGCTCTTGGCTGAAATCCATGCCGGACTGGGCGGGCACCACGCCACGATGCAAGCACTAGTCAGCAAGGCCTTCCGTACAGGTTTCTATTGGCCGACGGCCCGAGCAGATGCACAGGACCTTGTCCAACACTGCGTCGGTTGCCAGCTCTTTGCCAATCAGAGTCATATGCCCCCTACCGCTCTCCAAAAAATCCCCATAACTTGGCCCTTCGCGGTCTGGGGACTGGATATGGTTGGACCCCCTAAAGGGGGAAGCCACAAGAAAAAAACTTATTGGTCATGATAGATAAGTTCACCAAATGGATATAAGCCAAACCAGTGAAAACGGTTGAACCCGGACCAGTAATAGACTTTATATCCGGGGTCGTACACCGATACGGTGTCCCCCACAGCATCATCACCGATAATGGCTCAAATTTCATGGCCGATGAGGTGAAATCTTGGTGCGGCAAAATGGGCATTAAGCTCGACTATGCTTTCGTTTACCATCCTCAAACAAATGGCCAGGTTGAACGGGCAAAAGGTCTCATCATGAGCGGCATCAAACCCAGACTAGTGCGATCCTTGACAGAGTTGGATACTCATTGGGTCGAGGAGCTCAACTCCGTACTCTGGGGGCTGCGGACCACGCCGAATCACACCACCGGATATACACCATTTTTTATGGTGTACGGTGCGGAAGCAGTACTACCTTGCGACATAATACATGATTCTCCACACGTACGCATGTATGAAGAGAAGGAAGCCGAGTTAGATCGGCAGGATAACTTGGACGCCCTGGAGGAGGAGCGAGATGTCGCTAAGGCCCGTTCCGCATTCTATCAGCAACAGGCTCGACGATACCAAAGCAGAGAAGTGCGGGCCAAAACTTATAATATTGGCGAGCTCGTTCTACGCTTACCGGAGAATAAGAAGGACAAGCTCAAACCCAAGTGGGAAGGCCTCTTCGTCCTCGACAAAGTTCTCACCGGAGGAGCGTATCGCTTATGTAATGCGTCCGACAACAGGCTCAAGCCAAACCCATGGAACGCGGCCAGACTCTGGAGATTCTACGCCTAGCGCCGAACTCAGTGTTCGTCTCCTTACCCCCTCCTTTTTAAATTATGTTCCCTCCCTCTTCCTTTCTCGATCTTTTTCCTGTCACACACAGTATTTAATACAGTACGGACTCCCGGACTACTCCGGCCGCACTATGTGTGTAAGCTTTACCTGGGGGCTTCCTATATGGAAGCTAAATATAAATTACTTTCAGGGCTTTTTGCCCGTCACACATGCGTTTCTTTTTCCATGTGTGCCTTTTCTTCACCATTATATGCATCGATATGACTTAAGATGTGGCCAAGCTGGGTTGCCTGGCTCCTGTGTTTATGCCCTACGTTCCCGTTAATTCGGCTAGGGCATAAGGGGAGCACCTCTACGATTGTTACTGCCGGTTGAGCCGGATGTGTACCTCAGACTGGGTGAAGCCGAAAGCTAGTTTCCTTAAGAGAATATTCGATCGGTGAACAAAACATGTCTTCATTTATTATAACATAAATCCCCATAAGTTTTGTATCCTGTGCCATGGTTCGCAGTTCGGACATGTGCCTTGTCGCATGCTTACCCAGGGAAAGGAACCCTTAACGGAATTATTCTCCCTGGAAGATGTTTCTTACTATCCATGTAATATAACATAACTAGTTGGGTACTTGTCTGTTCAAGCACTTATGACCCCTACGCCTGGTTTCCACGCATACTCCTGTTTTGTATAACCGAGCGGGCATTCAGACACACCCCGGACTATAGGATCCGGGGGCTGAAGCGAAAAGGTCCGCCATGACAAATGATTTTAATCCGGCTAGGGGCTACTTATGTCCATTGAATTACACAGTCACTTGGACTGACTATATTCATCCTCTATACCATCCAACAAGTTATCTAGCTTACAATCCTGTTGAGAATACTTCGCAGCTAATGCCACCTGGTCATATACCAGACTCACGGGAATTTCTTGCCCATCTGGCCCCACCGGTCTAACTTTGGCCATATGGTTCGGGTCCAGCTTGGTGTAGCGCGTTTTCACCATAGCCCATGCTTCCCTTGCACCCTACCGGCAGGCTGACATCTTCCACAGTCGGAAGCGCCACCATGCTCCTTGAAGCATGTCCACAAGCTCTCCCATGCCATTCGGCAGGAGGCTTGACGGCCACAAGGCCTACGCTACGCCCTGCATCGCCTGCCGAGCTCGCTCGTGCAGCTGTGAGAGGTCTTGCAGTAAATCGCCTGCAGATGCGGGCATCTCCTCCTCGGGGCGACCCGTCAGCATTCCTACAAGAAAAACTCTATTAATACACTTCCCTGCCGAACTATGCTACAGTTCGTCTAGGCACTTACCATAAATGCCGCGGCGAAGCCTTTTGTTCTCCTTCATGGAGTCCGCCAGCTGCGCACGGACGTCTTTCAATTCCACGTCCAGCCGAAAATTGGCATCTTGGAGAGCATTCTTCTCCTGCTTAACTTGCGTAAGAATGCGCTCGCCGGCCTTTAGTTGCCTCTGGAGATGCGACTCGTCATCTCTCCCGCTCTCCGGATTTACTCCGGGGTTATCTACAAAATTTTCTGTTAAATTTGTCATACCAGCCAATTGCTAACTGGTACATTTTCGTACAATCGAGATAAATGATACCATATGAGGCCTTCTGGGATTCCTCTAGCTTGGCAACTGTGGCCCTTAGTTGGGTCTTGCACTCCTCTAGCTCCCGAGACAATTGCTCATTCTTATCTACAAGAACCTGCACATAAATTGATACTTAAAACTATTGTTCCAACCGTTTCAAGTCTCAGGGGCTACTGCTATACATGCTCATCAAACTTTCTTACCCGTATATCTTTGGTATACTGGACTGTCGCCCGGGCGAGCCCGCTTTGAGCAGCTCAGATGTATGTGTCTCCCGAATTGAAAGCATTAAATGCCTCTTTGGAAAAGATGTTGTTTCGAACCACGGCCCGTCGACGCAGGTGATTCATGGCGTTCTCTACTTCGGAATTTGTGGCAGAGAGCATATCTGCGTCCTCTATCGGAAGACTATGCGGCGTCGGCCCTACGTCCGCCTCCTCTCTCGAAGTTGGTTCTGGAGCCCGACTAGTGGAGGCGTGGTTGGCAGGATCCCCGGATATAGTTCGGATGTTCCTCTTCCTACATGATGTAAAGGGCATTGTTACACTTCAAATAACAATAATTACATGACATGTTGTTTCCTTACCTCTGTAGAGGCGTGTCGGCCCTAACCGCCTTCCTCTTGAGCCTACCCAATCCGGACGCCTGTGGCTGACGGGTCCCTAGGGGCTCGGGCCTGCGCTCCGAACGTCGCTTCTGCAAAAACACGAGCATCAGGGATAAGGCGTGACATCAGGAAAGAGTCCTCTTCGGAGGATCGGGTCTTCGGCTTGGCTTACACGCGATGAAGGTAGCAGTCCAGGATAATCAGCAGTAATAGCCACTGAGGCGCCGTCATGGCTCGCCCGATAAAATATCCCGTCGACAAGCTCCACGGCCGCATCCAGGTCTTCTTCGAGTCCTGGATCCAGGGCCCTTTCAGGCTCCTCTGGCTGCAGGGAAGGGCTGGAGATTCCTTCTACGGCCCTCCTCAGTTCCTGCTCGAAAATATCGAGGCAGGTAACTTTAGCAAAGAACGCCACGATAAGTGAAGCGAGAACATAAATGACGACTTACCCAGTTTGGGGGATTGTACATGGAGAATCCGTCTCGCGGTTTGATATGAAGGAAGTCTTCCTCTTCTCCTTTGTATAGATCGGAAAATATCCTTGCCAGAGCAGTGGCGGAGTCCGGACCCTTACGGCCACAGCGGGTGGCATCGTCTGTCCCGTTGTAATGCCACATGGGATTGCCCCGATATTGAAGCGGCTGCACCCCCCGCATTATGCATATTGCCATGACCTCGACTATCGTCAGTCTAGATTTGGCCAGTAACTTTATCCTGCTCATCAGGAAATGTATTTCCCTGGAATCCTCTTCTTGGGGCCCTCGGGGGCGCCAGCTTAGACGTGCCCTCGGCGGGGTGTTACTGAACTTGGGGAGTCCTGTCCGGACTGGATCCGGAAGGGGAGCATCGTTAATATAAAACCACTCTGAAGCCCAGTTATCTGGTGCCTTCTTGGGAGTGCCGGATAGGTATCCGGTCTCAGCAATACGCCATACTTCGGCCCCGCCCACTTGACATAGGGATTCTCCCTGGTTGCGGGGGACAAGGCAGAACAGCTTCTTCCACAATCCGAAATGAGCCTCGCAGCCTAAAAATATCTCACAAAGGGCGACGTACCCTGCTATATGTAGTACGGAGGCTGGGGTAAAGTTGTGCAACTGGAGGCCGTAGAACTCCAGAAGCCCACGAAGGAATGGATGAATAGGAAACCCGACGCCCCTTATCAGATGTGGAATGAGGCATATTCGCTCCTCTGGAGACAGATTGGGGGATCTCTCCGCTTGTTCTCCGCCGTTATAGGTGGACACTCCAGCTCGGACAGGGACCATGAACGCCGGCGGGAGAAGCCCTTGGGTTTGTAACTTTATCAAACGGCTATGAGAAACTGAACACTCTCCCCAATCCCCCGGCTTGGGGCAAGGGGAGCGAGCAGAAGAGCTGCAACGACCGGCCATGTTGGAATGGTTTTTTCGGGACGCTCTGTTGGATGCTTGCTAGAGGAGGGAGAGTGAGGTTTGGATCTGGGAATCCCCGTCTCTTCAAATAGACGGTTAGCCCGAAGGACCGAGGGTGGCAAATGCAAAAATGCCTCGACTCCTCGCATTCGCTCGACACGTGGAAATGGTCATTATTGAAGCACTGAATCCGAGGAGTACAACATTGATGAGATGCCGGACACTGTTCGTCGTGATGGATACATCGGAGTATTCGGAGTATTCGGAGAGGGAACCCGCCTTGCAATGCCGAAGACAAGACTGCGCGCCGGACTCATCGTCATTGAAGCCTGGTTCAGGGGCTATTGAGGGAGTCCTTAATTAGGGGGTATCCGGAGAGCCGGACTATATACATCGTCCGGACTATTGAAGCGTGAAGATACAAGACACAAGACTCTGGCTCGTGTCCGGATGGGACTCTCCTTTGCGTGGAAGACAAGCTTGGCGATCCGGATATTATGTTTCCTTCCTTGTAACCGTCTCCATGTAAACCCTAGCCCTCTCCGTTGTCTATATAAACCGGAGAGGATGGTCCTTAGAAGGCCGATCACAATTACAATCATACCATCATAGGCTAGCTCTTAGGGTTTAGCCTCTACGATCTCGTGGTAGATCTACTCTTGTACTACTCATATCTTCAATATTAATCAAGCAGGAAGTAGGGTTTTACCTCCATCGAGAGGGCCCGAACCTGGGTAAACATTGTGTCCCTTGCTTCCTGTTACCATCAGCCTAAGACGCACATATCGGGACCCCCTACCCAAGATCCGCCGGTTTTGACACCGACAACGGTAGGCCCACGTTCAGCCATAGGACCGACTTATGCTGCATCCAGCAACCGAGTGATTCTCGTAATGATGGATTCTATGTCCTACACCACATGCTGGAGTATAGACGGGATCACCAGAAACTTCGCATGTCACCTAAATCCGGCGATGCCCATATTTTGCAATGGGCAAAGCACATAGGAGATATCGAGGATCATCGACTTCGAGCTGAGTTCTATCACATCCAGCGCGAACTTGCCCAACTCATCATGAAGGAGGTCCTCGAAAAAATAGGGATGTTCTACGAAGAAGGAGAAATGTCACGGGAAGACGTCCGAACACGCGTAGCCTCTCAACGTCTCGACATGAAGCCTTTCACTAAGCTCGGGGACTTTCTCCTTGACATGGATGGATGGCACGACATGTTGGAGTGATTGTCAATATATGACAATGTGTGTCCGTTTAGTCCATACTTTCTGTATGACAAAACTTTGAGTTATGCACGGCGAAACTTTATTTGTGATGTAATTAAACCGTCCTCCTCCTCGACTAGCGAAGATCACTCTAGTTAGGGCATTTTGGGTACGATGAACTTTGTTATTTATGCTTATGATATGTTGTTTCTATTTTTGCCAAGTCTGTCTCTTTCTGTTGCTCAACTATATATGTTGCATATCATCGACTCATGTGATGATGCAGGTGCATAGATCATCGATGGCGAAGAAGTGCTAGCTACGACATGAGTATACGACGAGTGGCCGGAGTGTCAGGCCCAGGTGTACCGGTTTTCGGTTTTCGAGCGACAGCCAGTAGTTAGTTTAGGTTCACGCTAATGCGAGAGAGGGATACAAACTCATGTACTTCATAGTTCCGCTCTCACTCATAGTGTAGCTCTTCTCGTGTATAGCATTGTTTAGATGGATGGCGATGTAGTTGCAAGTAATCGAGACTTGTATCGCTATTTTCGAGATGATGACGAGAGACCACTTTGTGTTGGATGATAATTATGATGATGACATGATTTGATGAGACTATTTGTATGTATATGCTATGATTACATTTGTATGTATGTATGATATACTAAAGATTATTGTATAAAGCTTATTCAAATACAAAATAAATATGCATAAAAAACAGAAACTAATAAAACTAGCAGTAGCGAGGGGAACAAAGTTAGCAGTAGCGCTCCCTTACCAGTAGCGCTTACATTTAACAAGCGCTGCAGATATTAGCAGCAACGCTCCTAGCTAAAACGCGCTACTGCTAGCCATGTATAGCAGTAGCATGGGATGACAGGCGCTACTGCTACACGTTAGCTGTACTGATAGACAAAATACCCACACTACTGCTAGGGTTTTCCCCAGTAATAGAAGACCACACCCGGACCATTCAGAGCAACCTCGATGAGGGCAAAACCACGAAGGAGATGCTCTCACTCACCTTTCAAGAAAAATCCAGCGACTTCCCAGACCACAAGGACGACATCGGCCATAGTGTGGCCCACCAAGATCGCCCAGGTAAGTTTCTATGCAAAAATCGTCATGTCTTCGGATGATGTGAGGCGCCCCTTTTGAAATGTTTATTTTAAATGCACACCGAACCGGGGCTCCTGGTCAGCCACACTCAACTGTCCATCTCCTCAGCCTGAAGATGATCCGACGCCGGAGCTGGCCCGGATGCTCTCCGCGGACTTGGTCTAGACCGCTCCGCATGAATGAGGGCACGCTCGTTGTCTCGTAGAGTCCATCGAAGGTTGCCTGCATGTCTAGTATGATTAAGCATTGGTCTTATTTAGGTATATTATAACTGCGCATCTTTCGGGCACTCTCAGAGCACTGTTGTTTTCGGCCGTTAGATCTGCACTACTGACTGTTTATGACTGTTGGATTTGGTTTCAATCCCGCATGGGCTTCCATGGCGATCAAAAAGCGTTACACGGGCTGGGCCGCTGCTCCCAGAACAAAATGAGAGCTCTTTTATTGTTTGGGCCTATGGGCCTTGCCGTCCGCGAGTAACGAAGCCGATGCTAACCTTTCGGAGCGATTGAGGAAAAAAGCCGGTGGTGTCACCGCTCAGACGATGGCGACAGCGCCTCTCACAACTGATCCGAGGAACGCGTGAGACATCAAGAATGGTCAAGGATGTTAAATTGCAATTACTCTGCGCCACTGGCGGACGACCGAGATTATTGCTGGTCAGTTACGATTCTGATTCATCTTCTTCCTTTATTCGATTCATCTTCTTTATTTGACGTGCGTGTATATAATCTTCACACGGTGGCTGCTCCTTCCCCCTTCTTACTCTCCAAATAGCGCCTCTGCTAGCCATGCTTCTGGCCATGTTGCTCTCGCAAATTTATCGTCCCTTCTTCCTCACATCTTCCATCCAATTACTATACCGTCAGATCCCTTCAGACTGATACTGCTTTTGTTTTGCTCCCAATTCGCCGAGGGACACTGGTTCTGGTGTGTTAATTGGTTCGGGGAATCCTCAAGCCGATTTGCAAACCTTTCCCACTACCACTCGGTTTGGACTCTATAGTTTGCTGCCGGTGTTCTCATATTTCGATTGAGGTATTGGTACTGATTGTGGTGGGTTGGTTCGGGCAATTCTAAAGCTCACGATTTGCAATGGCTGACGCCCAGGTTAGTGTATACGTACTGGGATATCTCATCTTATTATCCATCTATGTGTGCCCATGATTTATAAAATTTGATGCTACTAGCTGTGTGACTGTATACATACTTCAAAGTCTTCGACAATGCTAATATTGGCTATTTTTGTTAAGGATAAATTCTAAAGAACATATATGCTTTACTGATTCATACTGATCCAAAAATATGACAAGTTCTTTCATGGATGAGGCCAATAGGAATAACCTAATTAAAGCTGTAATTGCAGGTCACTCTTGAGCAGTTAGCATATATGTTTTGCTGAAACAAAGCAATAAGCTGAATTTTGTCCATCTAATGCTTCCATACTGGGTTTGGTTCTGAGAATATAGTTTAGCTCTTGCACCGTACCTGATTTAATTACATGTGGTGTACGACTTACAGTACTTGATCTTCCAAAAAAAAGATAAGTCCTTCCTTTTTTTGAACAATCTTAAACAAAAATAATTGAACAATTGACAAGTCCTTTCATCGATGAAGCCATTAGGAATAACCTAAAGTTGTAGTTGCAGTTCACTCTTCAACAGTTAACATATATGGCTGAAAACAAAGCAGTATAAGTTCAATTTGGCCCATCTAATCAGCTAAGCTTTTGTTTTAATATTACTGCCAAAACGATGGCATAATTTCTGTAGATTATTAGCATTTGTTGTTGTTACTGTGTAGAACATTATGTTTGGGTATCTCTCTGCTGGAAACGAGTTATTGCTATACAATTGGTTGTACTATTTTGAAAGCAATCTTGGTTTCTGACTGTAATTAACCTCTGCTTCTTTGATTCGTAGCTACCGTGTAGCAATGTCATGTATTGACCAAATCATATAGATTCGGTGCCTTTATTAAAAGTTTGTGATGATATGCCATATTCATATATTTAAGTGCCCTAAATGTGTCCTCGATTTTTATTCTCCTCATTTCTAGATTAACTCAATATTTATACCATATATGTTGCCCTAAAATTAAAGCCCCTCTTTTTGTTTGTCTGAAAATTGAGAAATTGGTTAAACCAAACAACCATCAAATTTTTCTATTGATATGAGATCTTTCTAAAAATACAAGGTTGATCTACAGTCGTGTGGAATGACTATTCATATTTCATATTAATTTACCTTTTTATAGGAGTTTGTTAAGACTTATCTTTTTAGTTTGTTAACTTAATATATCGCATGTTCATATATATTATAAGAGGCATATTGCTTATATGATTCGTCTATGTCATTATTTAGTTCTAAATTATTCCTTGATTTATCTACAAGTATAGTTTTTACAATAGAATGTCATCTTGCATCTAGCTAAATTATTAAGACGCCATATTCGTTGGACTCATTTTAAAAATTGCTACCATTTTATTATAAAAATAGATGAGATTTGACAACTTACTACCATTTGATTATAAAAGTCAGACGGGCGCAGCAACACGCGGCTATCATGGTCTAGTAACTTTATATAGTTGGTTGGTTATACTGCCCCAACGTCTTCTATTTAGGAACGGAGACAGTATTAACCATGCTCTAAGCGAAGAATTATTGTGATCTAGTCGAGAGTAGTGTTGACTCCACGTGGCGCAATCTCCACAAGCAACCAACGGCTCTCCGTCGCGCGCGCCCTCCCTGCAGCATCCGCATTTGCGAAAAAACAAAATACCCAAGAGGATAACATGCAAAAACCAAAGCCTCGCAAGAACCGCTCCTTCTCCCTCCACTTCTCATGGAGCTCGCCCTCCCTCCCTTCCCCTCTCTCCTCCCCAAATCCCACCACCTCCAGCCCCAGCCGCCCTCCCGGCCCCGCCATGGCCGCCTCCAAGAACCGGTCATGGCGCTGGCCCAAGCTCCGCCGCCCTGGCTGGCGCTCTCGCTTGACGAGGCGAGAAGCGTCCACGTCCCTCACCACGCGCGGCCCGTCCAAGAGACAAGAGCTCGCCCGCCCACCTCCTTCGCACGCGGGGAGCCCCGGTTCGTCTCGGAGACCAAGCTCATCACGTTCCACTCCTCCGCGGGCCGCCTGGGCGCCGCCCGCGAGGTGTTCGACGGAATGAGCCACAGGGACCTGCTCGCCTGGTCGGCCATGATCGGCGCGTACGCCACCAGGGGCATCTTCCATGAGGTGCTCGCGCTCGCGGTGAGCATGATGGGGGAAGGCGTGCTCCCTGACAGGTTCCTGATCACTCGGATTCTGCAGGCGTGCGCCTACGCTGAGGACCAGAGGCTTGGGAGTGTGCTGCACTCCATGGCCATCCGGAGAGGGTTTATGGGCAGGGTGAAGGATGTGCCTGTGGGGAACTCGGTGCTGGTGATGTATGTCAAATGTGGAGAACTGGGGCGTGCGCGCGCGGTGTTTGACAAGATGAGGCGCCGGGACCTGGGCACATGGAACTCGATGATCTTTGGGTGCTGTCGGTCTTGCGAGTGGGAGGAAGCGCGGAGGCTTCTTGATGAAATGAGGCGGGAAGGGACAGAGCCAGGGGTTGTCACATGGAACACACTGATTTCGAGCTATGCTAGGTCTGGGGATCTTGATGTGGCCGTGGACCTGCTGGGACAGATGGAAGAGTGTGGAGTAGAGCCAGATGTTGTCACGTGGACAAGCCTTGTGTCAGGTTTCGTTCATAGCGATAGAGGGGATGAGGCACTTCAGTGTTTTATCCGGATGCGTGTGGCTGGAGTGGAACCAAATGGCATGACAATTGCATGTGCCATCTCAGCTTGTGCGAGTTTGAAGTTATTGAGACAGGGAAGCCAGCTCCATTGCCATGCAATTAAGATTGGGACTGTAAACAATGTTTTGTCCGGGAACTCCTTGGTTGACATGTATGCTAAATGTGGCGAAATAGTCGCAGCATATAGAATATTTAATGAGATACCCGAGAAGGACATCTTCTCCTGGAATTCAATGGTTGCAGGGTATGCACAAGCGGGATACTGTGGCAAGGCATACGAACTCTTCTGCAAGATGGAAAGTTATGGTATCCAGCGCAATGTGATAACCTGGAATACAATGATATCAGGGTACATACGGAATGGGGACGACGAGAGAGCTTTTGAACTATTCCAGACCATGGAAAGTTATGGAGTAAAAAAGGACACAGCTTCCTGGAACATACTCATTGCTGGTTCAGTGCATAATGGATATTTTGATAGAGCCCTAAGAATATTTCGGCAGATGCAATCAGTTCTGATAAGGCCCGACTACATTACAATCCTAAGTATCATCCCAGCATTCGCAAATCTGGTGGCAGCGTGGAAAGTAAGGGAGATCCATGCCTGTATTTTTCACCACAACTTAGAAATGGATGGGAAAATCGCAAATGCGCTTATTAATGCATATTCAAAATCTGGTGATCTTGCTGGTGCCTGTGCTGTTTTTGATAGGCACTCATCAAGGAACACTATTTCATGGAATTGCATCATTGTTGCACATTTGCTGCATGGGTCTCCAACTAAAGTAGTGGATTACTTCTTTAAAATGAAGCAACAAGGTGTACTGCCAGATCATACAACTTTGACAGCTGTTATCAGGGCCTACGGTATGGAGGGGATGGTATCTGAAGGGAGAGAAATATTTCTCAATATGGACAAAGACTATAATGTAACTCCAGATTTAGATCATTATGCAGCAATGGTAGACCTTCTTGGACGGTCTGGGAGACTGCAAGAGGCATATGCAATTATTGATGAAATGCCACTCGCACCCAATTTAACACTGTGGGAATCATTACTAACCTCAGCAAGAATGCATGGAAATGTAAGGCTGGCACTACTGGCGGCTACAGAGATGTCGATGATTGAACCCAATGATCCTAGAATCCAAGTCGTGGTTTCTAGTCTGCAGGATCTTGCTGGACAATCTTTTGATGTGCCAAAGGTGACAGTACACAGCAAGGAAAGAATGTTGGGTGGGGTTGAGAGTTGTTCAACAGAAATCAGAAATATGGTATATTTGTTCTCAACTGGTGATAAGGTTGCCTCGGAGCATGAAGCAGCTGAATTAAAATTGATGATGATTGAGATGGGACCCTCTATGCTTAGCGCTGGTAATGGAACTCTAGAAGTGGAAGAAGAGAAGGAAGAAGTTGCAGGAATCCATTGTGAGAAATTAGCAATTATTGTTGGGATTTCTAATTCTCCTCACTTCAGAAGCATACGGATAATCAAAACTGCAAGGATGTGTAACCATTGTCACACCTTCGCTAAGTTAGTTTCGAAGAAGTATGGGCGTCAGATACTGATCAAGGATCCGAAGTATTTGCACAAGTTTGAGAATGGTAATTGCTCTTGTGATGATTATTGGTGAACTCAACTGGTATAAGTCAGCTGGGCAAATGAGGCTGCCAGGTGGCTAGACTGAAATGTTCCAGATATATGAATACAGCCAGCTAACTTTATGAACAGTGTTGTTCATCATATTTTTAGATCACATACCTCAGCAAGAGGTTGCATTGTATTTGAATTTCATTGACACTGAATATGGCCTCAACATTAATATAAAGGTAAGAGGTCGTTGCAACCTTGTTTTTTCACAAGTTATTCGGCTTGTTCTGACACAGTTCACCATTCTTGTATAGTTGACACTTGGCACTCTTGGGAGTTAGCCTTTCCAGGAATTCTATCTCCGGATAAAACATTATTGCTCTGGTATCATTAAAACAAAGCCATTCAGATGATACATGCTCCCAGCATTAGTGAATTCATTGTAAACGAATTGGTAGAACAGATCACTGCAAGTGGCACAACATACAAGATTATGCTTATAATTCAACCACATATTGAATGGCTGCATGCCTCTATGCATATGATCAATGGGATTCATCGATGATCTCCAGTAAGTTAATTCTACCAAGCACCATTTTCGTTTCAATATATAGGACAAATTTCTTCTTCAGTCTTATTTGAATGTATAAGGTGTGCATCAATTAATAATCCTCTCATTTCTGCTCAATATTTTCTCACTTAACGTACAAGAGACTATTAGAAGGATAATATCCTTAATTCTGATGTACCTAATCAATATATGCCTTATAGAAGGGAAAAGAGAGAATACACATCATATGCTATTATTATAATTGGGTCATTGAATGGAAATACCCAGTGGGTCTCGGGTGCCAACGGACCTGAACTTTCACTTAGTTATCTGCTTACGCGTTTAGGGGGACAGGATGTCAGAAAGGAAGCTTGGAAAGTGGGCCTCTATATTTTCAGAATCATGTGAATCTACATATCGCATGAGTAAATCCAATCAAGATTTATTGAATCTTTGGATGGTTACCATCACATGCATAAGTGGTATTTGGCTTCCATTTGGAAGTTATAACAAGTTCGAAATCTCAGGGAACAACTTGTCATGTTTAAAATTAATGCTAGCTATTTTGATTATTTTTTTTCTATGGCAATACCAGATATGCTCTTCCGGTTAAGAAAAAATACCAGAGATGTTCCTATCTGATTCTCCCCTTTCTATGTGAATACTAATTTCATATTATTATCTGCAGACTCAGAAGCAATACGACCTTGAATGATGATTGGCCTCACTAGAGAAGCTTTCATTAAGCACTAGGGCACTGCTGCTGCAAATGGAAACAACCTACAAAGTTTTTTGCCATACCATAAACCTTACTGATACTGAATTAGTAAGGTACTGCAGCTATTGGCTATATTTGTTGGTCTATCAAATATAGAATCTATACTTGGTGCTTCCCCTCATTTCCCCCTCTTTTGATCACCCAATTCAGCTGAAATTATTTATGGGTGTATCCTGCCAAACTGACCCAATATTCAAGGTAACGACTGTACTTCCATATGTTGCAGCGTTTGTAAATTCAAGAAAAGAGAAACATGCACCTTCTGATACGAGAATTATAACTGAGAGTTATTTGTAAATTCTTGCAGAATCTGTGTTCCATTGAATCATCTCAGGTGCTTATTCATGTCGCTTTGTTTTCAAGCTATGCTGTACAACCCTTTGTGTTGTATTAATGATCAGAGAGCTAACTTGGTCTCAAGCTCAGAGCAATGTCCTTGTTTAGAAGAAGTGAATATCACCATCTCTTTCACATGGCGCCTTCTTTTTTCCATTTTGCTTTCTCAATTGTCAATTTAGTGAACCGAAGGGTAAGCAGGAGAATTATTCAATTTGACTTTGCATTCACCGAAGTGGTACTTTTGTGTGTGTGGTTGGGGGAGTCTGTCAGGAACCATGTCTGAGTATCAATCACAAATAAGACAATTTTTCAGATCTGTACGGGTGCCCCTCTCCTCTTTAGGTTTACACAAAATTTGCACACATGTACTGTATGAAACTAAATGTATATTGGACGTGAAGTTTCTGCACATGAGCACATATGCGCCCTTTATCTGGGCGGTTGAATAGAGCATCAGGATGTGCTGCATTTAATTCTGGGCGAGATATGGGTCCGCTCATAATGATGGAGATGTTCATATACGTACGCTGTGACTTCTGGGCTGTGGGTCAGGATTGTAACAGATGGACGATCACTGTGGATGGTTGGAAGCAGGGCTGTGGCTCATGACGTCATGCCCCTTCCCGATCCGTGGATCAGGAAACATGCTTTCCAGCTACTGGGACAGAGCCGTAGTAAATGTGGGTGGCTGGGTGGTGTCGTCTCCTACCTCAGGCGGCTGGATTCTTCCATTAGCGAGAGCGGTCGTCTCGGTGGCGCACCTTCTGCGGGAACAAGACTGCCACTGCCGGTGAAGATGAAGTTCTTGATGCAGCCGATTAGAAGGTGCGAATCTGAACCATTGGTATATACTGCCATTTGAGTTGTGTTTCCATTGAGTAAGATTGATCTTCCATTACCTCATGTCACTAAGCAGATTTAGCTTGCTAGAGGAGGTTAACGATAGCGACATCCCGATGGAGCCGCTGCATTACCAAGTCGCCCCACCGGTTGTCGAGCAGCAGCTGCGTCGATGCAGGCAGTGAGCGTCAACGGCTAAATCTGCGACGCAGGCGGCGGCAGATGCTGAAAGGGAAGGTTCACTGCAGGCATCTGGGCAGTTGATTGGCCAGATGAACACTAAAGCTCGTGGATGGACCTGAAGGTATGTCAGAATTCAGGTGTACAATCTGAATTTCATCATGCAACTCTGAAAGTAAAGAGTCCTGGAACTTGTCACCAATTACTAAGCTGGTCCACGGATTAGTCATGTAGGTAGTGTGACATTTTAGTCCAGTAGTGCATCTGTGCAAAAAATCTTTGATTTTGGTAGTGTGACAGATCAGTGTGCTGTGCTCTTTACTGACAAATTAGCAAATTAGTTGTGTGCTCTTTATCATGGAGGCAGTGTGCTTTTGAAGTTTTAACTGACAAATTAGCAAATTAGCTGTGCTCTTTATCATGCAGGTAGTGTGCTTTTTACTGATTAATTAGTAAATTGTGCACAGATTAGTCATGGAGGTAGTGGGCCATTATAGTCCAGTACTACGTCAGCACGAAAAATCAAATGATTTTGTCACTACCTTATATATTGCAAAACTGTAGCAAATTAGTTGTGATAATAATTTCTGGCCTGAAAACACTGCGGCCGGGTTGTCATCATACCTAATAACCAGTGTAGAAATTTGAATACATTGCCTTAGAAATAACTGCTGCTGCCGGTGATGGAATTCCTAATGCAACCGATCAGAAGGTAAGAAGCACCTATGAATCTGGATCAGCGGAAACTGGTGGGGGAACGCTCTGTCTTTATTTGCTTCGTGGTTTTGTTCTTGTGTTTTACCAGGTTCCCTTTGGTCGACGATTTGTTCAAAAGTCAACCCGTCCATGCTTCTGCCAGCTATCGGGATAGCGGCGTCTTTCTGGCTCAGGGCAGCAGAAGAACTGCCGGTGGAATTCGTGAGCGTAGATGCGCCAATTTGTGAGGAACAGGCAGGCGTGGATGGAAGACGGGAGAGCTTGCCCCAGTTATCTGAGCCCGCAACGCAAGCATTGGGCTGGTAAAATAGGTGCGTTCCAAAAACTATTTGTGTCTTGCATTTTGGAAATTGCTGGATCGGAAGTAAGCTAGGCTGGGTGGATGTGTGAGAGTAGTCTTGGATTTGCTAGCCGGTAGAAGTGCTATGTCGCTGCTAGTGCACTGCTATTAATCTGTGCACCTATATAACTTCAGGAAATGTACATACTGATTCAGGGATGCTGATATGATATGATTTACTAGGAAAACACTTGCACCTACCCACGTCAATAGATATTGATTTTCGCTCTACATAGGTACGGGCATATATAGTGTGTAGAGAAGTTAGACACACTGTGTCTTAAAAGCTAAAAAACGTGCGATTGATCGGTGAAATCCCAGCTAGGCTGGGGGCTGATCGGTAGCGAATAAACTTAGCATGCGATGACCCGATCTACACTAGCAAATTAAAAAACCAAAAACTATGAAAAGAAAAATGAAACAACAACCAGAAAAATAAATAAACAACAATGTAAAAACCAAGAAGAGAAACCAGCAATAACCAGAAAAGGAAAAAGGAAATGGGCAGGGCAGCCAGCCCACGTCAGGCGCTCATAGGTAAGTGTTTTTCTCATGTTTCTGCCATAACAATTGTGCTAGTTTAATAATGTTCGACCAGATCTACATAGAAAAAAAACAGGCGGCGTTAAAATATAGCAAATTTGTTCTTCATGTTGCCACTATTGTCTTTTAGTTTTCGCCATCTTCCCACTCAATCCCAGCATCGCCATCTTCCCACTCAATCCCAGCTTCTTCCTCCACGTCTTCACCGTCCTCGTGTTTGATACTTGTGCCCAGCTGTTGTTCGTCCTCGTGTTTGATATTCGCGCCCAGCTCTTGTTCGTCTTCGTGTTTGATATTTGCGCCCAGCTGCTGCTGTTTCAGAAGGGCTTCATAATAAGCCTTGGCGTATTCCTGTTCTAGTATACGCTGCTTTTCTTGTTCTTCTTCATTCGAGTTCATCTTTTTGTCGTCCTCGCCTTCCGACTTTCCTTCCAATCTTGCTTTCCCACCGGTCAGATCCATGCCTAGTTTTACCATCCATGGAGGAAAGACCTTCGGTACTGAATCACTGACCGTGCCAGACTGATCTGCACCGTGCAATAGTACTCCAAGTTCAACCTCCGGGTCTCGGCGACATGGAGCTGGAGCTGCTGCGGCGACATTGTTTTCTTTCTGCCATGACCGCAGGCTCATGAACTCTGGAGCAGGCAGGCCCTCCATCCTCTGGATCTGCGCATGCAACGGCTCCAGCTGCTCCTCCATCCTCCGCTGCATGTCCTGCAGCTTCTCAAGCCGCCTGCGCTTCCGTGCGCGGCTGCCGTCCTCACCGCCGTCCCCGGCCTCGTCGGTCGCGATCGTGGCAGCCTTCTCCACGACCAGCTCGCCGCTGCAGTGCTCGCACCGGAAGCTCTCGCAGTCCTCGGCGAGGAGCCTGAGGGCGTCGAGCGCCGAGTACCGCCTCCCACAGCCGGGGCACAGGTAGTGCTGGATCGTGGCCCTGCTGTCCGCCGTCAGCTCGTCCCTGATCTTCTTCCTCATGCGGTGCATCCGGTACCTGACGGCGTCGCAGGCCTGCGCGTAGTCCAGGCAGCAGTAGGACTTCACGTGCAGCTTCACCCTCTCCTTCTCGTCGCCCTCCTCGGCGACACCGGTGGCGGCTGGTTTGGCCGGCGCCAGCTCCTTCCGGTGGTCCCTCGACACTATCTTGTCCTCCTCGAGGTAGCGGAGCACGCGGCGGAGCGGCTTGGGCTGCAGCCTTAGAGACGCGGCGAGGTCGTCCTCTCGGACCCACTGCCCGTCCCGTCTGGTGAGGGCGTCGAGGACGACCACGGCCGTGCCCTGCGCATGCTGCTGGCCGCCGCCGGCGGTCTCCGGGGGCAGATCGTCGTAGAAAGCACGCGCGGCTAGCCTCACCAGCCGGTTGAAGGGGACTACAGAGGTCGTCATCTCGGCGGCGGCGGCAGGATGTCTCGCGGTAGATCGATCGTTTTAGGTGAAACCTGGGGCTGGGGAGATTATTTATGGACGTGGCCGGGCGTTCGGGTCGGTTGGATTGGGATCCGGTTTGGAAACGGTGTGGACTCCGAGTCCGGGTGCAAACCGGCTGCTAGCACATGATCCAATGATTTTTTTTTATTAGCACATGCGCCCGTACATTGCAACGGAAAACATATAACCCAAAGGGAAACGTTTGGAGACGGTGTGTCGACGAGACCTGCATCCGCTCCCCATCTGCTGCAGCCCAATCTCGCAGGCGAGGCCGCCGTCCACCCCCGCATCGCGTCCCTACCCCGCTGCAGCCCAATCTCACCGGTAAGGCCGCCGTCTACCCCCGCATCGACCCTCTACCTGCGGTAGCCCAATCTCCCCAGCGAGGCCGCCGTCCACTGCACGGCCGGCGATTTCCCCACGCGCACGACACGTCCACCCCCTACCTACAGTATTCACGCGCGCGCATCCCCTTCCTCCTCCTCCCCGGGCTGTGTTTGGGCCACCACAAGCTCCATCGCCGGTGGCCAAGCGCTCCCTCGCCGACCGCCATGGCTGCCTGCAGCCATGCCCGGATCCTCCCGCGTATACAAGTGTTGCAACCGTCACCTAGAAAAGCTTCAACAGCCGTTGAAAAAAGCTTCAACCATAGACATAGAAAGCTTTAATGGCACTGCACAACAAGGGAAAGCTGCAACCGTTGTTGGATTTTGCTACTACCGGCAAAGCTTTTTGCTACATCCATCAGGCAGAGCTGCGACCTCGCGAGGATGACAATGATTTTTTTGCTGCAACCGTAGCAGGATGTTGCTACTACCGTTGGAGGTTTTTGCTACATCCATGTAAGGCGGAGCTGCGACCTCGCGAAGGTGGCGACGACGTTTTTGCTGCACCCGTAGTTTGATTTTGCTACTACCGGTGAAATTTTTTGCTACATCCATTCAAATGGTGTTGATTGACTCACGGCCGCCGTCGATGTATTTTTCCTGCAGCGAGCATCAATGGCGAGGGCGACGGAGCTACAACCTTCATCGTCAAGAGCTGGAACCGTAGGTGGAGCTGATGCATTGGTCGAGGCGAGAACGAGGCCGGGAGGGTGGGGGACCGTTGACGAGGACGGCCGGCGAGGGTGGGGTCCGGTAGGCGACGAGGATGACCGGCGAGGGTGGGGACTGACGACGGGGACGACCACTGAAGGGGACAGGAGGCGCGGTGTCGTGCTCCCCGAGCGGGAGATGCGGATCCAGGCCGCCTGCGCGAGAAAGAAGAAGCTGGGGACGATCTGTTTTTTTTTTGCCTGGATCCAACGGCCGCCTGGCTCACATCTGATGGCCTGGGCTGGACCGGCCGAAAGTTTCGGCCGGTGCGCCGGCGCCTATAAGCGCCCTAACCCAAATATAAACGCCCCATCAAACCAACCTGTGGTTGGATGGTTAGAGGGACTGTATAATATCCCCAGCCCACTAGGGTTTAAGTCCTGGTGCTCGCATTAATACCTGGATTTCTTTCAGGATTTGACTTCGTAAATTTTAAAAACAGTCTTTCGAAGGTGCTCATAGGGATAGGGTATGAGTTTATAGGGGTGAGTATACGCGTGTATATGGGCGCTTGCATCTGTACTGTGTTCAAAAAAAATATAAACGCCACACATGTGATACTTTGGTCTAGACGTTTTTTTACAACTAAAGTGCATCCCAAAAAATAAAATAAAAATAAAAAACTTCCATCCGAAAAGAAGTTGTCATGCTTACAACTAAAGTTGCCATCCCCACGCCACTAAACTTTTCATCAAAAACGCATGCCAACCCGTGCTTCGCTACGAAGAAGACGCTGGTTGCCCCATGACCCCATCCATCAGGGCATGTACAATTGCATAGTCCCAGGGTGATGCCTCGCATGCCATGTAGGATCGGATATCAGGTAATGTATGTTCGAATAGGGAAGCGGGATCCTCTGCAGGAGTCGGGTGCTTGGAGAGAAAATGTGTGGCCCGGTGTCAAAAGCTAAAAATGTTGGAGTGAAAAGTAAAGATGCATGTGTATTAGTATTTTTTGTTTCTTAATGAGGCCCACTAGTTGTAACTTGCATTTGAAAGAAGAAATAAATGCAGGTGCCTCAAACTACTTTTTGTTATGGGGCCTCTGTTTTCATATGCTACCATTATACATGCCCTCAAACGCCCAAGACTGGTACTGGTGATCTATATGTAGTCCATATTAAATTTTTTAAAAGCTTATATTTTGAAACAGAGAGAGTATTGTATAGTGTTCCAGTAGATTAATTCATTGTACATAATAGAACGCATGTGTAACGCCCCAGATTCGATGCGCTAGGTGTCTGCCAGTTATTCGTCGTCGTTGTCATGTCATTTGCTTGCGTGTTGCATATTGCCATGTCGGCATGTGCATTGCATTGCATACATGTTCGTTTCATGCATCCGAGTATTTTACCCGTTGTCCGTTTTGCAATCCGGCACTCCTATGTCCTCCGGCGTTCCCCTTTTATCTCTCGTCATGAGCGGGTGTTAAACGTTCTCGGAATAGACCGAGTCTTGCCAAGTGGCCTTGGTACACCACCGGTAGACCGCCTGTCAAGTTTCGTGCCATTTGGGGTCCGTTTGATACTCCTACGGTTAACCAGGTAACCGTAAAAGCCCTCTTTGTGTTGCAGCCCAACACCCCTTCAAAGTGGCCCAAAACTCATCCTAACCCCCTCCATGCTCTCGGTCGTTCGATGACGATCGCGTGGCCGAAAACCGCACCTCATTTGGAGTCTCCTAGCTCCCTCTACCTACAAATATGTGCAACCCCCGGATTTTCCCGCATGAACCCTAGCCCTCTCCCTCCTCGCGCCGCCGGACATGTCCGCCAGCAGCCGGACGTGTCCGCCGCCGCGCCCCAGCCACTCCGGAGCCGCCACGTGGCGCCCCCGCGCCCACATCGCCGCCGGCCCGCGGAGCCCATCCGGGGCCCGCGCGGGCCCAGATCCCGCCTTCGCCTGGCCCGGTCGCCGCCGCCGCCCTGCCCGTCCCACGCCGGCGTGCGCGCCGCCCGAGCCGCCCGTCCGCGGCCCCGTCCTCGCCGACCTCCGCCGCCCGTCGCCGCCGGCCACCGCGCCTCG
>NC_041393.1:71759669-71763836 GCF_002162155.2 Triticum dicoccoides
TAGCCGCCCTGCCGCCGAACCTGATCGCCGCCGCCGCCCTCCGCCTCGGGAGTCGTGCGCCTCCATCGCCCGCCAGCCGGCCCCGCCCCGACGCCTCTCTGCCGCCTCCGCCGCTCGCCGAATGCCCTCGCCGGATTCCTCGCCGGCCGGATCTGGTCAGGTGGACTAGATCCACCAGTTCGGCCAACCAAACGCCGTCCCGCGACCCGGATCCCTCCGTCCCGCACCGTCTCGTCCCGCGTTGACTTTTCGCGAGGGTAAAAGTCTGCTAAGTCCCTGAGATTTTTAACATTATGTGGCTCTGTTCATCGCATCATATCTCCTTTGATACTGCTCTGTTTCGTGCGTGTAATATATCAAAATGTTCGTCATGAGATTCTATACATTTCATTCCATTGTGCCATGCTTGTTTGAGATCATCTTGATGCCCGAATCATCGTTGCAAGAGTGTTATATGATGTTAATCTGCTGAAACTATTATAACTTGATAATTTGTCATTTTTGTTGCATTTGATGTGTGCATCCTATGAGCATGAGCTCTACATGTGTTTTGAACAACATCATGCCATCTTTACAGGGGTGTCATCCATGTATTTTTTTGAGTTGTGTAGTGAGTTCATCAAGCTTGTTAAGTAGGGTACTTGCTGTTACTATTTTGCTAGGCTGAATCTGTTATTTTGTGATGTTATGTAAACCTGCTGCTACAAGTCATTCTATCCATAATCTGAAAATGTTCACTAAGGATGTTTTCTTATACATGTCATGCTCTATTCATCCATGCCCCTGGTTGCATTTATATCCTGCTGCAGCTTGTTGTAATCTTGCTACAAAGTTGCTAAATAATGTTGCTGTCAGCTTGTTAACTTTAAGATCAGTTTTACCATGTGATTTGCTAGTGCTCCATGCACCCTATGGACTTGATCTTTCCATGCTTAGCTTCATAAATGTGTCTTCTTATTGTTGGTTTCCTGGTCATGCCATGTATTGCTCTGTGGTGAGTGGTACAAGCTCACCAACATGCCTACTTATTGTTGTTCCTGCCATGTTTGAATCTGTCATATAACTTGCCATGTTTACATGGGTGCCATCATATCTTCTGATCCTTTTTGGATCATGGTCACTAAAAGACTTTTGTTCTATGCATTTAGCAGTATCATGCCATATCTTTGTTTGCCATGATAAGTTCCTGTAACATGTTGTTTGATAGCTCTAAACTTTGCAACCTGATGTTATTTCTGCTAAGCCTGTAAACTGTTATTATATGCAATCTTGTCATGTCTTTTTGAGCATGTTCTAGTGATTTATGGAGATAGCTCAGTGTTCATGTTTTGTTATGCTTTACCTGTACATCATGTACATGCCTTTTGTTCTTATGTTGAGGTTCTGTAGCATATAGTTTTGATGCTTGCTAGATGCCTAGTTGCTGTTTTGGACAGCTTATCCTTTAAACTTGTATAGAGTGTATGTGTTGAACCGTTGCTCCGTTTTGAGTGTGCTCTGTATGATACTTGCTTGATTTTGCATGTAGCTTCATATTATCATGTTGCATCCTTGTTTTGAGGTGTTTGCTTGATGTTTGAATGCATTTTGCATCAATGCCATGTTTAACTTGTTTTGCTCATATCTTCTAGGCCGTAGCTCCGAACTAAATGAACTTTATATGTAACTTGACTAGAATCTCGTGTAGATCATCTTGGTGCAACTTAACTTGTTGTTTAACAACTTGAACATAATGTTTATTCAGATCTGGACCAATTTCGAAATTTGCATATGAGGACTTATCGGAATTGTTATATGTTGTTCCCAACCTCATTTAAACTTGCCTTGATGTGTTGTTCTTGTTTGCATCATCTCTTGCCATGAGTAACTTCATGTAGTCTTGTCTTGCATCATGCTTGGTTGTGCATCATGTCATATATATGTGTGGTGTGTTTACCATGTTGTGTGCTTCCTCTCGATAGTTCTCGTTTTCATTGCGATCGTGAGGATTCGCTCGTCTACGCTTCGTTCGTGGCTTCATCTTCTTCATGGACTCGTTCTTCTTCCTAGCGGGATTTCAGGCAAGATGACCGCTATCCTGGATCTCACTACTATCATTGCTATGCTAGTTGCTTCGTTCTATCGCTTTGCTGCGCTACCTATCAATTGCTCTTCAAGCCTCCCAAATTACCATGTCAGCCTCTAACCTTTTTCACCCTTCCTAGCAAACCAATGCTTGGCTATGTTACCGCTTTGCTCAGCCTCTCTTATAGTGTTGCTAGTTGCAGGTGAAGTTGAAGATTGCCCCATGATGGACATGATTATGTTGGGATATCATAATATCTCTTATATTATTAATGCATCTATATACTTGGTAAAGTGTGGAAGACTTGGCCTTATGTCTGGTGTTTTGTTCCACTCTTGCTGCCCCTAGTTACCGTCATACCGGTGTTATGTTCCCGGATTTTGCGTTCCTTACGCGGTTGGGTGATTTATGGGACCCCCTTGACAGTTCGCTTTGAATAAAACTCCTCCAGCAAGGCCCAACCTTGATTTTACCATTTGCCTCACCTAGCCCTTTTTCCCTTGGGTTTCCGGAGCCCGAGGGTCATCTTTATTTTAGCCCCCTTCCCCCCCGGGTCAGTGCTCCTTCGAGTGTTGGTCCGAACCGAGCTGCCTACGGGGCCACCTCGGGGAAACTCGAAGTCTGGTTTTACTCGTAGCTTGACTTATCCGGTGTGCCCTGAGAACGAGGTACGTGCGACTCCTATCGGGATTTGTCGGCACATCGGGCGGCTTTGTTGGTCTTGTTTTACCATTGTCGAAATGTCTTGTAAACCGGGATTCCGAGTCTGATCGGGTCTTCCTGGGAGAAGGTATATGCTTCGTTGATCGCGAGAGCTTATCATGGGCTAAGTTGGGACACCCCTGTAGGGTATAAACTTTCGAAAGCCGTGCCCGTGGTTATGGGCAGATGGGGATTTGTTAATGTCCGGTTGTAGATAACTTGACACCAGATCCAAATTAAAACACATCAACCGTGTGTGTAGCCGTGATGGTCTCTTTTCGGCGGAGTCCGGGAAGTGAACACGGTTTTGGGTTATGTTTGACGTAAGTAGGAGTTCAGGATCACTTCTTGATCATTGCTAGCTTTACCACCGTTTCGTTGCTTCTCTTCTCGCTCTTATTTGCGTATGTTAGCCACCATATCATGCTTAGACACTGCTGCAACCTCACCACTTTACCCCTTCCTTTCCCATTAAGCTTTGCTAGTCTTGATACCCATGGTAACGGGATTGCTGAGTCCTCGTGGCTCACAGATTACTACAACACCAGTTGCAGGTACAGGTTATGCGATGATCATGACGCGAGAGCGATGTTTGCTTGTTTTGGAGTTCTTCTACTTCTTCTTTGATCAGGGGATAGGTTCCAGGTCGGCAGCCTGGGCTAGCAGGGTGGATGTCAGTTGAGTTTCTGTTTGTGTTTCATCCGTAGTCGGATGATGCTCTTATGTATGATGATGTTGTATTCGTGTGGCATTGTATGCCTCTTGTATGTATCCCCATCTATTATGTAATGTTGATGTAATGATATCCACCTTGCAAAAGCGTTTCAATATGCGGTTCTATCCTTGGTGGGACCTTCGAGTCTCTTTAGGATAGTGTCGCATATTGGGCGTGACAAGTTGGTATCAGAGCCTCGACCGACCCTAGGAGCCCCCCTTGATTGATCGTGTAGTTTGGCCGTTGTTGAGTCTAGAAGAAAACTATTTCGGAGTCTAGTTATATCGGTGAGTAGGAATTCTTTTTACTCCTCAGCCCCTTCGTCGTTGTGGTGAGGAATCTTGACGTAGGTGTTTTGAATTACTTCTCTTCCCCTTCAAATTTTCTTTAGGATCACGTGGTTAGTTTTTCGATCGTTGGTCCTCAGCTCTTTTTATCCGGTGCATTTCTCATCAAGTTGACTCGAGCCTCTTCATCTTTGAGTTCAATCCTCAGTTGTTTTCTTTCCCACCCGCCCACCCTTCTTCTTCTCGGAACCAGAGTCCGTAATCGAGTATCCATCCTACTCGTGCAAAGTTTTTGCTTTCTTTCCTCAATGATTTCAACCGGTGTTTCCTCTTGAAGTTATTCCTCGATTCCTCCTTCCAAGTTGCCTTTGTTTTTCCCGCCCTCCCACCCTCTTCTT
>NC_041393.1:71764152-71773398 GCF_002162155.2 Triticum dicoccoides
GGAGCCTGAGTCTGTTTCGACCATCAATTCCATTCGTGTGGAGCCTCTTCAATCTTCCCTCAATTATTTCAACTGGTGAATTCTCGTCTCGTTCGTCATTCTTCATCTCTTTTCCGATGTACTCAATTCAAGTTTTGGGTTGATCACATTCTTTTCCTTGGATCAAGTGTTCTCCTTGCTCGTTTGCCTCTCGCCATTCAATCATTCCAGAGTGCTCTAGACATCTCAGGAGATTCGTGTTTGCATTCAATTATTTTGAGGTTGTCACCTTATTCAAATATTTCAATCATTCCAGTGCATCATCTACCTCTTCAACAATCATTTTCAATGGTGTTTTTCTCTTTAGTGGGCCCTAACCCACATGTCTTTTCCCAAGATCTTACCTGACTCTTCTAATTATTCTGGAGTTATTCTCAAATTCTTTCCAAGTGTGACGTAAGTATGATTTTCATCAGTCAGATCTTTTCCAAGATCAATTTCAAATCATTTTCATTGTTGCCTCAACGTCTTCGCTTTTCATTCTACCGGAGTACATCAGTAATTTTGGTGGTGTTTCTCGTCGTCTTGTGAAGACCGAAGAAGAGTTTTTCCTCTAAATCTTGTCTGTTCTCTCGAAGTTTTGTGGTTCTAGCTTTATGTTATCCTCGTAAATTATTCCATTTGTCAGATATTCGTTTCATCCATCCGAAGTAGTTCAGGAGTTGTTGTTTTTTCGTCCCGATCATCCGGAGGCCATCATTCCAGTTATCGTTCTCTATTACCCCGGTGCATCATTCAAATATCCTCTAATCAGTTCATGATCTCTTCGTTCTCATGTATCTAAATCCCCTCAACCATATTTGCCTTCTAATTCTTCCCGGTGATTAAGTCTCTTTCATCGGTCATTTTCAAATTCTTACGGTGGTTCGTTCAAGATTCGTTTTCCTTGATTATCATTCAATCCATTCGCCCTTTCCAATCCTACTGGCGGTTCATGAAGACCTTCTCAAGTTTGTGATATGTCACTTCTCAATTCTTTTTCAACAAGAATAAGTAATATGCAAAATCCATTGTTTGTCATCAATTTAACTTGACGAAGGATAAGCATACAATAAATCTTATTCTTATTGCATTCAAGTGAGTAATCCCTTCCTTCGGAATTTGTTCGTGAGGAATAAATTCTAGTTCCAAGTGTTTTCATCTTTTCTTTTCCAGAGTTCAAATTTCATCAGCCATTTTGTCGGAACCCCCACCTAAATCATCGCAAGGCTCATCTTATTCTTTCTTCCTTCATTCTATCTCATCATCTTTTTGTCACCGGAGTTCTTCATGGTGGTTCTTCATGATTTAATTCATTCTTCAAGAGTTCATCAAGATTCTTATCGAAGGAGCTCAAGTATCTTTCCTTCTTGATTTTCGAAGTGCAATTAATTCTCCGTATTCTTCTCCGTTCTTTTCATTCAACTCTTTCAATTCTTTTCGGAGTTTTGTGTCATGTCTTCATCAAGTATCATTCCATCCTCTCTAGCTCGTGTTCTATTCCTCCATGTTTCAGCTGGAGTGCTGCCTAAATCCTTTCAGTCTTATTCGTTTCTTATCTCGTTCCAACCGGAGTGGTTTCATAGTCTATCTGATTCCGTGAGCTTTAAATTCTCGCCATTCTCGTCGTTCCTCTCTTATTCTCGAGTGCTCTCGATTCTTTTTTTCTTCTCTTTAGTTCTTGTTTCACCTCATCCCTTTTTCTCTTCCATCTCGGTTCCTAAGATCTCGGGACGAGATCTCTTGTTAGTGGAGGAGTGTTGTAACGCCCGGATTCGATGCGCTAGGTGTCTGTCAGTTATTCGCCGTCGTTGCCATGTCATTTTCTTGCATGTTGCATATTTCCATGTCGTCATGTGCATTGCATTGCATACGTGTTCGTTTCATGCATCCGAGTATTTTCCCCGTTGTCCGTTTTGCAATCCGGCACTCCTATGTCCTCCGGCGTTCCCCTTTTATCTCTCGTCGTGAGCGGGTGTTAAACGTTCTCGAAATGGACCGAGTCTTGCCAAGTGGCCTTGGTACACCACCGATAGACCGCCTGTCAAGTTTCGTGCCATTTGGGGTCCGTTTGATACTCCTACGGTTAACCGGGTAACCGTAAAAGCCCTCTTTGTGTTGCAGCCCAACACCCTCCAAAGTGGCCCAAAACCCATCCTAACCCCTCCATACTCTCGGTCGTTCGATCACGATCGCGTGGCCGAAAACCGCACCACATTTGAAGCCTCCTAGCTCCCTCTACCTACAAATATGTGCACCCCCCGGATTTTCCCGGATGAACCCTAGCCCTCTCCCTCCTCGCGACACCGGACATGTCCGCCCGCAGCCGGACGTGTCCGCCGCCGCGCCCCAGCCACTCCGGAGCCGCCACGTGGCGCCCCCGCGCCCACATCACCGCCGGCCCGCGGAGCCCATCCGGGGCCCGCGCGGGCCCAGATCCCACCGACGCCGCCCGGCCCGTCCCACGCCGGCGTGCGCGCCGCCCGAGCCGCCCGTCCGCGGCCGCCGTCCTCGCCGACCTCCGCCGCCCGTCGCCGCCGGCCACCGCGCCTCATGCGCCGTGCGCCGCCGGCAACCGCCTGCTGCCGCCTGTCTCCTCCACCGGCGCCGCGCTCCGCGCCGTCCCCTCTGGCGACCCGACCCGTCGGCGCGCTCCTCCCGCCGAACGCCGCCGCCCGCGCCGGTGCGCCTCGCCGCCCCGCCGCCGAACCTGATCGCCGCCGCCGCCCTCCGCCTAGGGCGCCGTGCGCCTCCGTCGCCTGCCAGCCGGCCCTGCCCCGGCGCCCCTCCGCCGCCTCCGCCGCTCGCTGAACGCCGCCGCCCTCGCCGGATTCCTCGCCGGCCGGTTCTGTTCAGGTGGACCAGATCCACCAGTTCGGCCAACCAATCGCCGTCCCGCGACCCGGATCCCTCCGTCCCGCTTGACTTTTCGCGAGGGTAAGTCTGCCAAGTCCCTGAGATTTTTAACATTATGTGGCTCTGTTCATCGCATCATATCTCCTTTGATACTGCTTTGTTTCATGCGTGTAATATATCAAAATGTTCGTCATGAGATTATATACATTTCATTCTATTGTGTCATGCTTGTTTGAGATTATCTTGATGCCCGAATCATCGTTGCAAGAGTGCTATATGATGTTAATCTGCTGAAACTGTTATAACTTGATGATTTGTCATTTTTGTTGCATTTGATGTGTGCATCCTATGAGTATGAGCTCTACAAATGTTTTGAACTACATCATGTCGTCTTTACAGGGGTGCCATCCATGTATTTTTGTGAGTTGTGTAGTGAGTGAATCAAGCTTGTTAAGTAGGGTACTTGCTGTTACTATTTTGCTAGACTGAATCTGTTATTTTGTGATGCTATGTAAACCCGCTTGTACAAGTCATTCTATGCATAATTTGGAGATGTTCACTAAGGATGTTTTGTTATACATGTCATGATATATCCATCCATACCCCTGGTTGCATTTATAGCCTGTTGTAGCTTGTTGTAATCTTGCTCCAAATTTGCTAAATAATATTGTTGTCAGCCTGTTAACTTTAAGATCAGTTTTACCATGTGATTTGCTAGTGCTCCATGCACCCTATGGACTTGATCTTGCCATGCTTAGCTCATAAATGTGTCTTCTTACTGTTGGTTGCCTGGTCATTCCATGTATTGCTCTGTGGTGAGTGGTAGAAGCTCACCAACATGCCTACTTATTGTTGTTCCTGCCATGTTTGAATCTGTCAAATAACTTGCAATGTTACATGGATGCCATCATATCTTCTGATCCTTTTTGGCTCATGGTCAGTAAAGGACTTTTTTTTGACGCATTTAGTAGTATCATGCCATGCCTTTGTTTGCCATGATAAGTTCATGTACCATGTTTTTTGATAGCTCTAAATTTTGCATCCTGATGTTATTTATGTAAGCCTGTAAACTGTTATTATATGCAATCTTGCCATGTCTTTTTGAGCATGTTCTAGTGATTTATGGAGATAGCTCAGTGTTCATGTTTTGTTATGCTTTACATGTACATCATGTCCATGTCTTCTGTTCTTATGTTGAGGTGTTGTAGTATACAGTTTTGATGCTTGCTAGATGCCTAGTTGTTGTTTTGGACAGCTTATCCTTTAAACTTGTATAGAGTGTATGTGTTGAACCGTTGCTCCGTTTTGAGTGTGCTTTGTATGATACTTGATTGATTTTGCATGTAGTTTCATATTATCATATTGCATCCTTGTTTTGAGGTGTTTGCTTGATGTTTGGATGCATTTTGCATCAATGCCATGTTTAACTTGTTTTGCTCATATCTTCTAGGCCGTAACTCCGAACTAAATGAACTTTATATGTAACTTGACTAGAATCTCGTGTAGATCATCTTGGTGCAACTTAACTTGTTGTTTAACAACTTGAACATAATGTTTATTCAGATCTGGACCAATTTCGAAATTGGCATATGAGGACTTATCGGAATTGTTATATGTTGTTCCCAACCTCATTTAAACTTGCCTTGATGTGTTGTTCTTGTTTGCATCATCTCTTGCCATGAGTAGCTTCATGTAGTCTTGTCTTGCATCATGCTTGGTTGTGCATCATGTCATGTATGTGTGTGGTGTGTTTACCATGTTGTGTGCTTCTTCTCGATAGTTTCCGTTTTCGTTGCGATCGTGAGGATTCGTTCGTCTACGCTTGGTTCGTGGCTTCATCTTCTTCATGGACTCGTTCTTCTTCCTAGCGGGATTTCAGGCAAGATGACCGCTACCCTGAATCTCACTACTGTCATTGCTATGCTAGTTGCTTCGTTCTATCGCTTTGCTGCGCTACCTATCAATTGCTCTTCAAGCCTCCCAAATTACCATGTCAGCCTCTAACCTTTTTCACCCTTCCTAGCAAACCATTGCTTGGCTATGTTACCGCTTTGCTCAGCCCCTCTTATAGCGTTGCTAGTTGCAGTTGAACTTGAAGATTGCCCCATGATGGACAGGATTATGTTGGGATATCACAATATCTCTTATATTATTAATGCATCTATATACTTTGTAAAGGGTGGAAGACTCGGCCTTATGCCTGGTGTTTTGTTCCACTCTTGCCGCCCCTAGTTTCCGTCATACCGGTGTTATGTTCCCGGATTTTGCGTTCCTTACGCGGTTGGGTGATTTATGGGACCCCCTTGACAGTTCGCTTTGAATAAAACTCCTCAAGCAAGGCCCAACCACTACTAGGGAAAAGCTTATACACAGAAGTTTATCAGCAGCGCGGTCTAAAAACGGGCGCTACTGCTAATTAGTAGCAGTGTAGGGAATAAAACCCGCGCTACTACTAAGTTGATAGAAGCAGCGAGGGGTATAAACCCGCGCTACTACTAAATGATCTTCATCATACCCCTGAAACAGGTCATAGTAGTAGCGAGGGGTATAAAACCCGCGCTTCTACTAAGTAGGTAGCTATAGCGCGGGTAAGAACCCCACGCTATTACTAACCGTGTCCACTAGTGCACCATCTACCCCGGCCCGATCCACTCCCATCCCACCACTAAAAAAACTCTCTCACATCTCACGAACTCCGCACGATCTCCTCGGTCCACCCCACCCCGGCTCCTCTCCCCACGATATCCTCGCTGCCGCCCCCACCCACGCCGGCCGGTTCCGGCGAGCACCGGCCGCGTGCAACACCCCACCTCCTCCTCCTCCCCCTCCCTTCCCCTTCCTCCTTCGCCTGCCCCTTCTCTCTCCTCCTTCCTCCCGGCGGCCGGCCATGGGCGCGGACGAGGAGGAGCACCAGTCCCCCACATGGAAGCGCGAGCGCGAGGAGGGGGAGGAGCCCGCGGTCGCCGTCCCAAATCTGCATCAGTTCGTCGAACAACGGCGACCGTGTTGTTCCGTCACCGGCGAGATGTCTACCAATGGCGTCGAGATTAATGGGTACGTTTTGTTCCCCTCTTCGGCAAATAGCCATTGGTAGAAACTGGCACATATTTTAGGGATTTCTGACTGATTTGCCGGCTCCGTCGATTCACAGGATGTGTGCTGCGCCCGGGGCAAGGAGCAGTTCCTTCTTCCCAGCGGAGTCACAGGATTCATGAGCATCCCAAACGGCGCGGTCTGTGCCGCCGGCTATCCGCGGCCGCCTGTGGATGCAGTGGTGGGCGAGGTGTGCTCTGAAGCCACCAGCGGCTGGACGGGAAGGTCAGTGAAAATCAATCACCTCTATTTTCTTTTTGTCTATTGTTCTGCAATCTCATATCTGAACCATATTTATGTTCTTAGTCGTAGAAACGTGTTTATTGGCGCCTGCGTGGTATATGTTGTTGTTGGGGTTCATGAATGAGTCATAGTAGCGGTGAAGCAGTTTATTTCCATATTTGTTAGGTTCCCAGGCATGTAAAATCTTGGCAGTGAGCTATGGGGTTCCCTGTTGCTGAATTTGTTCATGAAGCATTAGTATTTGATTCAGGTCTGCGGAAATTTTGATTTCCAGGTAATTTGTTTTGTGGTAGTAGGTGACGCTAGGTTCATGAACATACATATGGATGTTGAGTGCTAGATTTCAGTTGGAGAGAAAGCTAAGATGAAATTGACTTCCAGGCTGTTAATAATCATGAACTTGTGCGGTTGTGCCATCAGAGGCGGCTTTGTTGGTTTTCCGAGCTTTTGCAGTCATTCTGTAGGATGCTCAAGGTAAGCATAATAAGCTGGTAGTGTATTTATTCCTTGCACAATTTTATTTTTCTTAATTATCTCCTGCACTAGCATTACCAGGCTTAGTGCATGCCAGGCTGATCCTCCTGATTCTCCAAAATGTGCTAGTGGTAATATTGTTTCCACCATGATGTGTACTAATGTGAAGCAACTTGATAGAAATGCAGGCGGTTCAAAATTCTAGCGGATTGAATTAGCTAGGTAACCGATCATCTGTTTCTGGATTCTTGCTTTCACCGTTTCAAATCCGTTAGTTGTAAGAAAAATTATGTGTTTTCGTTTGTTGTGAACTTGTGATCATATCATATATATGCATCTGCTCCGTGTAAGTTGTAAGAATAAATTTCTTGGAACAATCTTTGCATATCTATAGTATGCGTATATATATATATATATAATTCTACATGTTGCTCCCTCTTCTGTGCACGCAACCGTCGCCACCCTCATGATCATTTGGCATTCATCATACCCCCAACCATCCCGTGAACCGCAGCAGATCAAGTTGAAGATCCGCAGCCCCTTGATTGTTTGAAGTGTCCTCAAATAAAAAATGAACATTTCCAATAAATATATTCAACTTTTACAAGGTTCTGGTTACTTTGACAGTACAATATGTTCTACTGTACATTATATTTCCATATCTATATAATTTAGTTTGAGAAAGTAACTTAAGGAGGTGTATCCCTTTTTATAATTCCTCTACACTACTCAATCGCTATCTGCCTCTAATTATTATAGTGACATCACTTATGGGTGCGGCGCTAAATTCTTGAGAACCTTCTCTAATCATCATATTTTTCGGTATCTTAATTCTTGTATGTGATGCCATGAATATATACTGTTATATATTTTGCTACATTAGTGTTGTTGCTGCTTCTGTTCAAATTATAGTACATTGATCAAATTAACCTTTTCAGGCAAGAAGAACGCAGAGAAAAACAAGACATTGGAAGATGTTCTTGTTCGCTCACACATCTCATAGGAAGGACGAAGGTACCAATTCCAGCTGATGGTCCCTCTCCACTTTGTGTTAACTCATGCATGCTTCTTTATTGATCAATTGTTGTATGATCCATTCACAGTTTTAGGATGGTGCATTCTTGATACAATTTCCCTTACTCAATCCATGCAGTCTATGGACTGAAAAAACAATTACTGCAGTTATTTTCAACCGGTTCTATGTAGTTTCCAACATATTGCTTATAGTGTCTAGTTTGGTGCTTAATTCAGCTAGAAATGCTTTCTGGGAAGACTAGTAACACATATTCACTCCACAGAAAGTTAACGAGTCTTTGAAGCCGAAGTTCAACCTCTTTGTCAAGCAGGTGTCCGCCAGCATTGGGATGGCAGAACCACACATTGATGTATGGATATTTTCTGGTTGCTTGCCCCATTCTCAAACTAATAAAAATTATTTGGTCTTCATATATTTTGCTTTTGCAATATCCTGTTCTAACATCTGAAAATGGAATACTTTAACAATATAATCTTCCTAACTTTCTGCAACTGATTTTTGTTGTAGTCCAAAATTATATGTTTGTATTTATTGCCTTTTTTAGTGTGTTGATATTTGGAAGGGGAACAAGGCAACATGTTGCACACTTGCTTTTGTTAGAGCACTATATTTTATTGTTAACCATGCTATGGTCCAAACTCCTTTTTATTCTGCTTATATGATATTGCTCATCTTTTGTTTTCTGTCCGATGCCTCCTGTATTTAGAGTAGAAATAATCTTAATTTAGTGTTTCTTGAACATGGCCAGGGCAATGGATAAAATCTACTCTGGATAGTTGATAGAGGGAGTAGATGCTAAGTTGACTTTTTTCCTGCGGATTTGCTTATCGTGAAGATGCTTGCAAGGATGCAGAGGGAGCGGATCATTTGGAGATATAGGATGCCACTATTTGGTGTTTTTATGCATTTTGATTTGCTTGTAACTGTGTTTGCACTAGCTGGGAGTAAGTGACTTTAAGGAGTGTAGGTGTTTTAATTGAAGGCATGAAAAGCCATGACAATATGTATGCTCTTACAGGATGTGCTCTAATGCTGCTGGCTTATTATAAATCTTGGATTAGTAATGATGTGTAATGATGTTGGTTTATTGCAAATATGTGTTTGTTTTAGTTGGAATTGTATGCATAGAATGGAATTGGTGGACTTTATTTTTTTTAATTCCTAATTAGTTAGTAGTAGCGTGGGAAAACACCAGACGCACTACTACTACTTTGTTAGTAGTAGCGTGGGTTTGCATCCAGGCTACTACTACTTTTTAGTAGTAGCGTGGGAAAAAACCTAAGGCGCTACTACTGTTTCATTACTAGTAGCGCGGGTTGCACCCGCGCTACTACTAAAATGTTAGTAGTAGCGTGGGTTTCACCCGCGCTACTACTAACTATTAGCTGTAGTGCGATACTAGTAGCGCGTGTACCCGCGCTGCTAGTAGCCATTTTACCCGCGCTGCTAGTAGCCTTTTTCCTAGTAGTGAACCTTGGTTTTACCATTTGCCTCACCTAGCCCTTTTTCCCTTGGGTTTCCGGAGC
>NC_041393.1:71773700-71798322 GCF_002162155.2 Triticum dicoccoides
GTGTTGGTCCGAACCGAGCTTCCTGCGGGGCCACCTCGGGGAAACTCGAAGTGTGGTTTTACTCGTAGCTTGACTTATCCGGTGTGCCCTGAGAACGAGGTACGTGCAACTCCTATCGGGATTTGTCGGCACATCGGGCGGCTTTGCTGGTCTTGTTTTACCATTGTCAAAATGTCTTGTAAACTGGGATTCCGAGTCTGATCGGGTCTTCCTGAGAGAAGGTATATCCTTCGTTGATCACGAGAGCTTATCATGGGCTAAGTTGGGACATTCCTGCAGGGTATAAACTTTCGAAAGCCGTGCCCGCGGTTATGGGCAGATGGGAATTTGTTAATGTCCGGTTGTAGATAACTTGACACCAGATCCGAATTAAAACGCATCAACCATGTGTGTAGCCGTGATGGTCTCTTTTCGGCGGAGTTCGGGAAGTGAACACGGTTTTGGGTTATGTTTGACGTAAGTAGGAGTTCAGGATCACTTCTTGATCATTGCTAGCTTCACGTCCGTTCCGTTGCTTCTCTTCTCGCTCTTATTTGCGTATGTTAGCCATCATATCATGCTTAGACGTTGCTGCAACCTCACCACTTTACCCCTTCCTTTCCCATTAAGCTTTGCTAGTCTTGATACCCATGGTAATGGGATTGCTGAGTCCTCGTGGCTCACAGATTACTACAACACCAGTTGCAGGTACATGTTATGCGATGATCATGACGCGAGAGCGATGTTTGCTTGTTTTGGAGTTATTCTTCTACTTCTTCTTCGATCAGGGGATAGCTTCCAGGTCGGCAGCCTGGGCTAGCAGGGTGGATGTCAGTTGAGTTTCTGTTTGTGTTTCATCCGTAGTCGGATGATGCTCTTATGTATGATGATGTTGTATTCGTGTGGCATTGTATGCCTCTTGTATGTATCCCCATCTATTATGTAATGTTGATGTAATGATATCCACCTTACAAAAGCGTTTCAATATGTGGTTCTATCCTTGGTGGGACCTTCGAGTCTCTTTAGGATAGTGTCGCATATTGGGCGTGACATCATGGGTGGCTGTTTCCTGCAAAACTAATACTAAATCAGTACAGTCAGTCACCCTGAAATGGAAACCTACTACCTATATATAATATGTATTTTTTAATGCAGTATACAATATGTAGTTGCTTTTGCATTGTTTATGATAGGGCTAGCAAGAGGACACTGTGGGTGAAGATGGAACATGTGTTGGATTCATAGTTGATGGATGTCAGATATGGTTTTCTCCTTCGACGTCTTAGTCGTGGTGGGGTGCCTGATCTGGAGTTCGACGGCGTGTCCGGGTTGTTGCCCCGGTCTGATTTGTTCCGGTAATTGCTTTACTTTTGGTGAGCCACCTTCGAGGTCCGCAAAGCTGATTATCAGCGATGGAGCCGCGTTGAGCTCGGGTGATAAGGTAATCCATCATTTTCCTTTGATGGTTGTTGTGGTGGTGCCGGATGCAGGTGACAGTAGCTGATTTTAAGTTCAACGATGTTTTGCTATCTTTTCAGTTTTGTCATGTCGGTCTTTACGTGACTTGTATTTTATTTTTCATGATATGAATGAGACACGTATTACCATGCGAAAAGAAATAAAAAAATAGCAGGAGGACACCGTGGGCAAGTAGAGGGATCGGCTTGGAGAAACCAATCAAGGTTACGGAGGAGGATTAAGATGTGGACTTTCTGCCTACAGCAATGAGCAGACCGGATCTCAAAGCAAATGAACCGTCTAGATAAAGTGTGCATCTGTGCCCAAGCTCAGATTAGCACTTTTGATGTATATTTGATTTCATTAGTAGCTTCTGCTACTTCCCGAATCATAGAAGAAATCCGAACATGTTGGGCATGAAAAATTATGTGAATATCATCACAAAAAATTCTAGTACATGAGAAAATTAATCAGTCCACTCCAAATCGTAACTAAACATGCATTTCAAATTGCATGGTCCCATATAGGACATAACAAAAGTGACACACATACATATCAAGTGTTGCATAGCATGAGAGGTTGGAGGAGGCCAAACACATAAACTTAGACCACTTTGAGCTAACTAGTAAAAATGCACGTGCAACGCACGAGTACCGTGCGAATAAAATCATCATACGTTTTAGAAAATAATATGTTAATAAAATAAAAATATATACTTATAATGAACATTGTTGTAATAATACAAAAGAAATGTGGCTCAAAGTAAAAAATCAGCGAATATATTTGTCATCAATCATGAGTGAACCGACTATCTTCGAGAGATATTTATAAAAAGTAATGTGATGCTTGAAGTAATAAACCATTTGGAAACTGCATTGGGGTAACACGACACTTGTCTTTTTCCTCAAGATCTCAAGGTTACCATGCTAATAAATACAACAACTTTTCCCATCAAATGCAAAGACAAAACAACACCTTGCATGCATAAACTGCAAGCATTAACCATGTATTTTCATAGAAATCAAGCCTATCTGATGGAAACAAAAAAATTCACTCACAGGAAAATGTGATCATCCTTTGAAGTTATTAACACTCATCTTCCCGTCCTTGAAATGCACCTTCTAGGAGCAGTAGTACATAAACTAAATCCTTACAAGTCAAGAACTGAATCCCCCTGTTATTATGTGCACAATTTTTTCGACCTGACACCATCCAGAAAGATACTAAATACAACAGTCTGGACACAACAAGAGAAACACGAGGAGAAAAAAGAGAGTGCGAGTTCGACATGGAAAGAGAAACACAAGGAGATAATACAACAATCATGACATAACAAGAGAAACAGGAGGAGAGAAGGGAGAGTGCGAGTTCGAGGCATCATCAAGAAACCCGCTGCGCACACCCACAATCAACTCCTGCACTATCGGGCAATAACCTGAAGGCACTAATCTAGACCTAACAACATCCAGAAAGATAATGTACCCCAAGATAGTTCATACAGCGAACAACGAAACACCATCAGCAAAAAACAACAGCCCTGGCAATGATCCCTGAATCTAGAATGACGTATCCTAGTGCACCATCTTCATCCAGAAGTTCCTTGAAATGCTCCTTGGCAAAGCCTCAGTATGTTGGCGGCATTGATCTTGAGCAGCTCCGCTCCCTACTTCAGCTCCTTCGGGCTATCTCCCTTCTAAAGACCTACCCAATACACCAAGAGAGAACAGAAGACGAAAACAATTTTAAAAGGAGACTTGATCATCTTCTTTTTGAAGGTTGCTTTGTTATGAAAACCAACCAAATAGCCCAGCATATAACAACCAACCCAACCATGTAGAACCTCTCACCAGATGGTAAATAAGCACAACACCAAGAATGGAACTGCCAAATACTATTGGGGCAACAGTCAATCCCAAAAACTGATCCAACAAGCCAAACCACTCTAGCAACAGAGCATGAAAAGAACATGCGTGGAAGTGGGACACGAGAGCGATGAGTGGGGCATGGGCGTGGGCGGCTTTATTTTCTGGGGGGCGTTGGAGGTGGAGAGCGTAAGACATGGGTCAGGAGGTACAACACTAATTGCAATTAGCGCCAAATATCTGAGGGCTTTAGGCCGTAGGATCTGCCATATGGATGGATAGAATGGATTTGGATCTCCAAACTTCGTGCTTTTATAGGGGCAATAGATAGATGGATAAATTATGTAGGGGTGTTTTCAGAAGAAAAAAATGGAAGGGGGGGGGGGCATGGCCCCAGCCTGCCCAGCCCTGGCTCTGTCACTGAGACTAAGTTCGAAGGACTAAAGTAAAGATAGTTTGCATCTATCAGACTAGCCAGAGGCCATCGGATGGGAAGCATGACATAATTAAGCCACATGATAGGCTAGATGAACCTCGTCCTAATTTGTTGTTGCTTTTTAACTGCTTCCGTAACTCACGCATCTCTCTCTCTCTCTCTGTCTCTCTCTGTGTGTGTGTGTGTGTGTGTTTCTTACTCCTTAAACAATGCTTCCTCGCTCTCTCCAAATCAAGGAGAATAGGGACGAGATCGGTAGGATGAATTTGAATGCTTTCCTAGTTTATTTCTTCCGCAAATCAGGGCTGTAATCCTTCCCAAAATCACATGAGGCTATTTGCTTCCTTAGGAAGCAGATCTTGATTTCATTATTACCTAAAATTGCTTCCATAAGTGTCATGTGACTTTGCTTGCACATCAAAGACGTTTTATCCCAATGTAGTGTTGCGGAAATAAACTTGCTTCCATTTACCCATGGATTTGCTTGCACCGTGAATTAATCTTGCTACAGTTAACAAAAATTTGTTTTCTGCCTAATGAAAAAAAATTCAATTGACTAGAGGATTGCTCTAACCAAATAAGAGTTCTTTCTATACAAAATAAACATTATCATGACTACACATAACACATGCTTGCTCTACCCCTGGTGTGTTGCCCAACCGCCTGCTTGACTGCACACAAAGTGTTTGATAAAATGCCAAAGAGAGAGGGGATGAGAAAGAAGAAGACCAAGTCAACTTGTCTGCGTGGCATTTTTTTCTTCCAACTCAGCCCGACAAATGGGCCCGCCGATTACTGACGTCATCAAAATACTTGCATTTTGAATCAATGTTTTTTGCCACTGTCAAATTTTCGGTTCGGTACGAAGTGTCACATTTTATAAAGTGGTGGTTTTCCGAGAGGTATGACGCTAAAAAGTGGTGGTTCTGTGCATTTTACTCTGCTGGGAGAGATCAGACCTACTCCCTTCGTTCCAAAATAGATGACTCAACTTTGTAATATATTAGTACAAAGTTGAGTCATCTATTTTGGAACGAAGGGAGTAACAAATAAGATTAGGTTAGCACATGTCGCGCAAGCGTCATGCATTCATACTTACTTTTTTTTACTGATGATCTAATCAAGAATATGCATCAACAATACCATTTGACTGTGTTGCACATACCACATGGAAGAAAAATTAGGGATGAATCAAATTCATCCCAAACACACAACCTAAGTATGCTTATATGCTGGAACTGGCAGAGAAGCCAGCTACTTTGTGGAATCTGGATCATCCTAGCTTACTCATAATCAAACTAATTATATAAACATTATTTATCTTGTACAAAAAGACTAGTGCATTGTGCTCATATAGTGATATAGGCAAACACTGGTGGAATTAGGCAATACAAATATTTACATACGGAATTGAGATAAACTTGAGCTAACATGCAAAAGCAAAATCCTATTAGACATCAATCCTCTAAACGTTGGGATTTTCAAATAGCCCATCATATGTATTTTTTTAACTTAATAGCCCATTGTATGTTCAAAACTTCAAGGAAATAGCATATTGTATGATCAAATAGTATTTTGAATCCTCAAAGATTTAATCACTCAAGAGTAGTCATGAGTTCGTGAAGAAGAATACTAGTGAACCACATAGATAGTCTAATAACAGACACACAACAATGGCAATTGTTCACACTGTGAAGCAGGAACAGAATATGTATGTTGCATAGTTATTTTTACAGTCAACATAACATCTCCCGCTATAGTACTTTTACCGAAAAGAGCTCAATAATTTTTGTTCAGATATTCCACTAGGTCATGGCACATGAAAAATATCTTGCAATATTATTTGTGAACACACTGGGCTTGCCAAAAATATTTGAATGAGAGGCATTGGTCAAATAAAATCGCAACCAACTCCTGTAACCGCGCTCAATCTCCTTGCAGACCTCATAGTACCAAGGGAGAGACTACGTTGCCACTCAAACCTAAAGGACACATGACTTTGATGGATCTTTGTTTGCCTTATGGTCTAGTGGCCAGTTGTTGACCGTTCTGGTGGCTATCAGTTTTTTTGCCAATTTATACAAGGGTCCTAATCAATGATCATTGTGCTAAAATAAAACTTTAACCGTTGGTTTATTATGCCAGATGCAAGAGATGTTTGCGAGTGTATCCAAGGATTGTTGCCAATCCAATATACCAGAAGAAGGCAAATTGTTATGCAGCTCACATATGGTTCGCCAAACTAGCAGGCCACAAGAACATAAATAAATAGACCATCATTCATGCTGGCATCAGGAATATATCTTGAGTTATCATAAGATCAAACAGCAGAGAACATCTGATATAACACTAAAACATTGGAAAACAGTCACAAACTCATGACAAATTACGCTTTAGTGCTGATATAGAAATATACTAAAATGGTCCGCACATTTGACAAACAAGTCTAGCCAAAACTTCCACAGGTTCTCAGAATACATGATCAGTTTCGGTTGCCAACATAGCATAGATTCACCATAAAAAGCTCATGACAATCACAAGAAACAAGCATTACTGTCCCTAGATCAAAAAAACCTGCATTGAACAAAACAAAAAGAGAAGCAACGTTAGCATAGCCAACACAATGGATGTGTCAAACATGGCTAGAAAAACAAAAAGCAAATCATGTTCATAATTTGAGGCAACAGAAGACAGCAGAAAATAAGGCAGACTTTATGCTGCTGAAAATAAGGAGTGGCATTCCAATGAAATAATAGCCCTCAAACTTCTGATGTCAAAACATTAATTAGGTGACTTTCAATTGTAATTATACAGCTACCATAACATCAAATCTAATACCTGCTTACCAATAATTTGCAATAGGAAAACAATCAGCAGTTTGAGGTACAAACTAATAACACTCAAGTGAAATCAGTTTTTAACAATAAAAACGTTTGATGTAAGTGTATTCCCCACTTTTCATACTGTGAGCCTTTTAGATTGACAAACGGCACAAGCCTTGGCATCTAAACAACATTCCACAGACACAACACTAAAGCTAGCAACAAAGCTAATAATAATTGACAACGTTCCCGGATCAAACTGGATACACAGTACATATTAATAACTCAGTATTGCTTAGGAGGCATCATTCAGGGATAAAACAAATCAAAGAACACAGAATCCTACATCAACCATATTGACCCAAGCCAAACCATTAGTATCTCAATGGACACATTGCACAAGTTCATATACTTCAGGCATACTATATATTTCGACCTCACTTGGAATTCTATAAAATCCATCCTAGTCATTCACAAGGCCTAGGACAAAATGTAAGACACATGCTAGAGTAAATCATGCAGAGGAAAGCCACAGCCTTAAACAAACATCAACGATAGTGCAGCAGATGCTAACCTTAGATGCTGCTCGGGTACATGAACACCCTGACCTTGCGCCCCTGCACACAAAACAAAAGCAACAAACAGCCTCAGCAAAAGGCACCATCAAGCAGGCAAGCAGCTCATCGAAAGCTAAGGGCGGGCGGGCACTGACCATGGACTCGGCGGGGAGGTTGGACTTGAACTGGGCGCGGACGACGCCGGAGTTGCCGTGCGGGCGGGTGATCTTGCCCCAGAGGCAGCGGTAGTGGGTGCCGTTGCTCTTGGTCTTGGCCTTGTACACGTACGCCAGGCGCTTCCCGGCGTACCACGCCACGTCCTCCTTGGTGTTCACCCCCTCGACCTGCACCAGCGACGTGCTCTCGTACTGGTTCGACTTCGACCTGCAGATCAACCCCCACATCGCCATTAGCGCGCAGCTCAATCCGCACCAAGAAATGAATGGCCAGATCCAGCGCCCGAGAGGCAGGGCCAAGAAGGGGCCGCTCACCTCTTGAAGCCGAGGATGGTGCCCCGGACGTAGAGCCTGACGCGCTGTCCAGTGCGTCCCTTCACCATGACTGCCGCTTCCTTCCGCCGCCGGAGACGAGGAGCTCGGGGGTTGGGTGGGGGGCTTCGGGTGGGAGAGGGCGACGCGACGGCGGCCGCTGGCGGGGGCGGCTTATATGTAGGCAGCGGCCGGTATCTGGACGGCGTGGATCGCCTCGCCCCGCGGGATGGACGGCTCGATCTGCCTCGGCACGGTGGGTCGGAGCGGGCTAGGGTTTAACGAGTGTCACAGCGTTAAATGGGCCGCATGGGCGGTGGACTTGTTTCACCTCTCTGCGTGGGCCTCGCTAGGCCCATGAGTCCACTTAACGGGTCGCGAGTCGGTCCGCCACCCGATTTCGATCGTTTCGTTCCGCCGGGGGTAACCGACCACGTACGGCCGCACCTTCTTTCCCCGTCGCCGTCGTCCGCCTCCGCCGCCGAAGCCGCGCCTCCTTCCCCGCGAGGCCGCCGCCGGCGACGAGCTCTCCCTCCCGGGATCCGAGGTCCGCTCCCCCCGTGCCCAGTTCAACGCGCCTCTCGCTCGCCCCCCCTGGGCGGAGGGGGTCGCCTGACCGGGTCTAAACTGTAAGCCCTAATTTCACCTCCCTGCCCCGATCTTCTTCACCAATTTGTCGACGGCGCGTTCGGTCGATTGCGAATTTGGAAGTTTCTCCCACCAGGAAACCTGCAATTTTGGTTCCCCTTCACAGGAATTTCTGTAAATCCGGGCGCTGTTATGCTACTAGGGTTCGAATATGCTTGGTAACTAGTCGCTTTTGTTCGTGCTTCACCGTTATTAAGGCCAGGTTGTGTTGTTTTTAGGTTATATGTGGCTCTTCCTAAGTATTACACTCTAGGCATGCCTACTTTGTGGCTGTATACATTCTAGTCATCATCAATTGCGGCTTGATTCTCCAAAGACTTGGAAGATATGATTTATTCTAAAAAAGCCGAGTGAAATGTGTGAAGAAAGTTTCGTTCATCATCTTAATCCTAGATAGTCGCATGCTTTTGTTGGTATTTATGTACTGTAACTAAAGATGTAATCATAAAAGAATTTACATTTGCGACCGTCGAGTTAATTACTAAATGAGCTTTTGTGACTTAATATCATTCCCCAAACTTAAATGGCCGTCTTGCACCTATAAGTCATCTCCTATAAAAAGCTAAAATTACTTCGCCACGATCCTTTACGGCTTTACCTACGTGTTATTTAAGGCATTTGCTATATGTATTAGTCTTAAGTTTCATTGCTGTGCCTCTTATTGTTTCTAGCAAGCAACATTCTTAAGGCCGTTAACTTATTTCTCTTCACCTAATGAATGACAGGGTGTAGGCAGTTCTACTGCTTGCCTAAGCTACCCTTGCTTCATTTAGTATGGACGTCGATGATGATGTGGAGGACGATGACATGGATTTCAACCCTTTATATAGGGAAGGATCACCATCCGAGACCTCGTCAAGCCTCACCTCAGAGGCAGAATGCGAGGGAACTAGATTTGAAAATCAACCAAGCACTGAGGTGCTTCTTTGCAATAGTTCTGGTAATGGAAATGCAGGTGATTGTGTGCTTCCCAAAGAAAGTGTGTCAGCAAAAGGTGCCTCCAAAGTAAATGTTCCAGAGAGCAGTTCTACCCACTTGCATTGTGAGAATAGAGAAGGCCATGTTAATGGATTGGGAAAGGAACCCTTACGAACTATAGCTTCCATCTCTCCACCAGTACAGAATACTCATCCCCTGTTGCATGAAGGCACCGAGGAAGATGCAATCTGCAGGCGGACACGGGCAAGATACTCTCTGGCAAATTACGCACTCGACGAGTTAGAGACCTTTCTCCAGGAATCTGACGATGATGGTGACCTGCAGAATGTTGACGAGGAAGAGGAATACCGCAAGTTTCTTTCAGCTGTCCTGTCTGGTGGAGGCGATGGCACACAGGCTTGCCAGGGGGATGAAGCCCAGGATGAAGATGAGAATGATGCGGACTTTGAGCTCGAAATTGAGGAGGCCCTGGAAAGTGATGGCGGTGAAAATGTCGAGAATAATAAGAGCATAAATGGTAGGAATAAGAAAGATGGTCATAGGCCTCAGACTAGGAAGAAGAGACCTGAGTTGTCTAGGGCAATCAATCATCAACAGGAATCAACTAAACCTAATTTGCGACCGATTGTGCCAAATATCTCAACTATACCCCAGGTTCCTGGGCAGTATCCATCCCAGAACATCAATATCCCTTCCTCGTCATCATCAGCAACTGGTGCTGCTGTAGTGAAGGGGTTTACTGATGAGCAACTTGGCCAATTGCATATTTTGATATATGAACATGTTCAGCTCATGATCCAAACCTTCTCTCTATGCGTGCTCGACCCATCTAAACGGCGTGTGGCTGCTGATGTTAAAAAAATGATAGTTGAGTTGGTTGGCTACCGTGATCAAGCATTGGCTAGGAAAAACACTATTCGTCAACAATTCTATTTCGAAGGGCAGCATCTTCGGTCAGCAATTAGTCATGCTTCTTCTGAGAGCTCGCAATGCCAATGGATTCCATTAATTAAGAATCCTGTTATGTCCATCCTTGATGTATCGCCACTTCATTTGGCCCTCAGCTATTTAAGTGATGTTGCAGGCGGTGAGTACGCAAGTACCATTTTTTTGCAAATACTCTTTTTCATCTTGTTTGCCATGACTTAAACACCTTATTTTTTACTCAATTGACAGCTGTTGTGAAGTATAGAAAAAGCCATGTGGATGGCACTCCAGAGAGGATCCGCTTTAGGAAAGAACCTCTTTTTCCATCACCTGTACTTAGCACTGGCAGAGATGCTAACAATATTTCTCAAGACAGACCAAATAATGTGTCCACATCAACGCCAGCTTCACCTGGCCAGTCACAGCCCAAGAAATCATTAGCTGCTACCCTTTTTGAGAGTACTAAAAAGGAGTCGGTTGCTCTTGTTCCATTTGATATTGCAAGATTGGCGCAGAGATTTTATCCACTATTCAATTTTTCGCTGTTTCCTCATAAGCCACCTCCCGCAGCTATGGTCAGTAGACTGCTTTTCACTGATGCAGAGGACGGGTATGATTTACATTTTCACTAACGTTTATTAGGCATGCATTATGGTTTTCTTTTCTGTTAATTCTAATCTATCCATGATGCATGAATTTCAATCTTCAAAATGTAAGATTTAAGGAATGCTGAATGTCGAAATTTTATTGTAGTCTCCATTGAGGTTGTAATGTTTTCTTTCCTGTATTACTGTCACTGTTTTATGCAATTTGTATCTGGCTTTACGAAGCTGTCCTTTCATCTTCATATTGAAATTTTTGTAAGGTCTCCTTTTGGGTGGTTAATCATATTAAGGTTGATATTTTTTGTCCACTTGCTTAGTGTGGCATCATATATTACCCTTTTCAATTGCATGATTATATATCATCCAAATACAACTGTGCTATCATTTGTTTTCTTGGTTATGTAACATTCTTACTTTATGTTCTGCCTGCAGGTTATTAGCTCTAGGACTTCTGGAATATAATAATGACTGGGAAGCGATACAAAAGCGTTTTCTTCCTTGCAAATCAACGCATCAGGTACTATTGTGGTGTCATTTATTTGTTTCATTGAGTACCTCGCAGTTTTCTATTATTTGCTAGACATACCAATTTAGTATTCTCATCACTTGTTTGGTGCCCCTTGGTGTTATGACAGACTTTGTGTGAGTATCAGATAGTATGAAGAAATGGAATTCATTAAAGAGTCGGTATTAGAAACAAGTGTTGTTTTGATTGTATTGACATGGCAGTGAGAGTTTCCAAACTGCTAGGTGCCGGCACTACGGCCGGCCTAATTTGATATCTACTCCTAATAACTAATACACCAGGTTGCATGTTTTGAATAAAGATTTGGTGACTCTTATATGCTTAATTTCAACAAAGGCTACTGCCTGAAAATTGTTCTGCTTTTGTTGCCGTTATACGAGCAAGCTTAGATCAATCTTGATCCTCTAATGCTAAGAACCACAACTCCAGATCTTATGGGCAAATTCTTATTTTGCCCAGTGCTTAGTTTAGTCTCTTTACCAAGTTTTCAGCTGCTCAAAATCCCGGTTTCTCTTTGTATGCTTTATGCTGTTTCAGTAACATAACTTTTTGTAGTGTAGATATTTGTGAGACAGAAGAACCGCAGCTCAGCGAAAGCTACTGACAATCCAGTCAAGGTAAGTAAGTATACATCTTTCCAAAATTTTTTGCGGGGGGTATACATCTTTCCATTTACTGGTACATAATATGCTTAATGAATTCTTATAAGCCTTTGAGGTTCAAGAATATTTTTCTAAAGGTCTTAACTGATTAGCATAAATAAGTATGTGGTGCCGGTTCATCCCATCATCTAGTTTTGAAACTGATATGTGTTTCCTCGGCAGAGACTTCTTTTCTATAATGATATTCTAAGTACTGAAGCTCCTGAAGAAGTATTAGCAGTGTTTGAATCACCATTATTTTAATCTTTTATGTTTTTGCAACATATCTTTTCAGTTTTTCTTATGTGTCAACGTAAAGTAGGACTAAAAAAATCCCTGGGAAACTGTAAAAGCCAACTTCTGTAATATGGACCATATCACATTTGGTTATTATAATTAGAAGCAAGCTGAGAAATGACTTCTACTCCCTCCGTCCGCAAATACTTGTCATTGAAATGAATGTATCTAGATGTATTTTAATTCTAGATACATCCATTTTCATCCATTTATGCAACAAGTATTTTCGGACGGAGGGAGTACCAGCTCTATTTTTAAAGGGTATAGAACAATGACGAAATTTATAGTGCTTTGGTGGGGCTCTATGATCTTACCTCTTGTTACTGGAAGTTTCAAAGAGCACTCCTGTGTGTTATAAAATAGTAGGTCAATATGTTCCCGTGTAGCAAAAACCAATACTGGTTTGAAACTGGGATGACCCGATCCTCGTGCTCTACTGGCTGTTATGGTGATCCCCAATAGGATGTAGATGTTAATTTACTTGACTGCTGTCTTTGAAAAAAATCAACATACTACCAAAGTACTAAGCATATTCTTGGTTGAAATAATGCAGGATGTGCGCCGTATGAAGAATTCTCCATTGAGTAGTGAGGAAGTGCAGCGTATCGAAGAGGTGGTTATATCTGTCTCTGCAGACTATCTTCTGTTCCCTGTTGAATTGGTATTTGCTTACTTTTCCCCTTATTCCTACATTGATGCAGGGGCTCAAGATATTCAAATATGATTGGACATCTGTTTGGAAGTTTGTTGTGCCATACAGAGATCCTTCGCTGCTCCAGCGTCAGTGGAGAGTTGCCAATGGAGTCCAGCGATCTTACAGTAAAAGTGAGGCTTTGAAAGCAAAGAGAAGAACATATGAAGCGAAGAGGAGGCAATTAAAAGCTTCCATGGCTGATTCACAAGTAGGTCGTGAGCAGGAGGTTAGTGTGTTACCGAACTCACAAGAGAACCTTGAATACCTATTTCCATTTAGAGTAGTGTTATTGAGCATGATGTATATTGCTTTCGTGACAGACTGATAATGATGCTTTTGAGGATGTTGAAAATGATGATGATGATGATGATGATGGTGATGGTGATGATCCGTATGTCAATGAAGCATTTTTAGCGGACACAGAGAATAGGAGCATGAATATGATGCAAACGGGCACCAGCCTCAATGATGAATGTGGTTCTGCATATGGCCGCTTTGAGCAGCATAATAGAAATGGTATGCGCCATGGTGTCGGCGCTGCATATATACCTTTTAGCTCTTGTGCTTCTGATGGTCCTTCAACTAAAAGGGTGTTTGGTGTGACTTTGGATGAACCGCAAGCTTCACAATTGTCTAAAGAGAAAGGTAGCCATGTCGTCAAGTTGGCCCCAGATTTGCCTCCTGTAAACCTTCCTCCTTCTGTCCGTGTGATATCTCAGATGGAATTTCATCAGAATGCCGCGCAGGATCTGTTTCCTGTGCCACCTCCAACCTTTACAGAATGTGTTTATACACAGCTAAATCTTTTCCCTCATCATAGTACTACTGACAGATCACAACAACATGGGCATGATGCATGTTCGATGGAAGATGGCGCTGAGCAAGATTTTCAAATGCATCCTTTGCTTTTTCAGCATCCTCGAGAAGTGCTTTCGTCACATAGCCATTTGGTTCAAAATCTTACTAGTCATTCAAGAAATTATAATCTTTTCCCTTTTGAGAAAGTTCAAGTTGAGAAAAGTAATAAGCAGACTACAGATTGCATGGAAAGCGCTCCTGTCAATGCTAATACCATCGACTTCCATCCTCTGCTGCAAAGATCTGAAGCTGAGATGCATGTGGAAGTACCGGAAGAGGACTGTCATCCACTTTCTAATCAATCTGACGGTCGTATTAGGGAACCTCCAGTGGATGACCAGTCAACAGTTAGGGAAGCGTCGACAAGCGAAAGAGAGAACGGTATTGATATGCAAGAATCCACAAGCCCTTGTGAGAGGGATAACAACATTGATTTGGACATTCATTTATGTTCCTCAGTGGATTTTAGGATTGCAAAGGATTTGAGAAGTACTCCTAGTAAATCCAGAATTCAGCCAGAAAGGCCTGTGAAGGACAGAGCTAGTATTTCGAATTCACAGCCTGGAAATGCTAGTCCTCATCATGACACTGAAGGGCCTGGTGAGGAAACAATGCAAGGCATTGTAATGGAACAAGAAGAATTAAGTGATTCCGAGGAAGAGAGCCAGCATGTTGAGTTTGAATGTGAGGAAATGGATGATTCTGAAGATGAGCAAGTTCAGGGCACAGAACCATGTTCGACTACAAACAAGGTAATGCTTGGCACATGAATCTGGTGTTGCACTATACTGTGATTTTTCCTCTTCTGCTATGCTATTATTAAATGTCAAGCACTGCGCTACTGATGTTTCAAGATGTCTTGTACTGTGTTTTTTCCTCTTCTGATATGCTATGATTAAATGTCAAGCACTGCGCTACTGATGTTTCATGATGTTTGCCTTCTATGTTTGGTGTTGTATTTTGTGGACTGATTCTCACATGTTCTCACACCGAAATTCTCAGCTTATCATTGATTGGTGATGAAATTAAAAAAAATCTTTCCTCCTTAATGATTTGAATGTTTTCGAGCCTTTATTCTCTGCATGTTGTTTTTCTTGTTCTTGAAGCTCGCCGATAACATATACATATTTCGTTGTGCAGGGAACTTCAACATCAATTGTTTGTTCAGAGGTGCAAGAAAATAATGACCAGTGTCAAACCCAACAAGGATTAAAACAGGTGGCTAAGCAGGGTGTGGGTTCAAAACGGAAATCCCGTGGGTCTTCTAGTGCAAGGCCGGTTAGAGCAAAGTCGAAGCCAACGGATGCAGATGCAGAAAAGCACACAGGAACTAGAAGAAGCCGACGGATATCCAAGTCCAGGTCTCGAGCAAGTGAATCTAGCCAGGCCAAAATGCCGGAAGAGGCAGGTCCTGAACACAAGTCCAGGGAGTCAAGAAGGTCTAGAAAGAGCCCTGCCCCTAGTTAAAAGGTCTCTAGCGCTTCATTGCTTTGCACAAGATATCTGTTGTGTTCACCTTGCTGCATCCGCCAGACGATAATTACAGCTGATTATTCGCCAGTGGAGATAGACATGTCAACCATTTGTTGGCGCATACCCCTTGTCAGATGATCACTTGAACAGGGAATTCATGTCTGGAGCTGAGTAGAGAAACTGAAATGGTGAGGATGGTCTATTACATGTATAGCCATGCCGTTCATAAAGTCGACTAGCTGTCGGTGAGCATGGGAAAGCATTCCCTCTAGTAAAGATCCAAGCAGCCGCGAAGGGCGTCCCAGGGATGATGAGTTCCTTTCTTGGATCGAAATGGCGAGTAGATATTTCGCCTTCCTGTCTCCAGGAAAGCCTCTGGTTTCATTCTGTACATCTAGCATGGCTGTTCATTGTATTTTAGTTCTTTCTAGTGAGCTCTTATCAGTGCAGAGAAATGATGCTCTTATAAGTGGAAAATAATGCAACATTCAGGCCCTGTTTGGAAACTCTGGAATTCAGTGTTTAATTAATGCCAAATGTATGATATGCATGTGAAACTGCTGGATTTCTAGGCAGGCTGCCCTTCAGTGAGGCAGTTTGACTGCAAATTTACTGGTCTTCCACATACGGTATGAATCTATGAGCTCCCCTCTCTGGAAGGCCGGAGGTCGCCGTAGGTGGCGTTGAAGTGCGCCAGCGTGTGCGCCCACCTGATGTCCTCCTTGAGCTGGTGCACGCCGATGGTGTCCTCCAGGAAATCCTTGGCCTCGGCGCTCTTGTAGTCGTACATCCTGGGGAAGATGTTCACCCTGTTCTTGGCCTTGCCCCCCTCGTTCAGCCAGTTCCCCGTGGTCACATCCTCCACGCCTGATGCACACGCCATTAGTTTCGAGGACATGTGATGAAAGATGTTCTACTGGAGTTCGTGGTTCACAAGCAGAGGGAGGGCGTACGTACCTTTGGCCTTCCTCCTGACCATGTCGGAGGTGGCGATCCACTGGACGAGGTCCCAGGAGAGCGCGTACCCCATGCCAAGCATGAACGGCGGCGACTTTCGGTCCATGAACGGCAGGCCCACGCCGTAGTACATGTCCTCCCGCGGCGCCCGCCGCAGCGTCTTCACCAGCGCGTCCAGCCGGAGGTACGTGTCGTCGTCCACCTTCATCACGTAGTCGTACGGCCGCGGGCGTCCCTCGCCCCCGGCGGCGCCGAGCATGGCCGGCAGGTCCGCAAAGTAGGTGTACGTCTTGCCGTCCTCGGCGTTCTCGGTGCAGTTGAAGAATAGCACGTCGCCGTAGGCGCGGCGCTCCAGCGCCACGAACGCGCCGTGCTCGGCCGGCATCGGCCGCGCGCAGAGCGCGAACCGGACGTCCACGCGCGCGGCGCCGCGGAGGGCCGCCGTCTGCTGCACCGCGTACGCCATCCGGATCAGGTGCCGCCGGGAGTGCTTCTTGGGCATCGTGTGCACGCCGACCAGGATGCTGAGCTGGTCCGGGCGGCGGCCCCCGTCGTCCGCCACCAACGCCGCCGACGCTGACGCCGCTGGTTGGGCGGCGGCGGCACGGACGTCGGCTCCCGTGAAGCAGCTGGCGACGCTGACCGGGTTGCGCAGGTAGGCGGGGAAGGTGATGCAGAGCAGGGTGAGGAGGAGGACGAGGGCCATGGCGCAGTAGGCCGGCCTCCCGAGGTACGACGAGTACGACGGCGACGACATTGCTCGACCTTGGCGTTTGTGTGCAATGGTGCACGGCACACATGGGCGCATACATATATAGCAGTACCAGGTCACGAGGTGTGGAATTGAGGCACTGCTAAGCTGTTCTGTCGTTTGCCAATGGGAAATGTTCTTGCTAAATGAAGCAATAAATACACTTGATTTATTTTGGTTTTAAGTAGAAAATACTACATTTGATTTGATTTCTAAAGCCGCGGAGATTCTCTTGGAAACGTTATTAGCTAGTACTCTATGCCACTTTATCATGCACCTACCGTATTGATAAATATAGAGGTAAATACACCAGAAGTCATAGAACTTGCATGCGACGGTCAGTTTGATGCACAAACTTGTAAAATACGTATTTCTGGTCATCTAACTTGCTGGTGAGTGGTGAGTGGTCCTAGGCACACATCCATCAAAAGAATGCTTATTTTTTTCACTTCGACTGAAAAGGAAACGGCGACTCACCCTGTCTGCGCGCCCTACACGCTTTGTTGGCTAGTGGTTGTAGACACACACCCACAAAAAGAAAGTTCGTGCCTACACACTCCAACTAAGAAGAAAGCATGTTTAGATTTTTTTTTTCAAAAAGCTACAACTTTTAAGTAGAACGTCGTAATTTGGATCCGTTTTCACTTTTGGACCCCTCACAGATAGCTACTCGAAACTAGACATCATATGGAACAATTTAGAGGCACATGAACCAAAATTAATGATACGAGAAGCAACTCTCTACATGTTCATTTTCCATGATGTCAGTTAACCTAATGATATTGTAAGTTGGCTACCACAACTGTCTATCCGTAAATTTTCTACCATGACTAATGAGTATCCTAAAATTGTACGGAAGTTAACCCTACAATACTCCCCGACAATGTCGGAAACTAAGTTTCAAAGGTAGCCAAAGCCTAGCTCTTTTGAGCTATGCTGTGAAAATAAGCTCATGTAAAAGTAAGCCCCAAATACGGGCCTATGAAAATAAGCCCTAGATAATAAGCCAACCTGTTTTTTTTGGTGCCTAATTTTCAACTTATCTAGGTATATGCAATGAAAAGTCTGTAATGCCCTTAGACTGTATTGTTGTTCTGACTAAAAAATATCGAGTTATTTTTTACTCCCTCCGTTTCAGTTTACAAGTCCTATGCGTATACCTATGTTGCTAATTTTATCACCATAATATAAACTATATAACACAAAAAATATACCTTTTGAAAATAGAACATCTGAAGTTTATATTGGTATATTTTTTGTAATATATTACTTGTATTAGGTTGGTCAAATTGACGACCTAGGGGTACGTGCACGCCCTGTAAACTGAGAGAGAGGGGGTATTGTTATTGCTGGCAACTAAGTATCATCAAGGTAGACAACCTATCATAGCAATGTGGATACCTTAATTTTCAGGCAGGCAACTAAAAATCATAGTAGGCAACTTTTGGAGTACAGCCGAGCAACTAATTAATTAGCAATAGTATGGAACTTCATAAACACCAAACTACTTAGTTTTTGAATTTTCATAGTATTGCATGTAACTAATTAGCAGTTGTGTGCAAGTTTAGTGCCACATGAGTCAACTTCAAGGGCGAAAATGAATCTCAACTCCAACGGTCGATTCAAAAGTTATAGATTTTTAAATTTCCAAAAAACGCAAAAAAATGCAGGCACATGCTACACTCTTCCAAATCTAATAGGAAGTTGCCTTGCACAATCATAAAGTTGTTTCTCCTAATACAAAACTTAGTTCTTGTAGCACTAAAGTTTCTCAGAGTAAGACTTTGTCGAAACATATCAATATATAGTCTAGTTTTAAAGAGCTATTCGCAAGAAGGCTAACAATGGAAACATATACTCGTAGTTTTGACACACGGTTTGAAAGTTGTAGACTTTTTTCGTAAACGTAAGTAAATGCATGGTGTCCATCGAGTTTTGTCTCGTGTGATGAATTTCCCCCAGCCCATTGGGACCACATGAAATCAATTGCGGCTCATCCCTAGCAGTTTTCCTCCATTCGATTCTATCGGACAACCCGCACAGGTGTGCGCTCGAAGAGGTAAAAAAGTGAAGCTACACTTTTAAGATTTTAGGTAGGATATAATATTAGCAATCAAATATACAAAAAAATTCACGAGTTTCATCGGTTGGACATGGGCTTCACTCATATCTTATCTTTTTTACAGAAAGGACAAAGGTCATATATAGTAGCACAAACCCTTGCATAAATTAGAAAATACATGCAAATTCTTCTCTTGGGGAGGACCTTATTTACTATGATGGGCGTGATATTAATTGCTTACTCATACATGTCCCAAATTAAATTCTTATATGTCATGCATTCAGTGGACTTAAGATTGAAAGGAGTAGTACTGATAAGGCTGATAAAACTCTTTTGCGAAGAGATCAAAAGCTATATATATATATTAAATAACGATAAATATAATTGGCAAACACACTTATTCCAGGGCAGATCCGAACGGCTTCCCATCTGTTCGATCATGATGGAACGAGGGCATTGCAAACTATATATAGCGCACCGCATGGGAATTGAACACAGGCCGCTCGGCAGGAGGCCAAGGCAATAACCAACCCGCCCTTGCCTGATTGTTGTCCGCACTAGCGGACACTGTGGTATTTTAAGTGTTTCCTTTGATACATTTTTCTTTATTTTACCATCAATTAATAATGTGTGGGGTGAAAGTTGAATCTATTTTTTTTTCTTGCTACGTTCTATGTGGTTTTTTCGTTAAGGCAAAAATGATGCAGGGTGGGGATTTGCAATGTGTGAGGTGGGGAATTGAAGCACTATTGTTCTGTCGTTTGCCAATGGAAAATGTTCTTGGTAAATGAAGCAATAAATACACTTGACTTATTTTTGTTTTGAGTAGAAAATATATTTGAATTGATTTCTAATGCCGTCGAGATCCTCTTGGAAACGTTATTGGCCAGTACTCTATGCCACTTTATCATGCACCTACTATATTGATAAATATTAAATGGACGCGTCTAACTAGTAATTTGCCGGTGAGTCATCCTAGACACACATCCATAAGAAGAATACTTTTTTTCACTCCCACTAAAAAGGAAACGATGACTCACCTTATCTGTGCGCCCTCGCGTTTGTTGGCTAGTGGTTTTAGACACACACACCCATAAAAAGAAGTCCGTGCCTACACACTCCAACTAAGAAGAAAACCATGTTTAGATTTTTTTTTCTTCAATACACTATAACTTATGAGCAAAACGTCATAATTGGGATCCGTTTTCACTTTTGGACCCCTCCCGGATAGCTATTCGAAACTAGACCTCATATGAATATATTTTGAAGAAATTCTCTGAGCAATTTAGTGTCACATGAACCAAAATTAGTGATCCGAGAAGCAACTCTCTACATGTTCATTTTCCATGATGTCAGTTAACATAATGATATTGTAAGTTGGCTAGCACGACTGTCTACCCTTAGGTTTTTTACATCTATGCCCCTGGTTCCTTAGATCTACTCATTCATTCCCGCGCTCTTAACCTTTGCTCAGTTTTCCACACTCCCTTGCCCGAAACCCTCAGAACTGGTCACAACCGACGTTGCCGCCAGGTCAATGGTTTGACTGTTAACTCTGACGAGTGGGGCCGCGCTGGACTGTGTCGTTCGCTGGACCTGACAAGTGGGGCCGCGTTGGGTGGTGCCGCTGTTGGACCGTTGGGCCGTGGTTTCATTGGGCTGTCCCTTGCATTAAATGCCTGCGCGCGCCGCCACGACAGAAGCCTGCTATGCATGCACCCAGCAAAGCCTGCCTACATGCGTTGATGCGCGCCGCCACAATGCGCTGACCGAGCCTGCATGCGCCAACCGAGCCTGCATGCGCCGATACGTGCCGCCACGATGCACTGACCGGGCAGCTTTCTTGCATGCCAACCACCAAGGATGCAGCGACGGTCGCTGCCGCTGGTTCCTCTCTTCTAATTAGGTGGCTACATATTTTTGACTTGTGTAAAAAAAAGAAGGGTTCATTGTGGCTGCACGCACTAGGTGGTTACTAACAAAGCGAGCTCTCTAAGAAAACAATCAACAAATATGTAGTCCCAATAAGTAGATAGGGCCAACAAGCCCATAGCACGATCACATATTTCAAACAAGGAAGAACTTAGGGATAATAATAGAATAGATAGAAAATTTAATAATAACTTAATAAAAGGGCCAACAAGCCCATAGCATCTCCAACATAGTTCAATCCCTACAACTTAACATAACATAGACTAAAAAAAAGATAGAGGGTTTAGAACCCTAGATGTCGCCTTCTCCACCTCGCTCCTCCTCCGGGCGCCCTTCACTGCTCCTCCGGGGCGTTGTCGATGGAGTACGGAAGAGTGTGCATGCGCGACGCGTTGGGGAAGATGTTGTTGTACTCCGTGAACATGTTGTGGGTGGTGAAAGCGATGAACTCGCAGTCACACCAAAACACCCGGCCGAGGAGGTAGAAGGCGTCGAATCTGATGGTGAAGTGGGCAAGGAGAGCAACCACCACCCCGTTTTGGATGACCTCCTCGACACGGAACATCCTTGAAGATCCCCGCGGGAGGTGGTGGTAGCCAGACGCGAGGAAGAACTCGGTGATGTTCCTTGTGGTCCTCCACCTTGATAATTGGCATCATGTGCACACCGACGAGGATGCTGAGCTGGTTCGGGCGGCGGCCCCCGTCGTTCACCACCAACGCCGCCGACGCTGACGCCGCTGGTTGGGCGGCGGCGGCACGGACGTCAGCTCCCGTGAAGCAGCTGGCGACGCTGACCGGGTTGCGCAGGTAGGCGGGCAAGGTGATGCAGAGCAGGGTGAGGAGGAGGACGAGGGCCATGGCGCAGTAGGACGGCCTCCCGAAGTATGACGATGACGACATTGGTCGACCTTGGGTTGTGTGCAATGGTGCACGGCACACATGGGCGTATACATATATAGTAGTACCAGGTCACGAGGTGTGTAATTAAAGCACTGCTAGCTGTTCTGTCGTTTGCCAATGGGAAATGTTCTTGCTAAATGAAGCAATAAATACACTTGATTTATTTTTGTTTTGAGTAGAAAATCCATTTGATTTTGATTTCTAAAGCCACGGAGATTCTCTTGGAAACGTTATTGGCCAGTACACTATGTCACTCTATCATGCACCTACAGTATTGCGAATATGATATAGATGCATCTAGCCAGTAATTTGCTAGCAAGTGATCCTAGGCACATATCCAAAAGAAGAATGCTTATTTTTTTTCACCTTGACTGAAAAGGAAACGGTGACTCACCTTGTCTGTGCGCCCTACACATTTGTTGGCTAGTGGTACTGGACACATAACTATAAAAAAAATCTGTGCCTACACCCTACATCTAAAAAGGAAACCATGTTTAGATAAATTCAAAAAGCTATAACTTTTGAGCAAAATGTCACAATTGTGTTCCGTTTTCACTTTTGGATCCCTCACATAGCTCCTCGAAACTAGATATCATATGAATATATTTTGATGAAATTTTCTCTAAGCAATTTTAGTGCCACGGGAACCAACTTTAGTGATACAAGAAGCAACTCTCCACATGTTTGTTTTTCATGATGTCAGTTGACCTAATGATATTGTAAGTTGGCTACCATGATTGCCTAACCTTAAATTTCCTGCCATGAATAATGGGTACCCTAATATTATCCTGAAGTTGTCCCTACAATACTATCCGAGGCTGCAAGGAACTTAGTCTCCAAGGTAGCCAACTTAGGAACCATGATATGCAACTTTCATGTTATTGCTGGCAACTAAGTATCACCAAGATAGACAACCTCACAGTGATGTGGACACCCTAGTTTTTCAGGTAGGCAACTTAAAAATTATAGTAGGAAACTTTCTGAGTACCACCGAGCAACTAATTAGCAATAGTATGCAGCTTCATAAACACTAAGCAACTTAGTTTCCGAATTTGCACAATACTGCATGTAACTAATTAGCAGCCGTGTGCAAGTTTTGTGCCACATGAGTCAACTTCAAGGGTGACAAATCTTAACTCCAACGGTCGATTCAAAAGTTATAGATTGTTTAATTTTCTTCACACACATGCTACACTCTTTCAAATCTAACAGGAAGTTGGCCTGCACAGTAATAAAGTTGTTTCTCATAATACAAAAAATAGTTCATGTAGCACTAAAATTTCTCAGAGAAAGAGTTTGTCTAAACATATCAATATGAAGTCTAGTTTTAAAGAACTAGTCGCAAGAAGGCTAACAATGGAAACATATCATAATTTCAACACATGGTTTGGAAGTTGTAGATTGTTTTTTGAAATGTAAGTAAATGCATGTGATTGTACTCTTGGTGTCCACCAGGTTTTGTCTCGTGTGATGACTTTCCTCCTAGTCCATGAGTCATTTGAATAAGCACTATTCTCAGTTATCCAAGGGGACCATAGGAAATCAATTACGCCTCATCCCAAGCGATTCCCCTCCACTTGATTCTATCGGGCAACCTGCACAGGTGTCCGCTAGGAGAGGTCAAAAAGTGCAGCCGCACTTTAAGATTTTAGGTAGGACATAATGTTAGCAACCAGATATAGAAAAAAATCATGAGTTTCATCAACTAGACATGGGCTTCACTCATATATTGTCTTTGTTGCGAAAAGATCAAAGGTCATATATCAAGTAGCACAAACCCTTACGTAAATAAAAAAATCATCCAAATTATTGAAGGAAATATGCCCTAGAGGCAATAATAAAGTTGTTATTTTATATTTCCTTATTCATGATAAATGTTTATTATTCATGCTAGAATTGTATTAACCGAAAACTTGATACATGTGTGAATACATAGACAAAACACTGTGTCCCTAGTATGCCTCTACTAGACTAGCTCGTTGATCAAAGATGGTTAAGTTTCCTAGCCATGGACATGAGTTGTCATTTGATGAACGGGATCACATAATTGGTGGAATGATGTGATGGAGAAGACCCATCCGTTAGCTTAGCATAATGATCATTCAGTTTTATTGCTACTGCTTTCTTCGTGTCAAATATATATTCCTCCGACTATGAGGTTATGAAACTCCCGGACACCGTAGGAATGCCTTGTGTGCTATCAAACGTCACAACGTAACTGGGTGATTATAAAGATGCTCTACAGGTATCTCTGAAGATGTTTGTTGGGTTGGCATAGATCGAGATTAGGATTTGTCACTCCGAGTATCAGAGAGGTATCTCTGGGCCCTCTCGGTAATGCACATCATATGAAGCCTTGCAAGCAATGTGACTAATGAGTTAATTGCAGGATGATGCACTATCGAACAAGTAAAGAGACTTGTCGATAATGAGATTGAAAGGTATGAAGATACCGACGATCGAATCTCGGGCAAGTAACATACCAATGACAAAGGGAATAACGTATGTTGACATTGCGATTTGACCAATAAAGATCTTCGTAGAATATGTAACCAATATGAGCATCCAGGTTCCGCTATTGGTTATTGACCGGAGAAGTGTCGGTCATGTCTACATAGTTCTTGAACCCATAGGGTCCGCACGCTTAACGTTTGATGACGATATGTGTTATATGAGTTATGTGTTTTGGTTACCGAAGGTTGTTCGGAGTCCCGGACAAGATCACGGACATGACGAGGAGTCTTGAAATGGTCAAGAGGTAAAAATTGATATATTGGAAGGTTATATTCGGACACCGGAATGGTTCCG
>NC_041393.1:71798671-71803074 GCF_002162155.2 Triticum dicoccoides
AAAGTTAATGGGCCTCATGGGCCATAGGGGGGAGGAGGAGGAGGCAGGCCGCAGGAGGTGCCCCCCTTGTGGAGTCCGAATTGGACAAGGGGAAGGGGGCGCGATCCCCCTTTCCTTCTCCCTCTCTATCTCCCTCCACTTCCCTCTTTCCCCCTCCGCTGGAAAGGAAAGGGGGGCCGACTAGGACTGGGAGTCCTAGTTGGAATCCCCCCACTTGGGCGCTCCCTAGGCCGGCCCTCTCCCCTCTCCTTTATATACGGGGGCAGGGGGCACCCCAAAGCACAACCGTTGTTTCTTAGCCGTGTGCGGTGGCCCCCTCCACCGTTTACTCCTCCGGTCATATTGTCGTAGTGCTCAGGTGAAGCCCTGCGCGAATCACATCACCAACACCATCACCACGCCGTCGTGCTGACTAAACTCATCGACTCCTTCGTACCTCTACTGGATCAAGAGTTCGAGGGACGTCATCGAGCTGAATGTGTGCAGAACTCGGAGGTGTCGTACGTTCGGTACTTGATCGGTTGATTGGAGAAGACGTTCGACTACATCAACTATGTTAAGTTAACGCTTCCACTTTTGGTCTACGAGGGTACGTGGACACACTCTCCCCCTCTCGTTGCTATGCATCTCCTAGATAGATCTTGCGTGAGCGTAGGAATTTTTTTGAAATTGCATGCTACATTTCCCAACAATGGCATCCGAGCCAGGTCTATGAGTAGATGATATGCACGAGTAGAATACAAAGAGTTGTGGGCGGTGATCGTCATACTGCTTACCACCAATGTCTTATTTTGATTTGGCGGTATTGTTGGATGAAGCGGCCCAGACAAACCTTACACGACCGCGTTCATGAGACCGGTTCCACCGACAGACATGCAACTAGTTTTGCATAAAGGTGGATGGCGTGTGTCTGTTTCTCCAACTTTAGTTGAATCAAATTTGACTACGGCTGGTCCTTGTGAAGGTTAAAACAGCAAACTTTATAAATCACCGTTGTGGTTTTTATGCCGTAGGTATGTACAGTTCATGCTAGAAGCCCGTAGCAGCAACGTAAAACTTGCAACAAACAAAGTAGAGGACGTCTAACTTGGTTTTGCAGGGCATGTTGTGATGTGATATGGTCAAGGCATGATGTGATATAAGATTGTTGTATGAGATGATCATGTTTTTGTAAAACTTATCAGCAACTGGCAGGAGCCATATGGTTGTCGCTTTATTGTATGAAATATAAATGCTATGTAATTGCTTTACTTTATCACTAAGCGGTAGCGATAGTCGTAGAAGCAATAGTTGGCAAGACGACCACGACGCTACGATGGAGATCAAGGTGTCAAGCCGGTGACGATGGAGATCATGATGTTGCTTTGGTGATGGAGATCAAAAGCATAATATGATGATGGCCATATCATGTCACATATTTTGATTGCATGTGATGTTTATCTTTTATGCATCTTATTTTTGCTTAGTACAGCGGTAACATTATAAGATGACCCCTTACTAAAATTTCAAGGTATAAGTGTTCTCTTCGAGTATGCACCTTTGTGAAAGTTCTTCGTGCTGAGACACCACGTGATGATCGGGTGTGATAAGTTCTATGTTCAAATACAACGGGTGCAAGCCAGTTTTGCACATGCAAAATACTCAGGTTAAACTTGACGAGCCTAGCATATACAGATATGGCCTCGTAACACTAGAGACCGAAAGGTCAGACGTGAATCATATAGTTGATATGATCAACATAGAGATGTTCACCATTGAAGACTACTCCATCTCACGTGATGATCGGACATGGTTTAGTTGATTTGGATCACGTATCATTTAGATGACTTGAGGGATGTCTATCTAAGCGGGAGTTCTTAAGTAATATGATTAATTGAACTTAATTTATCATGAACTTAGTCCTAATAGTTTTTTGCATATCTATGTTGTAGATCAATGGCTCGTGCTACCGTTCCCTTGAATTTTAATGCGTTCCTAGAGAAAGCTAAGTTGAAAGATGATGGCAGCAACTACACAGACTGGGTCCGTAACTTGAGGATTATCCTCATTGATGCACAGAAGAATTATGTACTTGATGCACTGCTAGGTGTACCACCTGCCCCAGCAACTGCAGACATTATGAATGCCTGGCAGTCGAGTGGTGATGACTACTTGTTAGTTCAGTGTGCCATGCTTTACGGCTTAGAACCGGGACTTCAAAGACGTTTTGAATGTCATGGACCATATGAGATGTTACAGGAGTTGAAGTTAATATTTCAAGCAAATGCCCAAGTTGAGAGATATGAAGTCTCCAACAATTTCTATAGCTGCAAGATGGAGGAGAACAATTCTGTTAGTGAGGACATACTCAGAATGTCTGGGTACCATAATCACTTGACTCAGTTGGGAGTAAATCTTCGAGATGATTGTGTCATTGACAGAGTTCTTCAATCACTGCCACCAATATACAAAGGCTTCGTGATGAACTACAATATGCAAGGGATGGAAAAGACTATTCTCGAGCTCTTTGCGATGCTAAAGGCCGTGAACATAGAAATCAAGAAGGAGCATCAAGTGTTGATGGTTAACAAGACCACTAGTTTCAAGAAGAAAGGCAAGGGTAAAAAAAGGGGAACTTCAAGAAGAATGACAAGCAAGTTGTCACTCCCGGGAAAAAACCCAAAGCTGGACCAAGCCTGAAACTGAGTGCTTCTACTGCAAAGGAACTGGTCACTGGAAGCGGAACTGCCCCAAGTATTTGGCAGATAAGAAGGATGGCAAAGTGAACAAAGGTATATTTGATATACATGTTATTGATGTGTACCTTACTAATTATTGTAGTAGTGCTTGGGTATTTATACCGGTTCAGTTGCTCATATTTGTAACTCGAAGCAGGGACTATGGATTAAACGAAGATTGGCTAAGGATGAGGTGACGATGCGCGTCAGAAATGGTTCCAAGGTTGATGTGATCGCCGTCGGCATGCTACCTCTACATCTACTTTCGGGATTAGTTTAAGACCTGGATAATTGTTATTTGGTGCCAGCTTTGAGCATGAACATTATATCTGGATCTTTTTTAGTGCGAGACGGTTATTCATTTAAATCAGAGAATAATGGTTGTTTTATTTATATGAGTAATATCTTTTATGGTCATGCACCCTTGAAGAGTGGTCTATTTCTGTTGAATCTTGATCATGATGATACACATATTCATAATATTGATGCCAAAAGATGCAAAGTTGATAATGATAGTGCAACTTATTTGTGGCACTGCGTCTTGGGTCATATTGGTGTAAAGCGCATGAAGAAACTCCATAAAGATGGACTTTTGGAATCACTTGATTATGAATGATTTGATACTTGCGAACCATGCCTTATGGGCAAGATGACTAAAACTCCGTTCTCTGGAACAATGGAATGAGCTAGTGACTTATTGGAAATAATACATACCGATGTATGCGGTCCAATGAGTGTTGATGCTCGTGGCGGGTATCATTATTTTCTGACCTTCACAGATGATTTGAGCAGATATGGGTGTGGGTGTCAAGACCGGCGGATCTCGGGTAGGGGGTCCCTAACTATGTGTCTAAGGTCGATGGTAACAGGAGACGGGGGGCACAATGTTTACCCAGGTTCAGGCCCTCTCTATGGAGGTAATACCCTAATTCCTGCTTGATTGATCTTGATGAATATGAGTATTACAAGAGTTGATCTACCTCGAGATCGATATGGCTAAACCCTAGAAGTCTAGCATGTATGATTATGATTGTGTCCTATGGACTAACCCCTTCAGTTTATATAGACACCAGAGGGTGCTAGGGTTATACAAGGTCGGTTACAGAGAAAGGAATCTACATATCCGAATCACCAAGCTTGCTATCCACGCCAAGGAGAGTCCCATCCGGACACGGGAAGAAGTCTTCTGTCTTGTATCTTCATAGCCCAACAATCCGGCCCATGTATATAGTCCGGCTGTCCGAGGACCCCTTAATCCAGGACTCCCTCAGTAGCCCCTGAACCAGGCTTCAATGACGAGGTGTCTGGTGTGCAGATTGTCTCCGGCATTGCAAGGCGGGTTCCTTCTCCGATTACTTCAAAGTACCTGACTTAAAGAGTTGTATCCGACTTTTCATTTAATGTCGTGCTCATCGGCTTCTGCACCTTCATGATTTCAGCTTCCACGTGTCGAGTGAATACGAGAGGTCGGGGCATTTTAGCACATACCACCCTGACCATGTAAGAAAGTCGTCTATTTAAAGAGATGGGGATCTTCAGATCTAGTCCACACCAACCGAGGAATCCTCAGAGCTTGCCAGCGGAAACCATCCCAACATGGCTAGCGCTCCCAACTCTTCCTCCTGTTCCCACGACCCCAAAAAAGGCGATTGGGAAAAGTGTTCCGTATCCCACAATCAGCTAGTG
>NC_041393.1:71803520-71833743 GCF_002162155.2 Triticum dicoccoides
GCCGGATTGGCTTCCTTCGATGGTGGGGAGCAGGCGGAGAATTTCCCTAACCCATCCAGGGGGAACAAGTATGCCTTGTTCCCTATTTGTTGAGAGGTGACAGATTTCCAATCCATCTATTCCTCTGAGGGCTTCTGGAGCATTATGGCCTCCAACTGCATAATTTCACCCTTTCTTCCATCCTGCATATTGTGGGTTACGTTGCTCTTTGCGAGCTATTCCTGGGTTGCGAGGCCCATTTTGGACTATGGAGGAAATTGTTTTGCCTCGTCCCTCATAATCAAGAGGGATCAATATTTCAAGTGGGTGGCGCCGAGGTATGGCGCATCGTCGGGACCGGATACCTATCCGGCACGCTGAAGAAGGCATCCAAAGAGTGGCCTTCCGAATGGTTCTACATCGAGGACGTCTTCCTTCCAGACCCAGTCCGAATGGGCCTTCCCGAATTTTCAAGTGCTTCATTGAAGAAACGCCACAGCTGGCGCCCTCGGAGCCTCGGGGAGGAATAGCACGGAAGTCCGTCAATTGATGGGCAAGATAAAGACACTCGCCCGGTCCGGATTGTCAATAGTTGAGGTTATGGCGACATCCATAGTACGGGGGGTCTAGCCGCTCCAATACAGGGGGCGTCCCATGTGGCACTATAATGGAGAAGATGACGCCACCCGATGCGGTCGAAAGGGTCTGGATACCCCCACCGCTTTGGCCAAAATACTGGCCGGACGATACAAAGGGGAGAAAGAGGAGTTCATCCGCATTAATCGCAGAGATGGATTTTCCATGTACAACCCTCCCAGCTGGGTGAGTTTCCATCCCACTACTCCACGTAATTTACTTCCCGAATTACTTTCCATGGATATTAATCCATTCCTTTGCAACAAGAATGACGGAAGATCACCAAGGATATCCGCAGCCCTACACCATAGCCAGAGGACCACAACCGGGCTCTTGACCCCGGATTCAAAGAGGATCCAGATATATTCGTGGAGCTCGAGATGGAGTGTTCTACCAGGCGAGCCATGATGGCACAGAAGTGGCCATCACCGCCGACTATCCCAGACTTCTCCCTGCAATCAGGAGGCTTCTTCTTTGAAAGAATTTCCTCATTGCACCTCACCCACTACACTGCCTTATGCTCCAAAGGGGAGGGTGTAACGCCCCGGACACACCCGCCAGTGGTCATTACTCCAGGCGGGATCTAGACTGGCCCCACAGATCAATACTAGTCTTTTCTGCGCACTTTGTCCTCACTCATGCACACCCGGGAGAAACTTCCCAGTCGGTCACCCATCCTGAAATTACTCCAAGCTGAGCACGCTTAACTTTGGAGTTCTGTCCGAATGTGCTTCCGGAAAATAAGGAATTCCTTATTAATATGAGTAGTCTATAATCCCTAATAAGCCAGGCTATCACATACACCCCCACTCAGAGGAACCGACGTCCTCGTCGGGCCACAGGAATGTTCCCTCTTGGTACATACATGTGCGTCCAGTCCGGCACATGTGCCATGCCGTGTGCCACGACGGGTCACAAACTTCATGACCAACATGACCGCGCACCTGTCCGCAAACATCCGTGTAACCGCGAGGGTCGGCTCTGATACCAACTTGTAACTCCTCGGACACACCCACCGGTGGTCGTTACTCCCGGCGGGATCAAGACTGGCCCCACAGATCAATACTAGTATTTTCTGCGCACTTTGTCCTCACTCATGCGCACCCGGGAGAAACTTCCCGGTCGGTCACCCATCCTGAAATTACTCCAAGCTGAGCACGCTTAACTTTGGAGTTCTGTCCGAATGTGCTTCCGGAGAAGAAGGAATTCCTTATTGATATGAGTAGTCTATAATCCCTAATAAGCAAGGCTATCACAGAGGTGATCGGCGCGCCACGCTACCCCGGAGGCGACCCTCAAGAGAACGGCGCCTGTGCCAAGTAGGTCTTCGAAGAGGAAGGCAAATAACAACACGACCGAGCCTTCATCAAAGAGGTACGTGTTTTTTAAATATGCTTGTTGGCTGTCACATTGAAGTGTGACACTATCCATTGTGTCTTATTAGGAAAAGCATTCGCTGGACTATGTCCGAGGATCCGACCGGTCATGCTTCTACCAGCCGGATTCCAGACCCCGTCTCAAGGACTAAGGCTGACGCGAGAGTGACACCGGATTGTCCTTCTACAGAGGGTTTGGATGATGTATCCGTCACGAACTCTAAAGTGGAAAGCGCCATGAATCATCGTTGCCGACAGGCCGCTCTTCGCGACCCTGGTTTTTCAGAAGAGGCTTTCAACGCCTTCAACTCGGATGATGCATACATCCGAGCTGCTCGAGATGGGCTTACCAGAGTCACAGACCAGTATTTGAAAGATATGCGGGTAAGTACACATTTGTACAAAACTGATAATCATATACCAGTAGCCCCCGAGACTTGAAACAGTTGGTATAACTGATTTAAGGATCATTATACAACCAGGTGCTCACAGATAAGAATAGCCTGTTGTCTCAAGAACTGGAAAAGTGTCAGGCCCAACTAGCTGTAGCTACTGCCGAACTAGAGAAATCCAAAAAGGTAGTGCCTGGTAATGTTCCCCTCTATCAAGAAAACATAATCACATATCAGGATTATTAATACATGTGCATATCTTATGACAGAGTCAGCCAATCATTCGAGAGAGGCACCGGAGGTCGCACAAGCGGGAGGTCCAGAAGCTCAAAGGCAACTGGCTGCGGGCAAACGTATACTGACACTGGTCAGGGAGGAGAAAAACAAACTCCAAGATTCCCACACCAAGCTGGGCGAAGAGCTGAAAGATGTGCGGGCCCAGCTAGCTGACTCCGTGAAGGAGAATAAGAGGCTGCGAGGCGGCATATTTAGTATGTGTTTAAACTTACCTCTGTGTAATTCTGCTAGGGAAGGAACTGACAAAATTATGTCCGTAGGTATGCTGACGGGCCGTCCCGAAGAGGAGGTGTCCGGATCTTCGAATGATCTATTACAAGAGCTGTCGCAAATGCACGAGCGAGGCCGGCAGGCGATGCGGAGTATTGCCAAGGCATTGTGGCCATCCGACTCCCCTCTAGGAAGTATAGAGGTGCTGGTACATCTATTCAAAGGGGCGTGGTGGTGCTTCCGATTATGGAAGATATCGGCCTGCCGGGAAGGTGCGGGAGAGGCTTGGGCCATGGTGAAAACACGGTATACCAAGCTCGATCCGAATCACATGGCCCGGGCCGGACCTTTAGGGTAAGATGGAGAAGAAATTCCCGTTAGTTTGGTATATGACCAGGTACAAGTAGCCACCAAATATTCACAACAGGATTGTAGGCTAGATAGCCTGTTAGATGGCATAGAGGAATAAGTTTTTGAGTCCAAGTGACTATGTACTTCTATTGATAAATTTGTCCCTAGCCGGATTGTAAAACGATTGTCATGGCAAACCTTTTCGCTTCGACCTTTGAACCCAATGGTGCAGAGTGTTTCCGAATACCCGCTCGTCAATATATACCGGGGTACGCCTAGAAACCAGGCGTAGGGGTCATATTTGCTTGAACAGACAAGTATCCGGCTAGCTATGTTATATTATATTATATTTTTGATCGTAAGAAACATCTTCCAGAGAGAATAGTTCTGTTAAGGGTTCCTTTCCCTGGGTCAGCATGCGTTAACGTGCATGTTTGAAATGTGATTGAGAAAACCACAGTATATGTAACATCTGGGGGTTCATAGTCTGACAAGTAAAAAACATCTTTAGTCCGCCGACCGAGTATTCCCTTAAGAACGCTAGCTTTCGGCTTCACCCAGTCTGAGGTACACATCCGGATGACCCGGTAGTAACAATCGCAGAGGTGCTCCCTTTATACCCTAGCCGAACTAACGGGAACTTAGGTCATAAGCACAGGAGCCAGGCAACCCAACTTGGCCAAAACTTAAGTCCTATTGATGCATATAATGGCGAAGAAAAGGTACATATGCATAAAATACACATATGTGGTGAGCTTGATGCTCAGAAAATAGTAATAAGCTTCTGTACAAGAAGCCCCCAGGTATAATTGACACACATATTTAAGAATTGTATGTGTTGTAGGTGTACGGTTTAGCCGCACGAGAGCTTTAAGGCTTATTATTGTAAAAAGGAGAAAAGGTGAAAGAGAGAAAAATAAATAATGTAAACAAAAGGGAGAAAGGGGATGAACGAAGAGTCCGGCTCTAGGCATAGAATCTTCGGAGGCTGGCCGCATTCCATTGGTTCGGCTCTAGGCGATTGTGTGATGCATCACGCAGACGATACGCTCCTCCGGTCAGGACTTCGTCAATGATGAAGGGACCCTCCCACTTGGGTTTTAGTTTGTCCTTTTTCTTCTCCGGCAAGAGTAGAACGAGTTCGCCAATATTATAAGTCTTGTCCCGTACTTCTCCGCTTTGATATCCGCGGGCCTGTTATTAATAAAATGTGGAACGGGCTTTTGCAACGTCGCGCTCCTCTAGGGCATCTAAGCTGTCCTGCCGATCAAGCTCGGCCTCTCTCTCTTCATACATGTGCACTCGAGGTGAGTCATGAATAATGTCACAGGGTAACACAGCCTCTATGCCGTACACCATGAAGAAAGGTGTGTATCCGGTAGATCGATTGGGCATGGTCTGCAGCTCCCAGAGTACAGAGTCGAGCTCCTCGACCCAGTGCTTGTCCAATTCTTTCAAAGACCGCACTAGTCTGGGTTTAATGCCGCTCATAATAAGACAATTGGCTCGTTCGACTTGACCATTGGTTTGTGGGTCATAGACGGAGGCGTAATCGAGCTTGATGCCCAGATTAGCACACCAGGCTTTCACCTCATCGGCTGTGAAATTAGAGCCGTTGTCGATGATGATGCTGTGTGGAACACCATAACAGTGCACAACACCAGATATGAAGTCTATCACTGGTCTGGCTTCAGCCGTTTTAACTGGTTTTGCTTCTATCCACTTAGTGAATTTATCCACCATGGCCAACAGATATTTTTTCTTATGGCTTCCTACTTTAAGGGGTCTGACCATATCAAGCCCCTAGACCGCAAAAGGCCAAGTGAAGGGGATTGTTTGTAGAGAGGTGGGTGGCATGTGACTTTGGTTGGCGAAAAGCTGGCATCTGATGCAATGTCGGACAAGGTCCTAAGCGTCTGCTCGAGCCGTCGGCCAATAGAAACCCGCACAGAAGGCCTTACTTACAAGGGCCCGAGCTGCGGCGTGGTGACCATCGAGACCGGCATGAATTTCGGCCAAGAGCTGTCACCCCTCTTCCTTGTAGATGCATCTTTGAAGCACTCCAGTAGCGCTTTTCTTGTAGAGTTCTCCCTCGTGAACCTTGTAGGCTTTAGAGCGCCGCACAATGCAGCGCGCCTCATTCTGATCCTCAGGGAGTTCTCGCCTATTAAGGTAGGCCAAGTAGGGTTCGGTCCATGGGGCAATGACTGCCATGATGAGATGGGCCGACAGTGTAATTTCGGTGGCTGAGCCCCCGGTGATGTCGGTGTGTTTGGAATCTGGGGTTGTAGTCAGATCCAGATTGGTGTTGCCGCTCTCCCCTTGCCACACCACGGATGGCTTGAAAAGCCTTTCCAAAAAGATGTTAGGTGGGACGTGGTCGCACTTGGCGCCGATGCGAGCAAGGACATCCGCTGCTTGATTACTTTCTCGAGCCACATGGTGAAACTCGAGCCCCTCGAACCGAGCCGACATTTCAAGAATGGCATTACGGTAAGCCTCTATCTTCGGATCTTTGGCATCGAAATCTCCATTTATTTGAGGTATTGTGAGGTTTGAATCCCCACGCACTTACAGGCGTTGTATGCCCATGGAGACGGCCATCCGAAGGCCATGTAATAAGGCCTCGTATTCGGCTGCGTTGGTGGAGTCTGTGAATAATATTTGGAGGATGTACTGAACTATATCTCTAGTAGGTGATGTTAGGACAATGCCTGCTCCTAGGCCCGCCAGCATTTTGGAGCCGTCGAAGTGCATGACCCAGTTGGAATATGTGTCGTACTCTTTAGGGAGTTCGACCTCTGTCCATTCGACGACGAAGCCGGCCCGTACTTGAGATTTAATGGCTCGGCGTGGTTTGTATGTTATGTCGAATGGGAGGAGCTCAATGGCCCACTTGGCAATCCGGCTCATGGCGTCGCGGTTGTTTATTATGTCATTGAGTGGTACCTCGGAGGTCACCGTTATTGAGCATTCTTGAAAGTAGTGTCATAGCTTCCGGGATGCCATGAAGAACGCGTATGATATTTTTTGGTAATGAGGGTACCGGGATTTGCATGGTGTGAGGACAGTGGATACATAGTATACCGACTTCTGAAGTGGGAATTTGTGTCCGTCCTCCTCTTGTTCGATGACGAGCACCGCACTTACCACTTCATGTGTGGCCGATATGTATAATAACATGGGTTCGCCAATGTTTGGCGCGGCCAGGATTGGGTTGCTTGCTAGAAGAGCCTTTATTTCTTCCAATCCGTTCATTGCCGCATCCGTCCATTCGAAGTGATCGGTACGTCGGAGAAGGCGATAGAATGGCGACGCCTTTTCTCCTGGTCTGGAGATGAAGCGGCTTAAAGCTGCCACACATCCGGATAATTTTTGGACTTGTTTGAGATCTGTTGGCGTAGCCAACTGTGACAAAGCTCGGATTTTAGCTGGGTTTGCCTCAATTCCTCTAATGGAAATGATGAAGTCCATGAGTTTTCCAGCGGGAACGCCGAAAACACACTTTTCCAGATTGAGCTTGATGTCATATATTCAGAGGTTGTCGAATGTGAGACGCAGATCGTCAATTAATGACTCGACGTGTCTAGTTTTGTTGACTACGTCATCCACATATGCTTCAACTGTCTTGCCGATTTGTTTCTCCAGGCATGTTTGAATCATGCGTTGGTAGGTGGCACTGGCATTTTTGAGCCCGAAGGGCATAGTCTTAAAGCAGAAAGGCCCATATGGGGTGATAAATGCTATCGCGGCTTAATCAGACTCCTTTATCTTGATTTGATGGTATCGTGAGTATGCATCGAGGAAACACAGTGAGTCTTGTCTTGCGGTAGCATCGATAATCTGAACGATGCGAGGGAGGCATAAGGGGTCTTTAGGGCAGGCCTTGTTGAGGTCTTTGAAATTGACACATATGCGCCAGGATTTATCCTTCTTTGGTACCATTGAGGGAGTCCTGGATTAAGGGGTCCTTGGACAGCCGGACTATATACTTTGGCCGGACTGTTGGACTATGAAGATACAAGATTGAAGACTTCATCCCGTGTCCGGATGGGACTCTCCTTTGCGTGGAAGGCAAGCTTGGCAATTCGGATATGTAGATCTCCTTCTCTGTAACCGACTCTGTGTAACCCTAGCCCCCTCAAGTGTCTATATAAACCGGAGGGTTTAGTCCGTAGGACAACAACAATCATAATCATAGGCTAGCTTCTAGGGTTTAGCCTCTACGATCTCGTGGTAGATCAACTCTTGTAATACTCATATCATCCGGATCAATCAAGCAGGAAGTGGGATATTACCTCCATCGAGAGGGCCCGAACCTGGGTAAACATCGTGTCCCCAGCCTCCTGTTACCATTAGCCTTAGACGCACAGTTCAGGACCCCCTACCCGAGATCCGCCGGTTTTGACACTGACATTGGTGCTTTCATTGAGAGTTCCACTGTGTCATCACGATAAGGCTTGATGGCTCCTTCAATCATCTTCAATGACACAGTCCAGGAGGAGGTTTTCCTCCCCGGACAGATCTTGATATTCGGCGGCTTCCTGCTGCGGGCCAATTTGCTTGGCCATCTGGAGTAGATCAATAGCTACGCTGAAAGGATCGAGATGGACCTAGAGGGGGGGGGCTGAATAGGTACACTTATAAATTTTAATTATTACTTAGCAATTTTAGGAAATAATGCGGAATATGAAGGTGAGCCTAACAATTGCAAATGAGTACCAAGTACTAAGCAAGTAACACGAGCACCTAAATAAGCAAGCACAATATGATGTAAGTAAGTGCTAAGAGACAAGTAACCACAAGTAGAGAGTTAGGGTTAGGAATAACCGCAACTCCGGGAGACGGGGATGTATGCCGATGTTCACTTCCTTGGAGGGAAGCTAGTCACCGTTAGAGAGGTGGATGTTACCACGAAGGCACACCAACACCACGAAGGCTCACCGTATTCTCCCTTTGAGACAAAACCATGGAGGCATTTCTCAACCACTAGTGGTAGACCTTGGGGTGGTCTCCAAACCCTCACAAACTTTTCTGGGGGTAATCACAATGGTCGATTCCTCGCCGGAGCACTCCTACCGCCTAGGAGTCTCCAACCTCCAAGAGTAACAAGATGCACCACAAAAACAAAGGGGGAATCAACTTTCGCTTTGGTGAATGTGTAGATCGAGCACTTCTCCTTCACTATTCAAAAGATCAAGAGCTTTGGTTGGCTAAGGAGGGAGATCTCCAAGAAATCAAGGTCTGAAAATGGAGGTGAGAGCAATGGAGTCGTCAACTCCTTCGTGAGGAAGAAGAAGACTATTTATAGGTGGGGATGGAATCTGGCCGTTGGAGGCAGATTTCTGCGTAGCCCGGAAGTTCCGGTGATGGACGAAAGTTCCGGACCCCGGAAGTTCCAGCCAAGTTCCGGCCAGGTTCCGGGATACACAGAGAGTTTGCACCACTCATTTGTACCTCGGAAGCTACAGAAATAGGGGACGGAAGTTCCGGCGCCCGAAAGTTTTGGCCGCCCCGGAAGTTCCGGAGAGGGTCCGGGCTACACAGAGAGATTGCACGAAAAGTGCAGTTTTTCTGGGTACCCCGGAAGCTTCCCGGACCTTCCGGTCCCCGGAAGTTCCGGCTGTCCCGGAAGTTCCGGCCTGAACAGAAACATGCCACTAGGATTTTCAGATCAATCTGAGAAGGTAAGTTGATTCCCTGGATGTTTTTATGATGCACCCCCTCTTAATAGTGCGGCTGCCCTAAGGACTCAAGAAATAAGAAAACTTCATGAAACTTCTACTTTTCTTGAGCACACCGCTTTTCCTTTTTCTAGTAAGAGAGGGAATAACCACCCATGCTTCACTTTGACTTAATCAGGGCTGTTAACACTTAGAGCATGTGGTTAGTAACACAAATGGAGTTGTCATAGATGTCAAAAACAATTTAGTGCTCTATTGAACTTTCAATCTCCCCCTTTTTGACATGGATGACAACAATGCTTGATAGGATAAACTCATAAAGTATGTACAATATTGAGCAATTTCAATGTCGGAAGGTACTCCCCCACAACCCATGCCTTATTTAAGATTGCATTTGAATGAAATGGCATGGTTAAAAAATTCTCCCCCTATCACTGTGCGTACCAACACAAGAATGATATGTCGACACAGAATGCTTTACTAACCTTTGTTCTCACAATATGAGCAAATAGACTATGCCATGTAACCCCCTTGCCATAAGTTTCTCACACACGGATAGGTAATTTAATGGAACATAGATAGGTTCAAATAGCAAGCTAATATCCAAATGAAGGCAAATAAAAGCAACGGTTCAAGGCTCAATGGAACATAAAAAAATAGATAAAGAAAGATAGGTGATAAGCCCTATCAAGCACCACAACATCTCCCCCTGTTGTCACCAAGATGGCAAAAAGGAAAGATGGAGGAATCCATAAATGGCCCCTAGGAGCGAGACGCAGAAGGGTCATCAGACGACTCTCCAGAAGACATGGAGCCATGAGGGCGGTGAGAGGAGGCTTCATAGCCGTCTTCAACATCAAACCGAGCAAACTTGGACTGATATCTAGCGAAAGAAGTCACACGAGACTCGGAGCCATGAGCAATATCCATCCCAGTTGCACGCATACCATCCTTAAGAGCCTCCATGCTCTCCTTCCTAGATTTGTGCTCCTCCCACTGCTTCCTATGCATATCTTGCTGTAGACAAAACATGTTCTTGAGAAGGCGCCAAATTTTGTTGCCCTTCTTTGACCCAGTGTCACTGGGCTCCCCACGATGAAGAGTGTGAGAGCGTGAACGAAACTCAAAGCGGTGGGAATCTCCAGCATGTAGCTCCTCTTCCTCCTCATTCTCACCCTCATGAGCAGTTGCCTTGCCCTTCTTGACAAGCAAGTTAACACTGGAGTGTCCGGTCAGACGCCGACCCGCAAATTCTTCAGGAGCAATCTCAACAATCAAGGAAGTAATGTAAGGAGCATAGATAGGAACCTTTCGGTTCATTACCACACTATACATCTCATGCCACATAAAGTCCATCACATCAATGGGGCCCTACTCAGAGTTGTGACAAGTGTAGTGAAGAAGGTTGATGAGGTGACCACGAATCTTGTTCTTGTCACCCACCTTGACCACAAGGATCTCTCGAAAGATTCAGTGCATGATATCATAGAAGGGCAGGAGATCACCAACAGATCCAACCTTTCCGGATGGAAGATACAAATCAGCCAAGTGAATAGCCTGGTAGACCCCTTTGTCGTGAATCTTGTAGCCACGGTCAACCGTAATGTCAGTATACTCATAGCCCAGAAGCCCGGCTAGCACAGAGAAAGGAGCAGAACACTTCTCATCACCACTCATCCAAGTAAGAGTGCGCTGCATATCAGTCCTAAAATGCACCGTGGCGTAGAACTGAGCCACAAGAGGCGGAGACACATCATGTTGAAAGCGCATGGGTGGAAGGAGGTTGAGCTTCACACACATGTTCTGGATCCCCTCAAAGTAAACAAAATTTGTTGGAGTCTTGTCAAAGTGAGCAATGTTGATACTCTTCGGAATGACATACTTGTTGACGAATTAAGAGAAAATCTCTTCATAGTTACGTTGCTGTAAAAGTGTCAAAAACTTGAAATCAGCCACATGATCATGGTCTTGATGATAGGGATTGACTCGGCGCAGAGCAATCCACTATGGTGCAGGCATTTCCTTCATGGTGACTGGCTCAGGAGGTGGAGGTTGAACATTTGGTGCTTTGGCCTTCTTGGAAGTAGTCTTCCGCTTCTTGGAGTGAATGGGAGCAGTAGGAGGAGATGCACTCGCTTCAGCCTCAGCATCTTCTTCAGGGTGGCAGTCAAACATGTTCTCATGCCCCAAAACAACCATCGTTGTCTTCTTAACCCTAGCTTTGGATTTCTGTTCATACACCTTAGATGAGTGAGCACGCGAACCAGATCCTCCTGCTGACAGAGAGAGAGAGAGAGAGAGAGAATAGCATGGGGACAAAATAAGTACACAAGCCTAAAAAAAGAAAATCAAAGAATCTCACTGGTCGAGGAATTTTGACAGAACTCTGCTTAGGCCAGAAGTTCTGGGGACGCTGGAAGTTTCGGGAGCCGGAATTTCCGGGGAACCCAGAAGTTTTGGCCAACGGAAGTACCGGCCCATCCCGAATATGGAGACCCTAGCGAGGCCGTAAGTTCCGGCCTGCCCGGAAGTTTCGAGCACCAGCATGGTCGCAGGGCTCCTTCTGAAGCTAAGCAAGGGACAAACATAGATCGACCAACAAGAAGTGAAAGGCATGGAGTGCTGCAGATGTAAAACGGATGCAGGACTCGAGATGTGAAGTTTGTATTTATTCTAGAACCATAAGCCTAGCCTACAATCCCTAGGAATCTAGAGAGAGTAGAGAGAAGCTTAGGTTACCTTCCTCCATGGAGATGGTGGAGAGGACAGATCCCCTCCAAGCACGATGAAAGGGAAGAAGGAGCCAGAGGTTCCGGGGGCCGACAGCTCACCCTGGAAGTCATCGAAGGGTGAGGGGCGCCACAGGGAAGGAGAGCAGTGGAACAGAGGAGGAAGGGAAAAAAGACCCTTTTGCGAGCCCCTGACCTTAATAAGTGCCCCACGACCCGCGACGCCCGGAAGTTCCGGGCAATGCCGCAAGTTCCGGTGGACGGAAGTTCTGGGCACAACCCGGAAGTTTCGGGATATCCAGAGAGATTACAACCTCTCTGAACTCCTAAGAACTAGAGGGATGGAGTCTGAAAGCTCCCAAGACTACCACACACCACATCAACATTTATATGGTTATGAGTTGAAGCTTGTGTACTAGACAAATATCAGATGGTTTAGAGATGAGAGAGGCTTGGGTAGAACCTTAGCTAGGGGCAAAGCACAAGATCAACAACGAGAACACTCAAATAGAGAACAAAAAGAACATCAGACAAACACACAGAACACAAAAGTAAGAAGAAGAGAATCAGTCCAGCCTCTCTAAGAGAGGGCAGTGGACGAGTCCACCATGTTTGAGTATACGCGACTTGGTACTGCGAAGATTTTAACCTTGAGCCCAACATCACAACTCCATCATTTAAAGTACTAAGTCACACAGTGGTAACATAGTAACTTTGAGAGTGTTTGGTTTATTTATGCATCATATAGGGTGAGATAACTCATGAGTTGAATCTCTCCCCCTAAATACATGCCTACATCTAGACAAGACATGAAGTAAGTGCATGGATGAGTACTAGATTTCACATAATGTTGTCAAGCTCCAAGATACCGAGTTCACGCCTAAGTCGACAAAGCCTTGCTTCATCCAATGGTTTGGTGAAAATATCTGCTAGTTGCAAATCTGTACAAATGTGATCAATGTGAATATCACCCTTTTCAACATGATCTCTCAAGAAGTGATACCTAATATCAATGTGCTTGGTGCGGGTATGATCCTTGGGGTTCTCGGCAATATTGATGGCACTTTCATTATCACATAGAAGAGGCACATGTCTATAGGTGATACCGTATTCCTTCAAAGTTTTCCTCATCCATAATAATTGAGTTGCACAACTGGCGCTTGCAATGTATTCAACTTCTGCGGTAGAGAGGGCAATACAGTTATGTTTCTTCGAGGACCAACTTACCAAGGAGTGTCCAAGAAACTGACATGCACCAGAGGTGGACTTACGATCCACTTTGTCTCCAACCCAATCCGCATCCGTGTACCCAATGAGATCAAACTTAGCATCCTTGGGGTACCATAGACCCAACTTTGGGGTGTGAGCAAGGTATCTAAGAATATGCTTAACCACCTTATGATGACTTTCCCTAGGGGAAGCTTGAAATCTAGCACACATGCATACACTAAACACAATGTCTAGTCTAGATGCACAAATATAAAGCAATGAACCAATCATAGAGCGGTATTTAGATGGGTCGAAAGGGATACCGTTTGTGTCTTCAGTGAGTGTAATTTTGGTTGGCATGGGTGTCTTACATGGACTAGCATCGGACATACCAAACTTCTCTAGGATATATTTGAGGTATTTTGCTTGAGACAAGAAAATTCCTTCTTGAAATTGTTGAATTTGAAATCCGAGGAAGAACTTCAAATCCGCATTGAGTGACATTTCAAAATTCTTGGTCATTGAAGCCACAAACTTCTTGCACAAATGAATGTTAGGAGAACCAAAAATGATATCATCTACATAGATTTGGCATAAGATCAAATCACCCTTATCCCTCTTAGTAAAAAGAGCGGGATCGATCACCCCTCTCACAAAACCATCATCGAGTAGAAACTTCTTTAAATGATCATACCAAGCACGAGGTGCTTGTTTGAGGCCATACAAAGCCTTATGAAGTTTGTACACACAGTCTTTGTGATCGGGATCAACGAACCCAGGTGGTTGTGACACATATACTTCTTCTTGTAGAGGACCGTTAAGGAAAGTACTCTTCACATCCATTTGATGTAATGTAAAGCCATTGAAAGCAGCATAAGCAAGTAAGATGCGAATGGATTCAAGACGGGCAACAGGGGCAAAGGTCTCACCAAAGTCCAAACCTTCAACTTGTGAGTACCCTTGTGCCACTAAACTTGCCTTGTTGCGGATGATTACACCATTCTCATCTTGTCTTGAAAATCCATTTTGTTCCAATGACGTCGTGCTCGGTAGGTGGCCTCTTGACTAATGACCACACTTGGTTGCGTTCAAAAATGTTCAACTCTTCTTGCATAGCAACGAGCCAATCGTTGTCTATCAATGCATCTTGTACCTTGAGGGTCTCAACACTAGACACAAACGAGAAGTGAGCACAAAAGTTTGTCAAATGTTTACGAGTGACTCTACCTTCCGATATGCTGGTGAGAATTTTGTCAACATCAACACGACCGGCCACTCAAGGCATGATGGAGGTAAGGGTTTCACGAGGTTCAACTTCATGTCCATCATCCATGTCCTCAACATATGGATCATTAATGTGTGGAGGAAGATCTTCTTGTTCATATTGCATTTGTTGAGGTTCATCATCAATGATTGGACTTTCTTGTTCTTGCCCTTGATGATGATCTTGTTCTTGAAGATTATCATGAAGAGGAACTTGATCATCTTCTTCTACTTGGGCTAAGGGCATCAGTTGAGCAATAGGAGATTGTGATGGTATGGGTGTTGAAGTAGTTTGATGATGTGTGAGACTTCCATCTTCTTCTTCATCATCATGAGGTTCTTGTTCCATAGGAAGAAGTGCACCAACACCCATGGTGAAAATGTCTTGAGAAGAATCTTCTTCACCTACATCACTTAGATCAACTTGCTCCCCACGGGAGCCATTAAATTCATCAAACACCACGTCACAAGTTTCTACAACACATCCATTTGATTTGTTGTAGACTCTATAGGCGTGAGAGTTTGATCCATAGCCAACAAATATACCCTCAATTGTTTTGGATTGAAGTTTTCCTAACCGTTCTCTTTTGTTGAGGATGAAACATTTGCACCCAAATACACGAAAGTACTTGACATTTGGCTTGTTCCCAGTTAGAAGCTCATATGGAGTCTTTTCCAATATAGTGCGGAGGAAGAGCCGGTTTGATGCATGGCATGCGGTGTTGACAGCTTCGGCCCAAAAACTATGTGGTGACTTGTATTCATCCAACATGGACCTTGCGATCTCTACAAGTGTACGGTTCTTCCTTTCGGCTACACAATTTTTCCGAAGAGTGTATGGAGCTGAATATTGATGCTCAATCCCTTCATCACTAAGGAATTCTTCCAAGGTATAGTTTTTGAACTCAAAGCCATTGTCACTTCTTATTGCCAAGATTTCTTTGTCAAACTTGCGTTGTGCTTTCTTGGCAAAATCAATGAAGGTGATCTTTGTTTTGTCCTTGGACTTGAGGAAGAACACCCATGTATATCTTGAGTAATCATCAACAATGGAAAGTCCATACTTTTTACCACCAAGACTATCCCATGAAGGAGGCCCAAAAAGATCCACATGAAGGAGCTCCAGAGGCCTTGAAGTAGACACTATGTTCTTGGGTGGGTGCTTTGATTGATGTTACGTCCCGGCTATGCATGCACTACACACACGATCTTTCTCAAAAGAGACATTGGTTAGTCCAAGGATGTGATTCCCCTTTAAGAGATCTTGAAGATTTCTCATGCCGACATGGGCTAGCTGGCGATGCCATAGCCACCCCTTGCCAGCCTTGGTCATTAGACAAGTTGCATGGAATGTGCTCTCTTTCGAGAAATCAACCGTGTAAAGGTTGCCATCCAACTCTCCAACAAAGGCCACTTCGAGATTATCTCTCTTAAAGAATTTCACATCCGTTAGTCCAAAGAGTGTATCATAACCAACAGAAGCCAATTGGCGAATAGAAAGCAAATGGTATTTAAGGGATTGGACAAGCATGACATTTGCAAGAGACATGTCATTTGTGATAGCCACCTTGCCCAACCCGAGTACCTGTCCTTTTGAACCTCCACCGAACATAATGCTCATGAATGGTTGAATAGCTTCCATGAAATCGTAGAGCAATTTGCTATCTCCGGTCATATGATTGGTACAACCACTATCAATCACCCATTTTACTCCACCGGAGAAGGAAATCTACACACAATTATGACTTGGTTAGAGGCACCCATTTTGCAATGGGACCTCTCGCGTTAGTCACAAGGGTCTTTGGGACTCAAATAGCATAGAACCGGAATGCATTTCGAGGACCAACAAATTTTGCATAAACTTCTCCATCCTTAGTCTTACGAAGTACATAGGATGGAGGCATGAACTCTTTTTGCTTGTTGAGAGTGGGCATGCCCCTTGTGGCCTTCCCACTAACAACCTTACCTTTCTCCTTGTGCCCTTCTCTCACAAATGTTTCCTTTAGAGGGGTTGTACACTTTTGAGAGGACGTCTTCTTCTTGCTTGTTCTTGGGTCAAACCCAAGTCCCTCTTTGGCAAACACTTCATTGTGTTGGCTCAATATCTCATTAAGGTTCTTTTGCCCTTGAGCACATGTCATGAGACCTTTCTCGATTTGAGCCTTGAGAAAGCGATTTTCCTCAAGAATAGATGCTAGATCACTACTAGAGTTAGTAGTACAAGCATCAACATTGATAATAGGAGAAGAGTAAGCCTTGGCTAGAGTTTCAAGATAAGTAAGTTTGAGCGTCTCAAAACTCTTTGTAAGAAGGGTGAGCTCTTCTTCCTTAGTCTTGAGAGACACGGATAGAAGCTCACAATCCTTAGAGAGAGAAGCATGAGACTTTACAAGCTTACTTTTATCATTCATCAACTCTTCACAAGTGTCAATAGCCTTTTTCAAGGAGGCAAGATCATTAATATGAACATCAATATTTGCACCAATTTTTAAGCATAGTTCATCATTTCGTGCTTCCTCATATTGTACTTTCCGCTCAAGGATTTCACATTTTTCCTTTTCCTCGATGACGAGGGTTTCGAGTTCCTTAATGGTGATGGTGTGCTTACTCACCATATCCATAAGCATGCGAAACATAGTGAGCTTCTTTCCTTTGAGGGAGCACACGAACTTATCAAGTTTAGCAAGCATAGGATCATCTAGATAATCATCCTCATAACTATCCTCCTCATCAAGATACTCATCACTAGGAGTAGAAGGAGTGAAAAGAGGAGGATTTGATCATGGAGTTACCTTGACTTTGTCAGGAGAGCTTTGGTCCTCTCCATCTTCTACCACGGCCTTTGCCATTAGGCACTTGTGAGCGTTGCCCTTGTAGTCTTTCATGTAGTTGTAGGTGACCACATCACCACTCTTGTTTACTAACCTCAAAGTGTTTTGAGAGTCTTGAGCAACTCCGGCAACACCACTAACTTCATCCGGATCGGATTCTTCTTGAGCAACCATAGCTTTCGCATCTTTCTTCTTGAGCTTGGAGTTCAAAGGATTTGGCAACTTCTTCTCGGGAAAGGTCTTGGGAAACCTTGGTTTATCTTCTCTCTTCTCATAAGGGCACTCGTTTGAGAAGTGGTTGGTTTCTTCACAGTTGTAGCATTTTCTTACTTTCTTCTTTTGAAATCTTCCCTTGAATTTTCCCGCGCTAAACTTCTTGACAAAGAGAGCCATGTATTCATATGAAGGGCCCTCATCGGTTCAATCTCATCACCATCTTCATCATCATCATCATCTTCTTCTTCTTCACTTTGCTCATCTTCACATACATGCTTGGCCTTGAATGCAAGATTGATCTTTGATGATGGGGTACCATGCATGGCAAGATGTTTTGTGGCATTAGCCTTTGACTCTTCAAATAGTTGGAAGGTGGATATGATGTCATCTGTAGTCATTTCCTTGAAGGTATGGTGTTGTCTTATGTCCCACACCATTTGATGGTGATATGGGGCAAGAGCACGAAGCAACTTATCCACAAGGAATCGCTTAGTCATGTTGAATCCATCTTGTGTCTTGTCACACTCACATGACTCAATGTCGGCAGTGAGAGTAATGAGATGCTTATGGAGTTGATTGGTGGTTTCACCTTTCTCCATACAAAAGTTTTGCAATTGCCCCTTGGCAATTTCATATTGAGCACTCCGGAGGGTAGAGGTGACAGTCTTGGATCTTATAATACTTTCCCATAGTTCCTTGGCACTTGTGATGTGTATGAATGGTCTCCTTTGCTTTTCATCCATACCTCTCCTTATACACATGATTGCAGTGTCATTGAGATTCTTGTCATAAATTTCTCTTCGTGTAGGGTTCTTTGGATCAACCACATGATAACCATACTCCATGATCTCCAGCATCTCATCATTTCCGTGTCGAAGATGATCCTGCATAGCAACTCTCCACAAAGCAAAATCGGAAGTGGCACTAAGTAAAGGAGGTTTTCCTTGAGGATTATATCTTGGTTTCTCAACCTGAGGTCTTGCATAAAGCCAAGGAACACTGGTGTGTTCATTGCTAGGAGGTTGTTGACCAAGTGACGAAGCAGGCACAGTTGGCCTCGAAGCCGCACCACCCGAGAGTGGTGCAAGCACCGTGGACAACATGGCTAATCTCATTTGGACCAAGGCCTCAAGAGAAGCATCATGCTCCTCTTTTTTCTTAGCAAGGGCCCGTTCCAGATCCTCAGACGTAAAGGACTTGAATTCAGAGGAAGCCTCGCCTTTATCCTTCGGATCTGCAACCAGGGGAGTCCCATCTGGGTTCATCTCGCTCTAGGGCGGTTAAGCCATAAGAATATAGCACGAGGCTCTGATACCAATTCAAAGGATCGAGATGGACCTAGGGGGCGTGAATAGGTACACTTATAAATTTTAATTATTACTTAACAATTTTAGGCAATAATGCGGAATATGAAGGTGAGCCTAACAATTGCAAGTGAGTACTAAGTACTAAGCAAGTAACACGAGCACCTAAATAAGCAAGCACAATATGATGTAAGTAAGTGCTAAGAGACAAGTAACCACAAGTAGAGAGTTAGGGTTAGGAATAACCGCAGCTCCGGGAGATGAGGATGTATGCTGATGTTCACTTCCTTGGAGGGAAGCTAGTCACCGTTAGAGAGGTGGATGTTACCACGAAGGCACACCAACACCACGAAGGCTCACCCTAATCTCCCTTTGAGACAACACCATGGAGGCGTTTTTCAACCACTAGTGCTAGACCTTGGGGTGGTCTCCAAACCCTCACAAACTTTTCCGGGGATAATCACAATGGTCGATTCCTCGCCGGAGCACTCCTACCGCCTAGGAGTCTCCAACCTCCAAGAGTAACAAGATGCACCACAAAAACAAAGGGGGAATCAACTTTCACTTTGGTGAATGTGTAGATCGAGCACTTCTCCTTCACTACTCAAAAGATCAAGAGCTTTGGTTGGCTAAGGAGGGAGATCTCCAAGAAATCGAGATCTGAAAATGGAGGTGAGAGCAATGGAGTCGTCAACTCCTTCGTGAGGAACAAGAAGACTATTTATAGGTGGGGATGGAATCTGGCCGTAGGAGGCAAATTTCTGCGTAGCCCGGAAGTTCCAGCGACGGACGGAAGTTCCGGACCCCGGAAGTTCCGGCCAGGTTCCGGGATACACAGAGAGTATGCACCACTCATGTGTACCCCGGAAGCTGAAGAAACAGGGGACGGAAGTTCCGGCGCCCGGAAGTTCTGGCCACCCCGGAAGTTCCGGGGGACGGAAGTTCCTGAGAGGTTCCGGGGTACACAGAGAGATTGCACGAAAAGTGCAGATTTTCTGGGTACCCCGGAAGCTTCCCGGACCTTCTGGTCCCTGGAAGTTCCGGCTGTCCCGGAAGTTACGGCCTAAACAGGAACATGCCACTAGAATTTTCAGATCAATGTGAGAAGGTAAGTTGATTCCCTGGATGTTTTTATGATGCACCCCCTCTTAATAGTGCGGCTGCCCTAAGGACTCAAGAAATAAGAAAACTTCATGAAACTTCTACTTTTCTTGAGCACACCACTTTTCCTTTTTCCAATAAGAGAGGGAATAACCATCCATGCTTCACTTTGACTTAATCAGGGCTGTTAACACTTAGAGCATGTGGTTAGTAACACAAATGAAGTTGTCATAGATGTCAAAAACAATTTAGTGCTATATTGCACTTTCATACGCCCCTGGCCATCAGGTCAGGTTTGGAAGCTTGAACTATACTGCCGACATCCGCGGAGACTTGATCTTCGACGGATTCGAGCCCGCGTCAGGTGCGCCAAACAGTCACGACGAGCATGACTTAGGTCTGCCATCAGACAGTATTCAGGGAATCGCGCCTGCGGCTACCCCGGGAATCAATTCGGAGCAGATTGCGCCATCCGAGGACGGGTGGATGGACCCCGCCACGGAGGCCACACACTCATCGGCCTTGGAGCCGAACACTGATCCCACCTCCTATGAGGATGGTATCATCGGACCCTCGGACTCGTCTCCGGCTACATGATCCAAACCACGTACGCCCGTGCCTATCGAATCTGATTGGGCACCGGTCATGGAGTTCACCTCCGCGGATATCTTTCAGGGGTGATGTGCTAAATTCATTAAAGTCTCTCTCCTTGTCAGGAGACTCTTGGCCGAACTATGTCCGGCTCGAGTGGAAGCGGACGACGAATAAATTTGTTACCCACCCACCACCCACTTAATAGCCACTGTTGATGACTTAGCTGACATGCTTGACTTCAACTCCGAAGACATCGACGGTACGGACGACGATGCAGGAGAAGAACAGGAACCACCTCCTATAGGGCGCTGGACATCCACCGCATCATATGATATATACATGGTGGACACCCCCAAAGAAGGCAATGGCGATGAGGCAACGGAAGATAATCCTCCGGAAAAGCAATCTAGTCACCGGCGTCATAGGCGCCACTCCAAGCCCCGCCATAGCAAAAATAGTGATACCGACACAAGAGATGATAACAATCCGGATGGTGACGAAGACGAAAACAATCCGGCCAAGCCAGGCTTCGAGCAGGCCGAGCAAGAATATGGGCAAGGTAGCCCTAAGGAACAGGCAACCGATGGAGAATCAGAGGATGATAATTACATGCCCCTCTCCGAAGACGAAGTGAGCCTTGGCGACGAAGAATTCATCGTGCCTAAGGATCCCGTCGAGCAGGAGCGCTTCAAGCGCCGGCTTATGGCCACTGCAGAAAGTCTGAAGAAAAAGCAGCAACAGCTTCAAGCCGATCAAGATCTGCTAACTAATAGATGGACCAAGGTCCTGGCTGCCGAGGAATACGGGCTCAAGGGCCCTACCAAAAGTTATCCAAAGCGCAGGTTGCTACCTCAACTCGAGGAGGAGGCGTTAAAGCCCACACTACCAGCGCATGATGTGGCGGACCGGCCACCCCGTGGCCAAGACAAAGCGGCGTACCAGCCCGAAGTCCAGCCCGCACCCCGACGCCAAACAAGCAAAAACACGAAGGCCGGGGGCTCCACGCATGACCTACGAGACAAACTGAAAAACAAAGCAGGACAACCAAGATCGATCTACAGATCATGGGGGCGTGCCCCAACGCGTGATGATGACCGTTACGCCGGATTTACCAACAAATCCGGCCGGACCGAATACAATGTAGCTCGGCACAGAGGCGCCGCACACCCCCAATGCTTCACTGATGAAGTAATGGATCATGAATTCCCAGAAGGGTTTAAACCCGTGAACATCGAATCATATGATGGTACTACAGACCCCGTGGTATGGATAGAATATTTCTTCCTCCATATTCATATGGCCCGCAGAGATGATCTACAGGCCATCTAGTACCTCCCACTAAAACTCAAGGGACCATCTCGACATTGGCTGAGTAGCTTGCTGGCAAACTCCATTCGGAGTTGGGAGAACCTGGCAGATGCATTCCTTGACAACTTTCAGGGCACTTATGTGCAACCACCGAATGCTAATGACCTGAGTCACATAACCCAACAACCCGGAGAGTCAGCCAGAAATTTTTGGACCCGGTTCCTAACTAAAAAGAACCAAATTGTCGACTGTCCGGATGCCGAAGCCCTAGCGGCCTTTAAGCATAACATCCATGACGAGTGGCTTGCCCGACATCTCAGCCAAGAAAAGCCAAAGTCCATGGCAGCCCTCACAACACTCATGACCCGCTTTTGTACGGGCGAGGATAGCTGGTTGGCTCGTAGCAACAACACATCAAGCAATCCTGGCACATCAAAAGCTAGGGATAGCAATGACAAACCACAGCGCAACAAATACAAGCGTCAGAAAAACGGTGATAGTGCCGAAGACACGACAGTCAATGCCAGATTCAGTGGCTCCAAGTTCGGTCAGCGGAAAAAGCCATTCAACAAAAACAATTCAGGCCCGTCCAGTTTGGATTGCATACTCGATCATCCATGCCAAATTCATGGCGCCCCAGGAACACCAGCCAATCATACCAACAGAGAATGCTGGGTCTTCAGACAAGCCGGCAGGTCAGGTGCCAAAAACAAGGGGAAGAGGTCTCAAAGCGACGATGACGACGAGGAGCCCCGATCACCGAATAGGGAGGACAGAAGAAATTCCCTCCCCAGGTGAAAATGGTGAATATGATATACGCAAGTCATATTCCCAAGCAGAAGCATGAACCAAGGGATGTCTATGCAATAGAGCCAGTCAGCCCAAAACTCAACCCATGGTCCTCTTGTCTGATCACTTTCGATCGAAGGGACCATCCTACCAGTATCCGTCATGGCGATTCAACCGCATTGGTCCTCGACCCCATCATCGATGGATTCCACCTCACACAAGTCCTCATGGATGGTGGCAGCAGCCTGAACCTGCTCTATTAGGATACAGTGCGCAAAATGGGCATCGACCCCTCAAGGATCAAACCCACAAAAACCACCTTCAAAGGTGTCATACCAGGTGTAGAGGCCTGTTATACGGGCTCAATCACACTAGAAGTGATCTTTGGATCTCCGGACAGTTACCGTACTGAAGAGTTACTCTTCGACATCGTCCCCTTTCACAGTGACTATCAGGCATTGCTCGGACGAACTATGTTCGCTCGGTTCAACGCGGTGCCACATTATGCCTACCATAAACTCAAGATGCCCGGTCCGCGCGGTGTCATCACGGTTAATGGCAGGGCCGAACTCCCCCTCACTGACAAAGAATCTACCACCGCTTTAACAGCAAGAGCAACGAATGGCACCTCCCAATCGAACCTTAAGTCGACGGCCAAGCTCACGGACTCTGTCAAAGAAGTCCGAACTACTGCGCGACAGGATAGCCTGGCCCGTCAGGAGCTTAATTAAAAACACTCCGGCAAAACTTAAGACAATCCACATACTGCGGCTCAACCACTCTGTGACGAAAAACCATTTCTTGCATTTTCTTCGCAGGTTCACCTTTGTGTAGGCCAGGACGGATGACATGGAAACAGCGTGAGCACGTAAGGGAATCGCCAGATACTCCCCTCTTTGATCATCCGACTATAATCCGGATCCGCATACAACCTCCTCCCGCCTGGTCTCAGCAGGTTCCACAGTCATATTTCTTTTTATCACATTAGCTGTACTCATACGCTTTGACGTATTACTCAAATACAACATGTGAGTTTATATGATGCTCGTCTGCTGTTATTTCTTATTAAAACTCTTTTGTTAAAAGGCAGCTGTATATCGCGATATGCCTTAATATGCCAGGGGCTTCATTATACCCATATTACGGCAAAAAAATCCAAACACCTTCACGGCAGTTCGGCACCCTGAACTTATAGCATTATATGCATCAGCTCTGAATCATGTCTTGGGTCAATAGTTGGGTTTGCCCGGCTCCTATGTTTTGGTACCTTACGTTCCGCTATATCGGCTAAGGTAGCGCAGGGAGAACTACTGCGATTGTGTCCCGGTTCTTCCGGACGAGCACCTCAGTAGAGAAAGCCGAAAACTGACTGTCATGTGATACGTCTCCAACATATCTACTTTTCCAAACACTTTTGCCCTTGTTTTGGACTCTAACTTGCATGATTTGAATGAAACTAACCCGGACTGATGCTGTTTTCAGCAGAACTGCCATGATGATGTTTTATGTGTAGAAAAGAAAAGTTCTCGGAATGTCCTGAAAATCCACGGAAGCACCTTTTGGAATTAATAAGAATTTCTGGGCGAAAGAAATACACCAGGGGGCCCAGGGCCTGTCCACGAGACAGGGGGGCGCGCCCCCTGTAGGGCGCGCCCCTATCTCGTGGCCCCCCTGGACCTCCACAGACCTCAACTCCAACTCCATATATTCCGTCTCGCGGAGAAAAAATCAGAGAGAAAGTTTCATCGCGTTTTATGACACGGAGCCGCCGCCAAGCCCTAATCTCTCTCGGGAGAGCTGATCTGGAGTCCGTTCGGGGCTCCGGAGAGGGGGATTCGTCACCGTCGTCATCATCAACCATCCTCCATCACCAATTTCATGATGCTCACTGCCGTGCGTGAGTAATTCCATCATAGGCTTGCTGGACGGTGATGGGTTGGATGAGATTTACCATGTAATCAAGTTAGTTTTGTTAGGGTTTGATCCCTAGTATCCACTATGTTCTGAGATTGATGTTGCTATGACTTTGCTATGCTTAATGATTGTCACTAGGGCCCGAGTGCCATGATTTCAGATCTGAACCTATTATGTTTTCATGAATATATGTGTGTTCTTTATCCTATCTTGCAAGTCTATAGTCACCTATTATGTGTTATGATCCGACAACCCCGAAGTGACAATAATCGGGATACTTCTCGGTGATGACCGTAGTTTGAGGAGTTCATGTATTCACTATGTGTTAATGCTTTGGTCCGGTTCTCTATTAAAAGGAGGCCTTAATATCCCTTAGTTTCCGCTAGGACCCCGCTGCCACGGGAGGGTAGGACAAAAGATGTCATGCAAGTTCTTTCCTATAAGCACGTATGACTATTTACGGAATACATGCCTACATCATATTGATGAATTGGAGCTAGTTCTGTATCACCCTATGTTATAGCTATTACATGAGGAATCACATCCGGCATAATTATCCATCACTGATCCATTGCCTACGAGCTTTTCATATATTATTCTCCGCTTATTTACTTTTCCGTTGCTACTGTTACAACTGCTACAAAAACCCAAAAGCATTTATCTTTACTTTTGCTACTGTTACCATTATTATCATACTACTTTGCTACTAAATACCTTGATACAGATACTAAGTTATCCAGGTGTGGCTGAATTGACAACTCAACTGCTAATACTCAAGAATATTCTTTGGCTCCCCTTGTGTCGAATCAATAAATTTGGGTTGTACTTCACCCTCGAAAGCTGTTGCGATCCCCTACACTTGTGGGTTATCATCATGATACGGCGAGAGCTGGTCGCTGTTCGAGAGGTTGTAAAATCTTTAAGGATTTCTTCTGCATAATGCCGTAACCAACGCAGCGTGTGATGGATCGGTTTTTCTTCCGATCAGGCGCTTATAGAGCCCCTCGTGCGGTCTTCCGAACACCAGGGGCTGCGCCCACCATACTTTTAAAAATTCATATGGCTAAGTGAGAGTGATAAAGCCCTATAGTCTGATTGCCTGGTTCGCTGTGCTGAACACTTTCTTCAAGGACCCAAAACTGGGATAAAGAGTGCTCAGGTTTATCCCGAACACTCCCGTACTTACTACGTGGGGGCAGAAGCCGACGACTGGCCAACTCTCAGGATTAATATATAAAACGGCCGCACAGGAGGAAAAACTTTCAAACAACAAGCAATAAATAATAGAAATGACCCCGTTCAAACATTACAAAGGACAAACATGACCGTATTCATGGAAATATAATGTCCTTGGTGCATTGCTCCGCTGCAAGGCAGGCTCCTTTCAATACACCTTCATAATACAGTTCGGGCTTGCAGTGCTCCTTCCCCTCCGGTGGTCCCTCGGTCATCAGCTTTTCTGCATCCATCTTCCCGCAATGCACTCTTGCACAGGCGAAGGGCATTCGCGCACCCTCTATACAGACCGACCGCTAGATGACCTCGAGTCGAGGGCAGACACTCACAAGTCGCTTCACGAGCCCGAAGTAACTGCTCGGAATCGGATCGGCGGGCCACAGCCGGATAATTACATCCTTCATGGCTAGTTCGGACGCCTTATGTAGTTCGATCAGCTGCTTCAGTTGATCAGAGAAAGGCACCGGATAATTTGGCGCCAGATACTGCATCTAGAAGAGCTTATTCGCAGCATCCTTTCTTCGGCTCGGTAGAATTGGGCGGCATCAGATATGCTACACAGCAGCTCTGCAAATACCCCTGGAGAAATCATAATTCAAACTATCAACTTGATTTCCTCCTTTCAAATACCCGCTTTTTATAGAAAAAGCCTTACCAGCCGCAATTTTCCTCGCCTCTTAGATTTCCTCCAGGGCACCTTGGGCTTTCCCCCAGGCATCACTTGTGGCTTGGCGAGCCTGGGAGAGTTCAGATTCTTTCCCTGATAAACTCTGCTCCAAGGTCTTGCATTTCTTCATGGCCTCTTGAAGCTCTCGCTCAGCCTCAATAACTCTGGCTTCGTGCTTCTCACGGAGAGCCTGCTCTGCGGCTGCCTTCTTATCGGCTTCGGCCATGGCCTTTTTAAGAGCCTCAGTTTCGGCCGTCGCCCCTAGAGCACATCATAAAAATATTTTTATCATGCACACCTAATCATTTGTGCTCAACGAACAAGGTTTCTTCATACCTTGGTTATCCTCCAGCTGTTTCTTCACTTGGCCAAGTTCTCCTTCGGCCCGCTCCAGACTATGCCTCAGTTCGAATACTTCTGCAGCATGAGAGGTGGCAGCGCTACAGATGCCTGCTTATTAAAAGAGATAGATGTCATCAAGTAAGTCTCCTGCAAACATACAATTGATCCTCTGTCCGGTTCTTCTCACCGAACAGTGTATCAGGGGCTGCTATCTATACTATGACATTCTTCCAAACCTCATAAAACATACCTCAAAGCCTCTTATAAGGCTGATACATGATTCATTCAGTCCACTCTCGGCGGACTGAATCTTTTCAATCACCGCACCCATAAGGGCACGGTGTTCATCAACGATGGAGGCGCCCTTCAGCGCCGCCAATAAAGCATCTGGCACCTCTGGTTGGACAGAGGTCGCCGGTGGAACAGACACACCCCCTCCAGCCAATGGAGGCCGCCTGCTCAATTCTAGGGCCTTATTAGTCTCCGGGATCGTGTCCGGCTGGGGGCCAGATTCAAGATGACCCCCGCTGTCGACGTCCACGAGAGTCTTCTCTCCCGTGTGTCCGGACCCCGAGGTTTGGCCTCCTGGCACCACCTTTGCGATCTCCCCCCTCTGTGGCCTGGGTCCTTCTGGGACGAAACGTCAGTGTCATTCACATGTCTGGAGGAGGGGGCCTTCGGGGGTGTCCCGCTCTCCATAGCATCCGAACCCAGCAAATCCTCCTACGAGGATTGTTCGGCGTGAGACCTAGCAGGACTGTAAAGAAGCATGGCTCAGATTAAAGTGTTATGCCATGACAAGTCTGGATGCATAAGCATGTTCGGATTTCATACTCACGAGTTCACCAGGGTCTGGGCCCTGGGATCCCACTCCGGGCTGCTATCAGCGGCGGCAGTGGACTCCTCTAGAAGGGGAGTTTTCCCCTCTTAGGCGACTAAGCCTCCAAGGATATGGAGGCCGTCCTTTTATTTCTCCCCCCGCGAGGGATTTGTCTCCCTCCTCCTCCTCGTCCTCTTCGGAGGAAGAGTGGGCATTGGAGTCTTGGGATTTCATGTCCGAAACGCCATGGCGACGGAGGCTGCCCCTGGTCTTCTTGGCCTCCTTTTCAGCCTTCTTCTCCAGTGCCTTGTAAGGCGCTGGGACCAACATCTTTGTCAGAAGTGGGCCGGCCGGTTCTTCTGGTAGTGGGGCTGGACAGTAGAGCCGCCCCGCCTTCTTCGCCCAGACCTAGGAAAGTTGTGGGAAATACATTAAGCATTTTCCTAAGGATATGCCAATAAAACATATGAATTGTCAACATACGATTACTTATCGAACTTGCAGGGCGGGACAGTTGGTACCCGCGGTCCTCGGCCGGAGTCCGGCCACGATTTGCCGGACTTGAAAAGCACCTTCCAGATACCCTCGTGCGAGGAGCCGAAGAGATCTAGCAGGGTCTGGTGCTTGGCCGGGTCGAACTCCCATAAATTGAAGGCCCGGTGTTGACAAGGTAGAATCCGGCGAACTAACATCACCTGGACTACATCGACGACCTTGATGTTCTTGTCTTCCATATCTTGAACGCGCGTTTGGAGCGCCGATAGTTCATCAGAAGAAGCCCAGTCTAGGCCCTTCTTGGGCCAGGACCTAAGTCGCAGGGGGGCTCCGGATCTGAACTCCGGAGCGGCGGCCCATTCCTTGCCGCACGGCTCAGTGATGTAAAACCACTGCTGCTGCCATTCCTTGATGGAATCATTGAAAGCACCTGTTGGCCATGTAACGTTGGGCATCCTGCTCACCATGGCGCCTCCGCACTCGGCATGCTCGCCGCTCACTACCTTGGGCTTCATGTTAAACACCTTCAGCCATAAGCCAAAGTGTGGCGGGATGTGGAGAAAGGCCTCACACGCGACGATGAATGTCGAGATGTCGAGGAAGGAATTTGGGGATAGATCATGAAAATCAATCCCATAATAATACATGATGCCGCGAACGAATGGGTGAAGGGGAAACCCTAGCCCACGAACAAAATGAGGGAGGAATACCACTACAAAAAAAAGACACATCCGTGACATTTTAGGCCGAACGAATTGTTTTCCTGTCATACATATGACACTTCTATGACGATAATTATGACAAAACCCGGTATCATCATAGATGTGGTGGGCTCCTACTTGTATGACAAAAAATCATGATAGAAAATGGGCTTTTCGTCCTGGGTGGGCCGGAGACACAGCTGCATGACATTCTTTGGGCCGTCCATGATGGAAAAAACCGTGGTAGAAGCAAGGGCGAGGAAAATTTCGGGGAGTTCCAGGTTACGGTGGGAGGTCGGGGGCCGAGCGATGCGCGTTTCTCTCGTACATGTACATGCATGTGTGTGAGGCATTGGCTCTAACTGAACCCGAGCAAGGCGTTGGGCTCTAACTGAACCCGAGCGATTGCACTGCAGGCTACGCGTTATTGAACCCGAGCGATCAATCGATGGCTGTTAACTGAACCCGATCGAGCGATTCCTTTGCTACTGCTGCTAATTGAAGCCGACCGATGCTGCCTCTGGGATGAACAGTGAGCGTTGAGGGGGGGGGGTTGGATGAACAGTGAGCTGTGGCGTTGCCTCTGGATGAATAGGACCCCATGGTGTGGAGGGCTGGATGAACAGTAGATGGTGGAGGGGTGCCCGTGGAGGGGTGGTTGAACAGTAGCCGGTGGAGTAGCGCACGGTGGAGGCTGGATGAACAGGAGCTTGTGGAGGCTGGAGGAGGTCGAGGGTAGCCCGTGGAGGCTGGAGGAGGTCGACGGTGGAGATGAACAATATCCCGTGGAGTCCCGTTTTGCGGTATGCCACACCCCTCCCGATAAACAGGACCCCTGTTTTGACCGTAGCGCTCCAACACAAGTCTGTTTCGTCCATTTTGTGGTACACCACACCCCTCCCGATCAACAGGACCCCCGTTTCGACCGTAAGAGGTCCGTTTCGTTCGTTTTGCGGTACGCCACATCCCTCCCGATCAACAGGACCCCCGTTTCGACCATAGGAGGTCCGTTTCCTTTGTTTTGCGGTAGCCACACCCCTCCCGATCAACATGACCCCCATTTCGACCGTAGGAGGTCTGTTTCCTCCGTTTTGCGGTACGGCAGACCCCTCCCGATGAACAGGATCCCGTTTCAAACATGGCCGGTCGAACACAAGGCCGTTTCCTCCGTTCTATGGTACGCCAGGCCTCGTTTCCATCGGCTGTTCCGTCCAAGCCCTCCCGATGAACACGACCACACATTCCGTTCCGACCCAGCCAGTTGGCTCCCCATGAACACGACGACGATGTTGTTTCTCCGTTCCGACCCAGCCATGTACACGAGCCCTGGCCGTACGTATGCGTGGGTAGGCATTCGAGACCCCACCCGTATGTACACATACGTGGCCGTATTTTCTTTCTTGCACACTGGCCGCTGTACGTACGTGTACATGCTACATGCGCGCCTCTACTATGACACGTGCTCGCCTCTACATCGACCAGTATATATGTACGTACACGTTCGCGACAAGAATGACAACGCTACATACGCTTCGACCAGGTGGGTCCCGACTGTCAGGCACTTCCTTGCGTGCGAAAATGTAGCTGGTGGGTCCCAGCAGTCAGGGGGCGAATCGTTTTTTTTCAGACGCACTTCCTTGCGTGCGAAGATGTAGCTAGTGGGTCCCAGCAGTTAGGAGGGCGAATCGTTTTTTATTTGCCCGGACGCACTTCCTTGCGTGCGAAGATGTAGCTGGTGGGTCCCAACTGTCAGGGGGGAGAATCGTTTTTTTTTGCCTG
>NC_041393.1:71833765-71843114 GCF_002162155.2 Triticum dicoccoides
TGGACGCACTTCCTTGCGTGCGAAGCTGTAGCTGGTGGGTCCCAGCAGTCAGGGGGGCGAATTGTTTTTTTGCCCGGATGCACTTCCTTGCGTGCGAAGGTGTAGCTGGTGGGTCTCAGCAGTCAGGCGGGAAATGTTTTTTTTCATGAAATATGATGGCCCGTCCGGTGGGTCCTCGCTGTCAGGTGGAGGAATAATTATTTTGCGTGTAATAAGGAGGCATTTCCTTGCGTGCGGCCGTGGACCCAGCTGTCGGCCTCTCCACATACAGTCCACTTCAGATGCATGTTGGTCGTTGACCACGTTGACCAGGCCGCGCCGAGAGCACCAGGGCGGTCGACGACGGAGAGGCCTAGGAAGGGAACGACACAAAGGCATGGAAGACTTGGACTTTGTTTCCCAGGCGGAGAGGAGTACGACTGTACGAGGGTTTACTGGTTCGTCTGCCGTCACCGGAGAATAACAGCAGGTGTGGGTGAGTAGAGGGATGGCTAGGCCAGCGATGGGAGTATGGTGGGGCGGTGAGGCCTGCGCGGCAGCACAGCCGGCCACAGGGAGGAGGGAGCAGGCAGTCCCGCCAGCGCTTGTTTGAGCGACTGGAGCAGGAAGAGCAGAGATTGAAGAAGCACGACGGCCGTTGGAAGGACATCATACGGTCACTGGAGCTAGAATCGTTCATATTGACTAAGTTGAAAAGCCCTCCGTCCCCGTCAACTTAGTAGACCCACAAGTCAGCCTACCACCATGGTGGGTCCCAGCTAGCAGGGGGAGTATTCATTTTTTGTGCATAATAAGGAGGCACTTCCGGTGGGTCCGAGCTGATAGCGGGGGGGGGGGAACATTTTTTTTGCAAAATACGATGGTCCGTCCGGTGGGTCCTAGCAGTCAGGGGGAAACATTTTTTGGCAAAAATACGGTGGTCCGTCCAGTGGGTCCCAGCAATTGGGGGGAATTTTTTTTTTGCAAAATACTGGTGGCCCGTCCGGTGGGTCCCTGCTGTCAGGTGGATGAATAATTATTTTGCACGTAATAAGGAGGCACTTCCTTGCGGCTGCCGTGGACCCAGCTGTTAGCCTTTCCATGTACAGTACTCTTCCGATGGAAGTCGGTCGTTAACCACATTGACCACGCCATGCCGAGAGCACCATGGCGGTGGACGACGGCGAGGCCTAGGAAGGGGACGACGCGGAGCCGGGGAAGACACGGCAGTGGATTCCCACATGGAGAGGAGTACGAGGGTTCACTGGTTCGGCTGCGATGTGAGGCTTCCATCGCCGCAGAATAACAGGTGGGAGTGGGTGAGTGGAGGGATGGTCTAGCCAGCGGTGGGAGTAGTAGGAGGGGTGAGGCCTCCGTGGTAGCACAGCCAGCCATGGGAGGCAGGAGCATGCGACACGACCGGCGCTGCTTTGGGCGGCTGGAGCAAGAAGACTAGACCAGAGGTTGAAGAAGCACTACGGCCGTTGGATGGACATCGTTGACCACGCTGTGCCGAGAGCACCAGGGCGGTGGACGACAGCAAGGCCTACGAAGGGAACGACACGGTGCCGGGGAAGACATGCCAGTGGCTGCCCACGCGGTGGAGAGTACAAGGGTTGACTGGTTCAGCTGCCGTCGCCGGAAAATAACAGGAGGTGTGGGTGAGTAGAGGGATAGACATGCCAGGGATGGGAGTATGATGGGGCCATGAGGCCTGCCCGGCAGCACAGCCGACCACGGGAGGCAGGAGCAGGTGGTTCCGACGGCGCTAGTTTGGGCAGCTTGGGCAGGAAGACTAGAGACTGAAGAAGCACGATTGCTGTTAGATTGACATCTAACGGTCTGATGCTGGTAGAGTCGATTGTTGACTAAGTTTCTTTTTTGAGAAACCTTGTGTACGCATGAACTTAGTAGGCCCACAAGTCAGCCTCCAAATCTGCGGCAGACAACATAAAGCCCGTTTGCTATTTTTTATAATTTGCAGCCCATTTGCTAATTCTTAAGTAATTTATTACAACCCATTTTCTGCCCAGGACAACGGTCAAAAAGTTCAACCTTATTTTGCATATTTTGGTGGAGTCCGAACTGTTGTAATCCCGAAATGATAAACATTTTTTAAGAACTTATTGATTTGCCAAAAAATCGTTTTGTTTTTGTAAGTAAATAAGACGTGGGACAATTGAGTTGGTTTAATGGAAAACCAGTGTAAAAAATCAGCGCTGGGTGGGAAAAAACAACAAAAATAAGGATGTAAATATGAAAAGGGAATTTTATGTGTTTTCAATATAACGATACGTGTATATGAACTAGTAAACTATAGGTAGAGATTAGAAAACGGATGTAGGACATGCGTTTCAAGAGGAAAATAGAACTGGGCTGTGTGTTTGATTCAGTAAAAAAAACAGCCTGCGGATGTTGTAAGACAAAATATAACTAACGCTGGCGGGCCAGAGGCCAGTAGATACCTGCTGGATGTTTGTGCCCCGTTATCGTCATGGGCTGGGCCTGTTAAAAACAAAGCCAACCCTGGGCAGTCTATAGCCCAGTTGAAACTTGCTCGACCTAAAAAACCAATATGCGTGCTCAATAAACGAGAGAATTCTGCAAGTACAGACTGATAACTGGAATGCAACAGGGATATTGTTTTTTCATCATGATAATAAGTGCATGCACTTGTTTCAAAAAAATTGGAGAACTGGGAATTCGAACGGCAGGTGCTTATGCTACCCATCAAATAAAAATTAGGTGCCTGAAAATTCGTTTTGAAACAAATGACTCAGCGTTATATCCACGTCGACCCTCGGCATGATGGTTGGAAGCAAATGCAAGTTCATACCAAAAGATCATTAACAACAATACCAACTTGCGGACGACAAGGTAGTACAACTACCAATACCAAACTAACATATAATCTTTTTACTCCTGGCCCTAGTGTTCGTCTGGTAGAAAATCTTGTAGAGGAACAGCTCCCGCTCCTTCTCTTGCTCCAAGTGCTCGAGGTGGTACTGGTGCATCACCCAGTTGGTCCTCTGCTGGTCGAAGTTCTTGTTGGTGTGTAGCACCAGAACCTTTTTTTTTCTGCCCGTCTACCGGCCGTTGACCATCAACGGCAAGGTATTGCCGGTCTTGTGCCACATCGCGTGCATGACGCACTCCGACTCTATCTTGCGACGCGTCCACGTGCCCTTTTTAACGCCCTGGAATTGCGCTGGAAGAAATGCTTCCTTAGGCCACTTAGTGTGATACCTACAGTATTGTGGAATACATGTTTTAGTGTACGTAGTTGGCATTTTCATAACATCTTTGGCATGTTGCAGTCACTTGTTTCACTTTTTATTAATTGCTTCACTAGGTCTGCGTCTAAAAAGAAAAATAGAGCTATAAACAAAGGAATATGTTTGTGCAAGTAGACGGCCGATCGGTGTCTTACCTGGAAGTTTCTCAGGTTGGGTGTAGCATGTGCCGTGCTCGCTGTCGATGGTTGGTATGAACAAATCGATGAGAGACTAAAATCTCGCGCTGTCAGCACTCACTTTGGCCTCAAGGTGCTCGATCAGCTCCTGATCCGTGGGATCAAACTTGACGCCAGCCGGCAGCACCGGCCAATCCTTCTTCGACTTGCATCGGTAATTCCAGTTATATGGTACTCAACGTATGATCAATCGACTATTTTAAGTGAATGATGAAAGATTTCGACAGATAAGTGGTACTCCAAATCTGAAGTCAAGAATACCCGAACACGCCGCCGGGATTCTTGTGTCATCTCACGCGCAGCGTGTTGTCACGTCAATTCAATGTGTGGACATGATGAATAATTTGACCGACGTATACTAGTACTGCTACTGTACTACTTACTAGTCGTATTTAGTGTCACAATTTATACATAGGTTTAACTAACAAGTACGCACTTGAAGCCTAATTGATATATATATATATATATATATATATATATAGGACAGGGCTATTCTGTTACCAGTAACAAAATATTATTCTGTTACCCTCGCGCCCTATAGGAGCCCAATGGTGATTTTCCGAACCGGATAAATGAAGAAAAAGCAGCCCAACCACCCCATGACCCCCACCTCTTTTCTCCCTCTATCCCGATCCCCTCCGCCCCAAGCGCAACAGCCGCCGGCCACGACTCCCTGGCAACTGGCCTCCTAGCTCTGGCGAAGTGCCACGGCCCCTGCCTCCTACCTCCGGCTACGCGCCATAGCCCCCGCCTCCCTCCTCCGGCGACGCGCCACAGCCTCTGCTTCCCACCTTCGGCGATGCGCCACACCCTGCCTCCCTCCTCTGGTGACGCTCCACGGCCCCCACCTCCCACCTCCGGCGGCCCGCCACGGCCCGGGCCTCCTACCTCCGGCGATGCACCCTGCTCGGCCTCCCACCTCCAGCGGCCTGCCATGCTCCCCGTTTCCCACCTTCGGCGACGCGCCACGGCCCCACCTCCTACCCTCTATGAACGCCGACCGGAGGTAGAACCTCCCGCTGCAGGTCGCGGCCTCCCCGGGCTGCAGGTCACGGACTCGACCTCGTCGCTGCATACAGCGAACCGTGGACTCCGCCGCGTGTGGTCGTCCTCATCCTGTCTCAAGCCCGTTTTTGGCTGCCCATAGAGTGATTGAACTGACGAGCTTGATCCCCTTCGACAATAGCAGCTTCACCCCAGCGTGCCACCCACCGCGATGCCGCCCCAGGCCATTCACAATGGCCACTACAGTCCGTTCACCATCGCCAACCGAGGCCGTTCAACAATGCAGCGGTCAGAAAGCTTTCCTCTCATTTTCTTCAGCCTCTGTTATATTTTTTTGGGGACTGATTGAGTGCAATTCACCGAGGCATTCCATGTGTTGATGGGTATGCTTGCTTAGCATAAGTTCATAAACTGTTATTTTTGTTTGAATTAAACTGATGCTACTCTTGATCCAGACCTGAGGGAAGAAGACAAAACTAATTGATTCAGTTCATCATTGGCATCCTTCCTGAAAATAGTTCCAAAGAAGTGAAGATAGCTTCCAGAGAGTAATTACGGTGATATTTCTCTAAAACTTTTTTTGCAAATAGCTTTTTCATGTGTGTGTAAGAAAGTGAGAAGGAGAGCAGTGGACAGTAGTAGATGCAAATGAACCTTGTTACCAGCTTTTAGAGACTGATGCATGATGCAGTAGAGATGGCATAGCTGTTTAGGCATGGCATGGGGTCTAGCAACGCAACAACTTGCAGCTGCATGCCTCTGAATGTTTCTAACGGGAGCCTCCTCATTCTGTGAATGTGTGTGTGTCATGGCATCTTGTCTCTGTGCTGCATCATGCAGGATCCTAAACGTGAAAAAGATCCTTGCAGATCTCCATAGTTTCTCAATTTTATTTTATCTTGATCCGTCCAGGAAGCAACCACCAACCCAACATGCCCTCCGTTCACCGCTGCCACCCCAGATCGTTCAACTACACAGTGCCAAGCCGTTTGATGCCGCAGCTCGGGAGGTGCCCATCTCAACCTTTCCACATCTCCCCCTGGATGTTCATGCTCCTCTGGTATATATTCAGTTCATATTGTAGTTATGGTCATTCTATTATGATTTTCAGCTCATCTTGTGTGATTTCTTTCTTCAGTCCCAAGTGGAAAATTTGTTCTTCAGCATATGGTATCATTGAGCTGCACTTGTTTGTACTGTCCCTCTTCCCCTGCTCCTCAAGCGCCACTACTGTCTTGTGCTTGTTGTTCGATAGGTATTTTTCTTAATGCCTAGAGAAGAGATTTATTTTCTGTACTAAACTCATTATTAATTTGGTTTGTATTATTTTGTCAGTTCATGAAAAAACACAAGATAGTTGGGTGCGTGCGCAAAAATATCATCAGTACACATTTCAAAATTATGTAAGTTTAGATATATCACCTAAAAGAGTTCAAAGCATATGGTAACTTGGAGGTAGTTTTCAAATACTATATTGTGACCAAAAAGCAAGGTAGCAAATTACTATATATACTACTTCAAAAAGCATATCCTTGCTCAACTTCTGAACTTCTGATCTAGATATCTTTCTACAAGAATGATACAATGCTACCACCTCTTTGGAAAGAGTAGCTAAGTATATGGTGTCACTTGTTTCTTGTGTTAGCCAACTAGAAATTATTTTGCTTCTCAGTTCTTTGTGCATATCCTTACTTGATAACTGGCTCCAGCCTTCTTCCGTTGAACCTCTCATGAACCTCGTGCACGTACAGCAGCAGCACTAGCCGCCGTTCGTGTCATGGACAACACCAGTTCAACTTGTGCACTTGGCCTGTTTTGTGGGAACATCTGAGCAGAAAGAGAAACAATATATTTTTGCCAATTTCTTCTCTCTCTCTCTCTCTGCAGTTATAGCTAGCAACAGGCCCATTTACGTGGTATGCAAACAAGGGGTAAACCACAGAGACTGCCACTAGTTATTACAGTGATTTTGGCCACTAAATTCCTTGTTTTTCTTTTTTTCCTAGTCATTCTTGTACTGCCTGCCATGAAAAAACCTGATGATAGAATACAAATATTTGTGTATTGTATCGTCAGTTCACAGAGAAGAAATTCTTTTTTCTTCAGTGTGTATACTATCGTTAGTTCCATGTGTATTTTTGTTCTCTTTTCTTCAGTTCACAAAGAATAAATATTGTCATTTCATGAATAGAGAATTTCTGTAATAAACTTAATATTTGTTTGCTGTGTATTCATGAAAAAATACAAACTAGTTGGTGCGTGTGCAAAATATCATCAGTTCATATTTCGAAGTTCTGTAAGTTTACATATATCACCTAAAATAAGTAATGCTTTGTAGCGAGTTTCTTCAGTGTCTATTCTAATTCAAGTTCCTTGTTCTTCCTAAAACACAAGGTGCTTGTGTTAATGCCTATGGGAGAATAGCATGTACAGGGACTGTGTACTAGTGTTGAAAACAGGATAAAGTCCTAAGATAATGATGTTCTCCCCTGCTTCCACCTCCATCCGCTGCCTCAGAACACCATGCACTACCGCCCTCCCTTATCACCTGCAGCTTGCCATGTGCAAGTTCTTCAGTCCATTCTCCGTCGAGCTCATCTCTTGTTTCATTTTCCTTAACACTCAGTAAGGAAAATGATCGTTCAACTTGAATTATGTTTTGGACTGATTGTTCAAGTTCTTTCATATAGAAGGTTCACAAAGTTTTGTTCCTGAAAATGCACTTATTTGGAGTATGCCAATATATATGTATTTCTGAATTTCGCTCTTGAGTAACAGTTCAACATGTATTATGCCGTCAATTCATAATGGAAAGGCAGCAAAAAGTTCAATACTTGTGTGTTAAAAACGTAACAGTATAGAGAAACTTTCGTAGTGGTTCGATGGAATAAATCGCATCAGTTTTGACTTGGATCCGTTCTTGCCTATAATGCATTGAAAAATCAATTTTTTTTGCCTTCGTTAAGGCTTGTGAAGCATGTATCTCATTTATAATATGCTTTGGCATTTGGTCGATGATATTTATTGCATCCTTCATCACTGATCTTGAGGAGGATATTGATTTGTGCATTTCTATATTCGTTGTGTAAATATATTGATTTTTAATGTTTTAGGGATTTCGGGAGAGTGGAGACCTGGAAGAGCACTTTCAAGCGTTATTGGCCATGACAACAAATGACCAAGAAGAGCACTTTCAATAGTCCAGGAAGACAATGACAACAACAACAACGAGAAAAATGCAACGATGCATCATGCTGACATTGATGAAAAGCTATGATTTTGTGTTCCTGTTTGTTATTATGTCAATGAGAAACCAATACTTCTTTTCTTCAGGTTTCGTGTTTTAATTGGTGAGGGATAAACAAATTTTCCTATTCAAGTGGAAGCTCCCAGTATATGATGGATGTGGAAGTTATTTTTACATTCACTGTTCAGTGCTTCTCTTTATGTAATGTTTTATGTTTTCAAGTGCTCGATGAAAATTTATGTTCCTAGTAGTTCATGTATTATTGCCTGAGGAGTTCAGGTGTTATTGGCCAGTAAGTACACCTATTAATCACTCTCTCAAGTGTGATGAAAAAATGGGCAGTAAATTGATGAAAAAATATCATCGAGTTCAAAACACACCGAGACACGCGACAGCCACCCCAGTTCGCGCGTAGTAAGTACCTCAGTACGAGTTAAAAACGTTGGTCCGTTCGGAATGAAAGAAATGAAAGAAATTCAAATTGTAAAGTTCAAGCAAAAAAAGAAACCCCATGAAAATCCTGCTTAGTAAGTACCTCAGTACAAGTCGTAAAATGAGAGAAGTTCATAACAACGTTGTCAAAAAAATGTTGAGTTAAAAAAAGAAACAAAACAAACACATTTTATTTTTGAATAAAATATCATTCAGTTCGATGATACAAACCATACAAGTACAGGGGGGACGATACAGTAAACCGTTGAAAACTTACGAGAAAAATATTACCCAAAAAACTGAGCAAAGTCTAGTTAGTGAAAACACGCTTAGTACAAACCCATGCAAGCATCAGTACAAGTACCCTTTTTCGGAACCGTTCAAAATTACTCTACAAAAAATAGCTCGATACAAACATACACATATATCAGTATGACTACTCTGTTTTTCACATGAGAAAACAACAGGATCTGTCATGCCATATTCAAAATTACTCTTAAACGGTTGCGAAGTAGAGAAAACGTTCAACATGACTAAGTTTCGCATTTTCGATAGCTATCCAACGGTATATTATTTGCCATATTTCGACAAACTTTTTTAAAAACTCGTGTTCAAAATCAAATTTGACCGTATTCGAATTCGTTTTTAAACCATAAGGAATTAGAAAAACATTTCTATACAAAAAAGTTGCGCATTTTCCATAGCTTTCCAACACCGTATCATTTGCATCAATCCGACAAACCTTTTGCAAAAAATCACGAAAATACATTTCACCCAGAATTTCACTATTTTTCAAATTACTTTTAAATCATATAGAATGAGAAAAAACAATACATATATGGAAGATGCGGATTTTAACCAGCTTTCCAATGCCATCTTATTTGCTCAATTCCGATAAACAGTTTGAAAATTGAGTCCAAAATACGATTCACATTTTCGGTTCAAAAAAAAGGTTTTTTCCAAAACTGCTCTTAAACCATAATGATTTTGCAAAAACGTTCAATATACTTGAAATATGGTTGTCAAGAGCTTTCCAACAATATATTACATGCCCTGTTCCGACAAAAAAATTACAAAATGTTTTTGAACTAAAGAAGACGATCTGTTAAACACAACTGAAAGCATCAGTTCAACCGCTTCGAAAACATAAGTACAACCACCTGAAACCGTCAGTTCAAAAAGGGTAACAGAATAATATTCTATTACGCGTAACA
>NC_041393.1:71843124-71846218 GCF_002162155.2 Triticum dicoccoides
TGTACGTACTCCCAACACCAAACAACTAACGCGAGGAAGCTATCGGGGCACACACCCGTTTAATTATCCCGCATTCAAATTAATTATATAATTAAGTTGTTAACTACCGACCTCTCTTTGCATGGATAAGATCTAGTTCAAAAAGTTGTTACGTGAAAGTAGGGAATTGAGATGCACATTATATTTACTCACTACCAACCTAGGCTAGGAGCTGACGACTCGTTTGGCCGTCCAATGGCCCTAGCCAACAGAATCTCCGGCGGCGGCGACCGGCAACGTGCACCTTAATTGGCCACCGTGGAAGCATCAAGCAAGAGATGTAAGATATTTCTCACATCAATTTATACATCTTGGGTGTTGGTTCCTACAATTTATCTCCCACTACTCTCGCTTGTTACAGATCTCACTAGTGAAGCTGGGCAGCCCGGCGACTCGACGATGAAGGATGAAGGCGAGATCGATGCATGGCTATGCTGCAGGCAGGGCTCAATGAAGTAGACGAGATGCTGAAGGCAGTAGATCAACGATAGAGGTGAGATGCCGACGGCGGCGGCTTGAGGACAATGAGGACGAACATCTTACAAGGTGCGGCTGCACACCGACGGTGATGAACGTGCTTGGCATCCGTATGGTGGGCTGATGGCCAGTGTTTCAACATGACGCCGACGGGCGCTGTGGGCGTGGTTAAACGAGTTCATCCATGGCATATCATATAAATTGGTTGATGCACCAGGCGGCCGAAGAACATGCATGCAAAGTCAATGTACATATAGCTATCCAGTATAATTGTTCATTTATTGGAGAACACATACTTCTTTGGATCTTTCCAGTGTATACTTCTTCATTCAAGATTGAAGCATACAGTCAATAAAAAAATCAGTATATACCGCCCTAATCTAGATTGTAGTATATATCTCTCTGGCTTTGTGTGTAGTATAGTATACTTCAGATCTGAAGTAAAAAAAGAAGGTACTATATTATTTGGAACAAGTATGTATACTCCCAGTTGTTTTAGTTGTATAAAAAAAGAATAGTATAATCCAGATTTCAAAACAACAGTACATACTTCAAAGCTATTGGCATATATAGCCCTTAAAAAAGGTATGTACTTTTGTAAAAATAGGTATATACCACTTAAAAAGGATAATATATACTCAGTACTCCCGAACATATACTGAGATTATTATGGCCATACTCCTTAGTTATCCTTTTTTTGCAGGATATACTCCTTAAATTATCCTTCTTTTTGCAGGATATACTCCTTACTTATCCAATACAATATTAGAGTATATTAACAAATGTATCAGTATGTTACTTCTATCAAACATATGCGTACATATACTACCCGAAGAAAAATATGTCGGTTTCATACTGTAGAATGTACGACCACAGTTTAAATAAAAGGACAAGAGGAGGCGTGTTATACTTCCTAATAAATAATCATCATGTTTCTTACGTGGAAAAATTGAAAGATAAGACACCGATTCCTTGCATGTAGGATTAAGTTGTTGCATGCAGCCATTCTCACATCCCGTAGAGATAAAATCAGTTACACGTACGACAATTTAGCATTAATCTGTTCCCCAAAAAAATAGTGTTAATCTTTTCCGTTAGTTCGGTTTGCTAGTGGGGCTGGGAGTATGTACCCCAGGAGTACAAAATAGGTGTCCTATATATATATATATATATATATATATATATATATATATATATATATATAGGAAAGGGATTTTCTATCATAGCTTACTGTAGAAATAGCTATCAAAACCGTCGGACTCTGCCTGAAGATTCGAACCGAAGTGTGGTCCGGTTCCTTTTCTTTTCCTTTTGTAGTTTTTTGAATGGTGTATCCCGCCCCACGTGCTGACACCTTTACAGAGGGAATACTGACAGGGCCTGTCCCATGTGGTGCTGACTTGCTCTTGGACCAACTCGTCGATCACGGGCGTGTGCAATGGAGGTTCCACACTGTCCATTGAACTCGCATACCGGTTCCTGCCTGTTTTTTTTCCTGCATGCTATGCACCATACCTGGGGTGATGGATCGAGTAGGGCCTGACAACAGGTGCACGTTGTGTGAGCCTGCCTTTTTTCAATCACGTGATATAGCTTACCTAAATAGCTTTGCATGCGCGGAACATATAATTAATTCGTATGGTCTGTCACGATGGAGCACTAAATTCTGCACTACTTCATCCTTGCCATAGTGTTTATTTTTAAGGGAAACTGCCATAGCACTATTTCGTTTAATTTTCCCGAAAAACAAATTGAAAAAACGGCCTTAAATAAGGATTTAACTAGTGATATTTATCAACAAAATCGGCAAAGGTGAGACCGTGAGATGTCGACCATCGCAAATTTTATTCCAGATCCAAGTATAATTTTGACGGTTCCTTTGAGGTGAGACGTCGACTCTTCACAAATTGTATTCCAGTTCCAACTATAGTTTTGACGGTTCCACGGAGGTGGGACGTCGGCCCTTCGCAAATTCTATTCTACTTCCAAGTATAGTTTTGACGGTTCCGCGGAGGTGAAACGTTGGTCCTTTCAAGTATAATTTTGATGGTTCCGCGGAGGTGGGACGCCGGTCATTCACAATTTGTATTCCAGTTCCATGTATAATTTTGACGGTTCCACAGAGATGGGAGTTCACCCCTTTGCAAATTCTATTCCAGTTCCGAGTATAGTTTTGACGGTTCCGCAGAGGTGGCAAATTCTGTTCCAGTTCCAAGTATAATTTTGACGGTTCCGTGGAGGTCCTTCTAGTTCCAAGGAGGTCGAACGACGGTTCCTACATGAAGACGGTTCCAATATTTCCACGAGGAGGTCCTTCCAGTTCCGAGGAGGTCGAACGACGGGTCCAATGTTTATTTTTTTCCTTTAAAGTTTAAACTTAACGATGTATGAGTTTCAAGTGTAGATGTGTACATACTATTTTTGGGTCCCTGTATAGACTTGAACTACTAGTGGAGCTTCCCTCAAGTCTTGTACTAGTACTACTGTACTCACTACTATTTCGCTTTGCCTTGTTCATTCATCCACACACGCTGACACGCACCAACCAGGAGAGAAAAAAGGGCTGGTGCTACTTGAC
>NC_041393.1:71846960-71859461 GCF_002162155.2 Triticum dicoccoides
TATATATATATATATATATATATATATATATATATATATATATATATATATATATATATATATATATGGCTTCTGCACAACATCTCCATCATCATTATCAGTACATCCTACGCAGGTGAGTTAGGATGCACTTGATCCCAGGAAGGTATCTATCCTTCAAACCAGAGGAGTGCTTCAAACTAACAATAGTACATAATATCCAACAAAAGAGGGTCGTGCTACAACAGCAAAATACATGGCTCAGTCTAGATATCAACACGAATCAAGTTGTTCATATTTGCTGTTGGCATGAACCACATTGCCGCATGTTGGGTTTGCAGAAGCCATCCATCCCATGGAAGCTTGATGCCTTTCACACACTGAAGATTATCTGGCAACAAGCTGTGTCGACGAATCTCCGGATATGGTGATTCATGAAACCCATGGTATGATGTGTAAACAAAGTCCCCCCTCGTGAATGGAAGTTGCATAGCACGATAATCATCACCGGTGATATGATTGATGATTGGTTGGATGATCGGATAATTGAGCCCGAGGAACAAGGAGTGTTGCCGAGGCTATAAACCCGCCTCCAGTTGAATACTCCTGGCCCAACAGAGCTGGGATCTTTCTCAAACACAAAGCAGCCATAGCCATCAATGTCACTAACACCCCATGCATTGTACTGCATGTGGCTTAATGTAATGGTTTGGTTAATTTGGTACGTGCGAATGAGCATCAAATGACCACCGTCAACTGAACAAGCGATAAACCACCACCCATCGGCTGGTATGATTCCTGGTCCTGGAACCATGAAGGCCAGCGCATTTGCGTCTGCTGCAACAATTCAAATTGGAGACCAAAATAAACAATCATGTTCAGAGTATGTGTGGAACTAAGATTATTATAACAGTGACACATATCATAGACAGAGAATTGCAATGCTGTGGTCATAATCATACCCCAAGTTAAAAAATAAGCCAATGGCTTTCATATTCTAGCAATATGTCATGGTTCAAACATCATGTAACAATGAGAGGAAAACAGCTATGACAGTGCCTACTCATATTCTACCATAGCACTTACTACTACTATTCTCATATCAACTCTAAGCAATAACATGCGTTGTTATAAAAATCTTGTAAACGAGAGTAACATATAGCAATCATGATGTTATGCTCATAATATGTATTCTAACAATCATTAGATGCCAATTGTTCTCATATCAACTCTAACAATAACATGTGTGGTCATAAAAATCTAGGAAATGAGAGGGACATATAGCAATGATGTGGTTATAGACATGCTATGTATTATAAATTTGTAACAAATGAACATGCAGTCGTATTCATAAGGTAAAGATGAGATGAGATAGAACAATTACACGACTATAGATTCCACCATTATAGGCAGCCAATCTGTGCGTCGACCGCGTAAACGATGCCATCATGCACTATAGCATCAGACAGAAATGTTGCCTCAACAGGATTGATGATGAGCCATAACCATGTATGGCGACCGGATTCCAGATAGACTAATCCATGTTGAACAAGGCAATGAGCTTGTAATCCATGTAGTCTTCTGATGGTGTGGGCACTTCGCAGATTACAACTTTCTACAAACAGAGGTCGAGCCAAAAGCTTGACGCGTCTCGTGCGTAGTAGGAAGGAGTGTCCGGCGGGCCGCGAGGCTCGATGGCGGCTGTATCCAACGATGGAAGGGTCATCTCTCGCTGGGTGTAGATATCCACGAGACGCCACGGACTACCAGAGTGGTGGATGAGGACGATCCAGTTGGCCTTCATGCCCGCCCAGTAGTGGCCGTGCATGAAGGACATGTGGACAGGTAGTGGTAGCATGTCGAAGGGCACCACGGCAACCTCCGTAGGATCGTCAAGTTGGTTTCTAGGCCACCTGCGATGATCGGGCATCAGCAAGTAGGGTGTCTTGAAAAGAGTCGGCTGGTTGCAGACGAGTAGATGGTACAAAGACACCGAGCATGCGGCCAGACGGACGGTGCTGAGTAGGTCCATACGACTACAGATCTGCTCCAAGAGAACATCGGGGAGGGAATTCCAATCACAGTTCTGCGTGTCAGTCGGTTCTGCCATTGGGGTTTTCGGTGCCTACGAGCCAGCGGGGAAGTGGATTCGGGCGGGCGAGCGAAGAAGCTTCTCCTCGTGTCGCCGAGCAGTGAGCGGGGGGATATGGTACGCGCGAGCTACCAAGGAAGATGGCGCGGGCGGGCGAGCAGTGAGCGGGGGTAAATGGTGTGCGGCCGACGATGGGGAAGAGAGGAGGAAGAAGAAGAGAGGAGGAAGAACAGTGGAAGACGGGGAAGAAAGTGCATTAAATCTCAATTCTACTAGTACTACTACCAGGATATACCATCCTTCGGAGTGTAAATATTTTCACCGATGACATGTGGGTCTACCACAAGAGGGCCCATATGTCAGTTAATTGACACTACTAGGAAAACCCTTACCAGTAGTGCTGGTTATTTGGCTATTAGTAGCGCGGGCAGGCACGCTACTGCTACGGCGCTACAGCTATTTTTTAGCAGTAGCGCTTGTTTGAACCAGCGCTACTACTATCTGTATCTAGCAGTAGCGCGCCTCTGTCCATCGCTACTGCTAATACTAGTAGTGTGGCCCTTCAAACAAACGCTACTGGTAAGCAGCGCTACTACTACTCCAATACCCCACGCTACTGCTAGTATTTTCTTTTCTTATGTTGCTGTATTCGTATTTTTACATGTTTTATACAGTTACAACATACACATATACTGGAACTATATGAAAAAGGAATTTCTCATCATCATCATTGAAGTGGTACAACATAGTCACATCATATCAACATAGTCTCAACACAAATGATGTCGATCTCATCATCATCTCGAAATAGCGATACAAGTTATAATGATGACATGTCTCTTATACTGTCACCGTAGACACATGTTTCATCATCTACCTAAACTAAGACATACACGATAAGAGCGACCACGATGATCAAAAGCGGTATTATGTAGTAGTTTTTGTAGCGGCGCTGGTTCTGAATCCCCTATTTTGCTATGAATCTCAAGTAACTAGCTTCGGCTTCCTCTCTGCTATCAAACCCTTTCTGGCTTCCGCCGGAGAAGCCAGAGACTTGGGCCTGACACTCTGGCCACTCATCATACACACTCGGAACATGCCCTACATACACGTAATACCACTTCCTCGCCATCGTTGATCTATATACCTATCAGAGATGCACATATATATACCATGGAGCGAGTTCAACAAAACAGTTATGAAATAGAAGCAACATATATAGTAAACATAGTTAACAAATTTTATCGTATCGAAAGTAATTAACTAGAGCACGGCACCATACATCTAATAGTTTCGTCGTACTGAGAGATTTGAAGTTTCATCGTATAGAAAGTAACAAGTAACTAAACAGACACATTGTTTTTAAGCAGTGCACTCTTCCCATCTGTCCATATCCGGGAAGACAGACCCAAGCTTAGTGAAAGGCGTCATGTCCTGACGCTGTAGGGCAATGCGGGTTCGGATGTCAGCTCGCGATATTGGGCCGGCGTGGAACATCCCATTCTCTTCGAGGACATCTTTGATGATGATGGCCACAATTTCCTGTTGGATCCGGTAGAAATCATTTCAAAGTCGATTATCCGGCACGGCTCCAAAGGCTTTGGCCCATCTCTGGATATGGGTATCGGATGAAGATTTCATGCAAAGTGATTGCACATCCCTTCTGTACTCCATCATTAGATGGATGACGTAGAATCCATCATTCTCACTTCTTGCCGGTTGCTGGATGCAGCAGAAGTCAGTCTTGTGGCTGAAACCAAGCCCGGCCTTATTTGTTTTTTTGTGTTGGATGTAGCCACCCCGCATGCTGAAGCCCAGCATAGCTTTGTCCAGAACATACTTTATGTGTGTGTAATCTTTCTTCTGTATGTTCTTCGATGGGTCCAAATATAGAGCGTAGGACTAACGCGGGTAAAGAACAATGAGAACGGCATGACACCCCCCGCTGCGCAAAATACACGATCAAGTTTAGCCTCCATGCGTGCAAAGTAACTATTGAAATGCACGAAAGGATGTATGTGTTATAGTGCTATCCACGGATGACTTACCTGGGATGATAAGGTAGGAGAATCGTTTCTTTGTCCTTATTGCTGACCAAGAATTCTTTGATGTACTGACTCGCATATTAACGGTTGGCGTCGTTGACTGACAAGAAGCCCTCATGCATGTAGTATGGGTCCGTTACCGCAAGACCGGTGACTTGCTCTCTCCCGATGATGTAGTTCATGTGCAACGCATACAGGCGGACGGACGTAAAATCGAGTGTCCTCATTTGAAACATCTGGAAGATGTAATCAAACCTCAGGAAGAAGAGGTCCGCGGAGCATGTGTGGACATACATCTTGCAACTACTCGGCACATGAACCGTATAAAGTGGGTATCCTGGACCATCCGAGGCGAGGAGGCTTCTCTCTGTCGAAAGCACATGGTCATGGAGTCTCCTGAGATCCCCTTCTATGGCAGCTAGTGCATTCATCGGTACATGGTCAACCTTGGTCGAAGGCTGCTGGATGCTAGAACCAACATTGCCAGCTTTATTGGATTTTCTTGCCGCCGGTCTCTTCCTCTGCTTCTTCTTGGTGGGCTGAGGTGCTGGTGGGTTTGTCAGACCCTCCCTTAGCACCACCCCTAGTGTTGCCGGGCTCAGCATTGTATGACTCTGGCTAAGTAGTTGAGCTTGGGTGGAGCCGACATCTGGAGGCGTGTCCTGCGAGGATTGCATGAACAAAGAGTTCTTGCACTCCCGAGGACGTTCCGGCTCTGGTACATGCATCTCATATTCATTTGGTTGACTCGTTATTACTTCATTGTCAAAGGCAGTATTGAAATACTGGTTAGGGTCATCATCGGCATCCTCCATGTCATGATCCATATCCTCTTCCATGGGGCAGATGGCATCATCTGCCGGCGGAACGGTTGGCCCTCCTTCCTCATGTCTCTCGATCTCAGCAAGCAGCACAGACGGTGGTTGTACTTGTGTAGGTGGTGTTGTGGTCATACCTTCATGAGGCCCCGTTGGTATGCTCCCGGCCACCTCGACACGAAGACGATTTTTCGGCCACAGGATCGGCCAATTTTTGCATTGGCCAAGCTGCGTGGGGGTCTCGTCATCCTCTCCATCGGTTTGTATCGGACAAGGGAGACCCTCGTAGCCCACTTTCACACTCACCACGGAGACCCTTAAGGCGTTATCAGGCATCTGCTGGCGGTAAAACAATCGATCCTTAGGCCCATCCTTGGTCCTCTCTGGCATGTTCATCAATGTTCCAAGCAAACTCTCAAGGATATTTTTTTGTGATATGCATTTGATCAAGGCTATGAGGCATGTCGAGTATGGGCCAGTATTCCATGTCCCAAAAAACAGATCTCGTCTTCCGTATCTTCAGCAGGGGCTCCGGCGCCTTTTTCTTTGTCTTTCCCTGCGAGGGGCACTCTTCCCAGTTATTCAATAACTCATATATTTCTGCACCGCTACGCTTACGTGGAGGACCTCGATGCTCAGCCTTACCATTGAATAGATCTCCATGCTTTCTCCATGGGTCATCCTTCTCGAGCCATCTTGGATGCCCCATGTACACGATTTTCGAAGACCCGCCATCTTTCGATAGCTGCAGAGAAGTTGTATCATCCATGCACCTCGTGTATCCGCAATATCCGTGGCACACTGATACGTCTCCAACGTATCTATAATTTTTGATTGCTCCATGCTACTTTATCTACTGTTTTGGACTATACTGGGCTTTATTTTCCACTTTTATATTATTTTTGGGACTAACCTATTAACCGGAGGCCCAGCCCAGAATTGCTGTTTTTTTGCCTATTTCAGTATTTCGAAGAAACAAAATATCAAACGGAGTCCAAACGGAATGAAACCTTCGGGAACGTCATATTCTCACCGAACGTGATCCAGGAGACTTGGACCCTACTCCAAGAAGTGCCAGAGGCGGTCACAAGGGTGGAGGGCGCCCCCCTGGGCGCGCCCCCCTGCCTCGTGGGCCCCCCTGTTGCTCCACCAACATACTCCTTCCTCCTATATATACCTACGTACCCCCGTCAGATCAAATACGAAGCCAAAAACCTAATTCCACCGCCGCAACTTTCTGTATCCGCGAGATCCTATCTTGGGGCCTGTTCCGGAGCTCCGCCGGAGAGGGCATCTACCACAGAGGGCTTCTACATCAACACCATAGCCTCTCCGATGAAGTGTGAGTAGTTTACTTCAGACCTTCCGGTCCATAGCTAGTAGCTAGATGGCTTCTTCTCTCGTTTTGGATCTCAATACAATGTTCTCCCCCTCTCTTGTGGATATCTATTCGATGTAATCTTCTTTTTGCAATGTGTTTGTTGAGACAGATGAATTGTGGGTTTATGATCCAGCTTATCTATGAATAATATTTGATTCTTCTCTGAATTCTTTTATGTATGATTGAGTTATCTTTGCAAGTCTCTTCGAATTATCCTTTTGGTTTGGCCAACTAGATTGGTAGTTCTTGCAATGGGAGAAGTGTTTAGCTTTGGGTTCAATCTTGCCGTGTCCTTACCCAGTGATAGAAAGGGTTGCAAGGCACGTATTGTATTGTTGCCATCGAGGATAACAAGATGTTTTTTTATCATATTGCATGAATTTATCCCTCTACATCATGTCATCTTGCTTAAGGCGTTACCCTGGTTTTAACTTAATACTCTAGATGCATGCTGGATAGCGGTCGATGAGTGGAGTAATAGTAGTAGATGCAGAATCGTTTCGATCTACTTGTCTCGGATGTGATGCCTATATACATGATCATACCTAGATAATCTCATAATTATTCGCTTTTCTATCAATTGCTCAACAGTAATTTGTTCACCCACTGTAGAATACTTATGCTCTTGAGAAAAGCCACTAGTGAAACCTATGGCCCCCGGGTCTATTCTCATCATATCAATCTCCATTACTTTATTACTTGCTTTGTTTTTACTTTGCCTTTTACTTTTTACTTTTGCATCTCTATATCAAAAATACCAAAAATATTATTTATCATCTCTATCAGATCTCACCCTCGTAAGTGACCGTGAAGGGATTGACAACCCCTAATCGCGTTGGTTGCGAGTATCTATCGTTTTGTGTAGGTACGAGGGACTCGTGCATGATCTCCTACTGGATTGATACCTTGGTTCTCAAAAACTGAGGGAAATACTTACGCTACTTTACTGCATCATCCTTTCCTCTTCGGGGAAATCCAACACAGTGCTCATGAGGTAGCAAGAAGAATTTCTAGCGCCATTGCTGGGGAGCATGCGCAAAAGTCAACCATACCAAGTACCCATCACAACCCCTATCTCTCGCATTACATTTTTTGCCTCTCGTTTTCCTCTCCCCCACTTCACCCTTGCCGTTTTATTCGCCCTCTCCTTTTTGTTCGCCTTCTTCCCGTATGTATCTTTGTTTGTGTTTCCTTGTGCCTTCTATATGCTTGCATCTTTGCTTGCTAAAAATCTATTGATATGGATCCACTTAAAGTGTTCTACTTGGATCATCTTCGATCCTTATGCGCTCATGCTGAAACCCCAACTAGCCTAGTTGATGGGAAATCTTTAGATGAGCATGCTCATTTTGTATGTCATCGTTTATCTAAAAAAGGGAGACTCTTACGGTATCATATAAATAGTTTTCTATGCTATGCTTGGAATCTTTGTGAAATGTGTGATTTTACTTGTTGCTCTAACACTACTAGAAAAACCCCTACTAATGGCGCACCTAATATGGCCATTAATGGCGCATCTGTGGTGCGCCATTAACAGCACGCCATTAGTAATTTTTACTAATGGCGCACCACCTGGTGCGCCATTAGTATCTGGTATACTAATGGCGCACCGCGGGTGCGCCATTAGTATAGGCCAGCGTGCGCCATTAGTATGCCTCCCAGGGGCCATGTATACCCAGGTGCTTTGGCATACTAATGGCGCACCACCACTGGATGCGCCATTAGTAACCGCGGCATACTAATGGCGCACTACCCAGTGATGCGCCATTAGTATGCACTGTCATACTAATGGCGCACTGTCCTGTGATGCGCCATTAGTATGAATATTAGGTTTTTTTTATCTTTTTATTTTCTGTTTTTTGCAGAGGTTACAAAATGTATAGTTTGACAAAATATAGACAGCACACATCAACAACAGATTCATCGAATACAATAGAAGATTAGTCTTTGAATACAATTCATCATATTAGTCTCCGAATACAATTCATCATATTAGTCTCCGAATTAAAAAGACCGAACAAAGATAGAACATTATATTACAAGTCTCGAGACCGCGAGTAGCGAGTTTGTCTTCACATTACAAGTCGATATCGATCATCTAAACTACCATCACATAGAAGAGAGCTGCGGTCATCATGATGAGCATCATCACGATGAAACTCGTCTTCATCCGGTTCCTCCAACGCTCCCTCCCCTCTCCCGCTAGATAGCGGGCGTATCTAGATTCAGCCTCGGCCCTAGTGGTGTACCCTTTGTAACTGTTACCGCTGAATCGGTGAACCTGTCTCCGACACTCCTCCCAGTCATCGTAGACTCCGGGAACCTTACCCTTGTACACGACATACGTCGGCATCGCTATGCACTAGCCAAACGAAACGTTAGTACCAATTCACAGACAATACATAAGCAATATATAATTATGCAACAGAACGATCGGAAGAGAAAAGCAAGACATTAATAGCATCGATTACATCTAAGTTGAACAACTCTCGAAACCAAAGAGACATACTACAAGTTCATTAAAGTTTAATTACAACATGAGCCAATCGATGTTTCAGAACTAGACACAGCATCACTGCTTTCGACTCGACTCAAGGGACCGGAGCGTGGATGAAGCCGCCGTCTATCGTGGGAGTCATGAAATAACGGTCGTTGTCAGCCTGCATTTGTAGCATTGTGTCGATGTCACTGTTGGACGGTTGATTTCTGAGGTAGAACTGCCCCGAGGTACGAAGGACATCTTGATGGATGATTTCCGCAAACTCCGACTGGATGCGAAAGAATTCTTGTCGGAGGTCCGCGTCCTGGATTGCCGACACGCTCGCGGCCCAATCTTTGAGTTTACTCGGTAGCAGAAGTTGATGATGGTCCCGTACGATCGCCCGCATGTGATGGATGGCGTAGTAGGCACCCTTCTGACCGCCAGGCGGCTGCTTGACGCAGCAGAACGTCGTATTGTGGGAGAACATGTGCTTGCCGTACTTACGAATAGGCCTGGTGAAGGTGCCTCCAGATTGGGCGTAGCCGGGGAGAACATCATCAAGAACCTTCTTGACATTTGTGTAGTCTACGTTCGACTGACGGTCTGGGTCGAAATACGTGGCCATGGAATATTTGGGGCTTAGGAGGATGAGCGTGCAACGTGTGTCACTGCAGAAAACACGGAATGTTAAAAGAAAAACGATCGAAATGTAAGAATTCATATGTTACGGGCCGGTTGAGGGGAGGACTTACTCGGGAAAGTAAGGCACGAGGAAGTTATCCTTATCTTGGTTTGCCAGAATGACGCCTTCGAGGTAAGAACTCGTGACTTGCCGGTCCCCAGCGCTGCCCAAGATCTTGGCACGCATGTAGAAGGGGTCGACTATCACGATGTCCGGGGTCTTGTCGCGAATGATCCGCATCTCCATACTCAGCGAAAATAGCCGAACGAAGGTTTAGTGCAGCGGATGAAGGTTCAACATAGCGTGGATGTCATCAAAACGCAGGACAATTGTACGCCCGATGGAGTTATCCACAAAGCCCTTGCCCTCTGGCACCTTGGCCGCGAAAACCGGGTATGCCACATCCTTCTCCCTGAGACGCCGCTTCTCCAAAGCAAGAACACTGTCATGCAGACTCCGCATAGCACCGGTTGCAGCATTGAGCATATTTGTCGGTAGCATTGCCCTACCCGCCACATGCACCCTCCTCGAGATATCCTGTGGTGAAGGTGGCCCTCCTGAGCACGGATCATACTCGGTGCCGGCTGGCTCACACCCTTCTTAGTCTTTCTTTTGCGTGCCTTCTTCTTCTCCTGTAATGGGACCGAGTTCTGCTCACAGACCGCCTTCTTGAGTGTGTTGGGGCTGATAATATTTCGCACCTCGCCTATCTGAGGCTCGGTGAAGTCGGCAGCTGGAGGCGTCTCCTGAGAGCTGAACGCCAGACAGCGCCTGTTGCAACTTGGCTTCTCCGCGGTATGAGCTAGATCGCACACGTCTTTTGTTGGGTTTGGTTCTTGAGAAGGAGGCCCCATGAAGTCGCCATCGTACCCATGCTCGGCAAAGTACTGATCGACGTTGCCAAATGTATCATCGTCGTCGTCGTCGTCGTTCTGATCCTGTGCCATATGCATGTTTGGATCCAGTGGCATAGGGATGTCCGGCACCGTTACGTCGGTCTTGCCATGGGGCCGACTTGGCGCCGGCACGACTGCCGGTGTTGTCTTTGGGGTGGTGTCCCCCGCCCCCAAACGAATCTGGCTCTTCGGCCAAAGCAGGGGCCAGCTCAGGCAGGCGCTGAGGGTCATCACGTCTTCATCGTCGGCCCCGATGGGTCGAATCGGAGGTAACAAGTCATCGCAGCCTGGCAGCACCCGAACCAGTTGAACCCTAAACAAGTTGGGTGGCATCTGGGTAACGTGGAACAAGGGGTTGCCCGGTTGAACGATTTTTCCCTTGGCGACATCGACCAACTCGTTGTTCACGAAGTGGAGGAGAGTGCACGGAACGTCGGCGGCGCCCTGCGAAAACATGTAGGGTGTCAGGGATGCCCAGTCAAAGGCAAGGAGATGAAGTCCTCGGCCGAGAGAGGCTTAATTAGTTACCGTGATGATGGCGTCGAGCTCGGCTAATGTCGAGGCACCGCCAACGGCGGGCGTGCAGTTGACGGAGGGGCCGCTTGCTGAAGAGGTGCCGGACGGCGTACACCCGGGTGCATTAAGCTCCCGTGTCGGTGTCGGAGACACCAATGCCGCCTCTGCCGGAGGCACCAATGGCCCCGCCATCGCATTATGCGAGTTGCTGGCCGTGAAGCTAGGAATCGGGGGCGGCCCCTGTTGGCCGGCCGCAATCCACGCACTCAACCCCGAGATCAAGGTAGGCACAAGGGCGGTGATCGTCGCTCCGAGTCATTGTTCCACTTGCTCTTGGACAATCTCCGGAATCCGCGCCACCTGTGCCTTGAGTTCTTGAACCTCTCGCGCCTGGCTTTCCGAGCTGGTCTTTTTCTCCTTCCGCACACCAGCGGTATAGTATGACCCCCATTTTGTCGACAAGCCTTTGCCGGCCACACGACCAGCTGACGTCGGCTTACTGAGCTTATCCTTGTTCTTCATTACATTCAACCCCTATTTAGAGTGGTGTCCCAAGGGTTGCTCTTAGTCGACCCCGCGCTACTGCTTTCAGTCGCCTGCGGAAGGAATGTGAACCATTTAGAAATTTGGCTTCATTAATTAGAATGCAACCATATGGAGCTAATTACGCGGGGGTGTATTCCTTACCAGAACAAGCTCAAGCTGCCTGGTCTTCGGATCCGTGGTAAGCTCCTTTGTTTTCAGGTCCTTCTTGTACCGGGCCCTAACAAAGTTCCTGGTCTGCTTGTCACCGTATTTATCGAAGAGGGGCGGTAGGCCTTGCTCGGCACGGTCCTCCTCCTCCTTGTCCCATATAGGCTCCGCCACTCTGTAACCGCCGGGACCGAGTGTGTGTTCCCCTATGTTCAGCTCCCGCATTTGTTTCCCCCACTCACTTGATTGGGAGCTTGCGGTGCTCGAGCAATTGATCTTGAAGTCGTTGTAGTCATCTTCGGTGATCGAAGGATTTTTCTCCTTGATCTTCTGATAACTCTCACCTTTCTCGATCATTCTCTTCACATTGCTTTTCCAAGTAGACAGGGCCTTGCTCATCTTCGTGAGGGCATCATTGTTCACTTTATTCCCTTTGAGGCTTGTGTTTTCAAATTCAGCGGGGAACTTGTATCGTTCGTGCAGCTTCGTGAAGAGGAGGTGGCGCAAATTCCCTCGGTCAGGATGCCTCAGGTTCTCGGTGTTGATCGAGACGGTGCTCCGGACAATGCACCCGAGCTGAAGCGAGTACCCCTTGACTATTCGTTCGGGCGCCGTTGGATTCCCGTTGGAGTCCACTTCAGTAACTTCCTCCTTGAGGGTGCGGAGCACGATCGGGCGCCGGTCCTTCCGTTGCCTCTTCGGTTGGCTGCCATATCGGCGGCACCATCAGTGGTGGCATCAGTGTGGTCATCCTCGGCGGCACCATCCGTGGTATTAGGATCGGTGGGGAAGGCGGCGTCCTCATAGAAGTGAGGTTGTTCCTCCATCTCCTGGGACAGCTCCCAGAATGCCTTGCCGCCCGAACCCCCGGCCTCATCGTTGTGGGCCATGTTTCTCTCTAAATAGAAACAAAGTTT
>NC_041393.1:71861567-71863579 GCF_002162155.2 Triticum dicoccoides
GGTGCTCGGCGGCGAGGGGGACCGGATCTGGCGAGGTGGGATAGCGATCGAGATGGAGGGGGCCGGGATCAAGATCGAGTGTCCATGAAATTTAAAAATATTCATGATAGTTCAAAAAGTACCCATGAAATACAATCGAGAAATGAAGACTACGATTTAAATACAATCGATCTTAGCTAGCTATCTGTTCACAATCTTCTTGCCCTTCTTTTTTGCATATGGAGTTCTTCTGTGGAACGGACGTCCTTTAGGTAGGGTGGTCCTGCTTCTTCTTGTGGTGTATGCTGCTACTTCATCATCGTCGTCATGTTCGATCCTCGGGTCGCCGTACTTGTCGAAGTCTTGCTCATTGGCTACTCCATCCATTCCGATGATCTTCCTTTTGCCTCTCCTCACGACAACACGACTGGGCTTTGGTGGGTCGGTAATGAAGAAGCATTGGTCCACTTGGGAAGCCAGTACCCATGGCTCATTTTTCGCGGTGACGTTTGCGCCCGCGGTCTTGGATTTGGCTTCGGGTATAACCATGGTGGTGAAATACCGGTCTTCTTTTATGACGTTCTTGTCCCATCTAACACGGAACATCGGGACCTTCTCTCCAGCGTAGCTCAGCTCCCAGATCTCCTCGATCCTTCCGTAGTATCTGTCCTTGTCGTTACCGGTGTAGGATTCCATCGTTACCCCGGAGTTCTGATAACCATCGCTCTTCATGTCCTTGGCCTCGGTGTAGAATGTGTAGCCGTTGATATCGTACACCTCATAGGTCATCAGGTTGTGCTCGGCGCCCTGTGACAAGGCGGATATGAGTTGTTCTTCCGCGGAAGAATCCTCATGTAAAGGGTACGACAGAAGCTTCTGCTTGAACCAACGCGTGAAACATGAGTTGTGCTCTTTGAGTATATCTCCGTCCGTCCTCTGTTGGCCTCGTTCATTGTACGTCTTCTTAATAAAGGTTTTGTGCTCTACCACCCAAGGATCGACCACGTCTATGTGTTGTAGCGCGACTAGGTTTGCTCTTTCAAAGTCGGTGAGTCGACCCTCGAAGTCGACATGCATTTCGCGGCGACCCTCACGGTGACCCCATCCAGCGAGCCTGCTGAGGTGCCTGTTGACAGGCAGACCAACGGGGTTCTCGATGCCTAGATAATTCGTGCAGTAGGAGATGCACTCTTCGGTCAGAAAGCCCCTGGCTATGCTTCCTTCTGGACGTGACATGTTGCGAACGTATCCTTTGATGACACCATTCATCATTTCGAACGGCATCATGCTGTGCAGGAACGTCGGCCCGAGTTGGATGATATCCTCCACTATATGGACCAGCAGATGCACCATAACGTCGAAGAATGCGGGCGGGAAGTACATCTCAAGCTCGCATAGTATCACCATGATCTCTTCCTGTAGCCTTCTGAGTTGCCTCACGCCAATCGACTTCCGAGAGATGACGTCGAAGAAGTTGCATAGGCCAAATAGCGTTTCACGGACGTGCGCGTCCATGATCCCACGGATTGCAACTGGAAGTATCTACGTCATCAGCACGTGACAGTCGTGAGACTTCATCCCGTTGAACTTCTGCTTCGCTGGGTCTAGGTATCTGCTTATCTTCCCCGCGTAACCGTAAGGAAGTTTTACTCCTAGGAGGCAGGTGAAAAACTGCTCGATCTCCTCCTGACTTAGAGTGAAGCACGCGGGAGGGTAGTCATTTCCGGTCTTCTTGGCCTTTTTGCCTTTGCGACGACTTTCTGTGTCCTGCTTCGCCTCATCATCATCATCATCATCATCATCATCATCATCATCATCATCATCATATATAGCGTGAAGCTCCTGCCTGATGCCCATTGATTTCAAGTCTGCCCTTGCTTTCGGCCCATCTTTGGTCCTCTCTGGCATGTTGAGCAGGGTACCAAGCAGACTCTCGCACACGTTCTTCGTGATATGCATGACATCAAGGCTGTGAGGCACACGGTGGATCTTCCAGTACGGCAAGTCCCAGAAAACAGACCTCGTTTTCCATA
>NC_041393.1:71863589-71864002 GCF_002162155.2 Triticum dicoccoides
CCGGCTCTGGCGCCTTTTGCTTCTTTCCCGGCAGTGGGCAGTCTTTCCAATTTTTCAACAGCTTGTCTATTTCCTCGCCGCTCCTCGTACACGGGCGTTTTCGGGGTTCGGTTTCACCATCGAACAGATCCTTGCGTTTCCTCCACGGGTCATCGTCGCAAAGCCACCTTCGATGTCCCATGAACACGGTTTTCGAAGACCCGGGATCTCTATCTAGCTGGTGATACGTTGTGTCATCCATGCACCTTACGCATCCAGAAAATCCGTGGACTACCTGCCCCGCAAGATATCCGTAACCGAGATAGTCGTGCACCGTCGTGAGCAGTGCGGCTCTCATAGGGAAATATTCTTTCTCTGCGGCGTCCCACGTATTGGCTGGCGTTTTCCACAGCGTGTCAAGCTCCTCTTTCAGC
>NC_041393.1:71864012-71870732 GCF_002162155.2 Triticum dicoccoides
GCCCCAGATACAGATTGATGTCGTTCCCTGGTTGTTTCTGTTGGAAATATGCCCTAGAGGCAATAATAAAAGTATTATTATTATATTTCAATGTTCATGATAAATGTCTTTTATTCATGCTATAACTGTGTTATCCGGAAATCATAATACACGTGTGAATACATAGACCACAATATGTCCCTAGTGAGCCTCTAGTTGACTAGCTCGTTGTGATCAACAGATAGTCATGGTTTCCTGGCTATGGACATTGGATGTCGTTGATAACGGGATCACATCATTAGGAGAATGATGTGATGGACAAGACCCAATCCTAAGCATAGCACAAAGATCGTGTAGTTCGTTTGCTAGAGCTTTGCCAATGTCAAGTATCTCTTCCTTCGACCATGAGATCGTGTAACTCCTGGATACCGTAGGAGTGCTTTGGGTGTATCAAACGTCACGACGTAACTGGGTGACTATAAAGGTACACTTCAGGTATCTCCGAAAGTATCTATTGTTTTATGCGGATCGAGACTTGGATTTGTCACTCCGTGTAAACGAAGAGGTATCTCTGGGCCCACTCAGTAAGACATCATCATATGCGCAATGTGACCAAGGAGTTGATCACGGGATGATGTGTTACGGAACGAGTAAAGTGACTTGCCGGTAACGAGATTGAACAAGGTATCGGTATACCGACGATCGAATCTCGGGCAAGTAAAATACCGCTAGACAAAGGGAATTGTATACGGGATCGATTGAGTCCTTGACATCGTGGTTCATCCGATGAGATCATCGTGGAACATGTGGGAGCCAACATGGGTATCCAGATCCCGCTGTTGGTTATTGACCGGAGAACGTCTCGGTCATGTCTGCATGTCTCCCGAACCCGTAGGGTCTACACACTTAAGGTTCGATGACGCTAGGGTTATAAAGGAAGCTTGTATGTGGTTACCGAATGTTGTTCGGAGTCCCGAATGAGATCCCGGACGTCACGAGGAGTTCCCGAATGGTCCGGAGGTAAAGATTTATATATAGGAAGTCCTGTTTCGGCCATCGGGACAAGTTTCGGGGTCATCGGTATTGTACCGGGACCACCGGAAGGGTCCCGGGGGCCCACTGGGTGGGGCTACCTGCCCCGGGGGGCCACATGGGATGTAGGGGGTGCGCCTTGTCCTACATGGGCCAAGGGCACCAGCCCCTAGAGGCCCATGCGCCAAGATAAAGGAAAAAGGGGAGAGTCCTAAAGGGGGAAGGCACCTCCGAGGTGCCTTGGGGAGGATGGACTCCTCCCCCCTCCTTAGCCGCACCCCTTTCTTGGAGTAGGGGGCAAGGCTGCGCCTCCCCCATCTCCCCTGCCCCTATATATAGTGGAGGGGAGGGAGGGCATCCATACCTGAGCCCTTGGCGCCTCCCTCCCTCCCGTGACACCTCCTCCTCTCCCGTAGGTGCTTGGCGAAGCCCTGCGGGATTACCACGCTCCTCCACCACCACCACGCCGTTGTGCTGCTGTTGGATGGAGTCTTCCTCAACCTCTCCCTCTCTCCTTGCTGGATCAAGGCGTGGGAGACGTCACCGGGCTGTACGTGTGTTGAACGCGGAGGTGCCGTCCGTTCGGCACTTGATCATCGGTGATCTGAATCACGACGAGTACGACTCCATCAACCCCGTTCACTTGAACGCTTCCGCTTAGCGATCTACAAGGGTATGTAGATGCAAACTCTCCTCCTCCTTTCTACTCGTTGCTGGTCTCTCCATAGATAGATCTTGGTGATTCGTAGGAAAAATTTTGAATTTCTGCTACGTTCCCCAACAGTGGTATCATGAGCTAGGTCTATTGCATAGATTCTTTGCACGAGTAGAACACAAAGTAGTTGTGGGCGTTGATGTTGTTCAATATGCTTACCGTTACTAGTCCAATCTTGTTTCGACGGTATTGTGGGATGAAGCGGCCCGGACCAACCTTACACGTACTCTTACGTGAGACAGGTTCCACCGATTGACATGCACTTGGTGCATAAGGTGGCTAGCGGGTGCCAGTCTCTCCCACTTTAGTCGGAACGGATTCGATGAAAAGGGTCCTTATGAAGGGTAAATAGCAATTGGCATATCACGTTGTGGTTTTGCGTAGGTAAGAAACGTTCTTGCTAGAAACCCATAGCAGCCACGTAAAACATGCAACAACAATTAGAGGACGTCTAACTTGTTTTTGCAGGGTATGCTATGTGATGTGATATGGCCAAGAAGAATGTGATGAATGATATGTGATGTATGAGATTGATCATGTTCTTGTAATAGGATTCACGACTTGCATGTCGATGAGTATGACAACCGGCAGGAGCCATAGGAGTTGTCTTTATTTTTTGTATGACCTGCGTGTCATTGAAGAACGCCATGTAACTTACTTTACTTTATTGCTAAACGCGTTAGTCATAGAAGTAGAAGTAGTCGTTGGCGTGACAACTTCATGAAGACACGATGATGGAGATCATGATGATGGAGATCATGGTGTCATGTCGGTGACAAGATGATCATGGAGCCCCGAAGATGAAGATCAAAAGGAGCCAAATGATATTGGCCATATCATGTCACTATTTGATTGCATGTGATGTTTATCATGTTTATGCATCTTGTTTACTTAGGACGGCGGTAGTAAATAAGATGATCCCTTACAAAATTTCAAGAAGTGTTCTCCCCTAACTGTGCACCGTTGCTACAGTTCGTCGCTTCTAAGCACCACGTGATGATCGGGTGTGATGGATTCTTACGTTCACATACAACGGGTGTAAGATAGTTTTACACAGCGAAAACACTTAGGGTTAACTTGACGAGCCTAGCATGTGCAGACATGGCCTCGGAACACGGAGACCGAAAGGTCGAGCATGAGTCGTATAGTAGATACGATCAACATGAAGATGTTCACCGACGTTAACTAGTCCGTCTCACGTGATGATCGGACACGGCCTAGTTGACTCGGATCATGTAATCACTTAGATGACCAGAGGGATGTCTATCTGAGTGGGAGTTCATAAGATGAACTTAATTATCCTGAACATAGTCAAAAGATCTTTTGCAAATTATGTCGTAGCTCGCTCTATAGTTCTACTGTTTAGATATGTTCCTAGAGAAAATTATAGTTGAAAGTTGATAGTAGCGATTATGCGATCAGTAGAAAGCTTATGTCCTTAATGCACCGCTCAGTGTGCTGAACCCCAAACGTCGTTTGTGGATGTTGTGAACATCGGACATACACGTCTTGATAACTACGTGATAGTTCAGTTAAACGGTTTAGAGTTGAGGCACGAAAGACGTTTTCAAAACGTCGCGGAACATATGAGATGTTTCGAGGGCTAAAATTGGGATTTCAGGCTCGTGCCCACGTCAAGAGGTATGAGACCTCCGACGATTTTCTTAGCCTGCAAACTAAGGGATAAAAGCTCAATCGTTGAGCTTGTGCTCAGATTGTCTGAGTGCAACAATCACTTGAATCGAGTGGGAGTTGATCTTCCAGATGAGATAGTGATGTTTCCCCAAAGTCATTGCCACCAAGCTGCTAGAGCTTCGTAATGAACTATAACATATCAGGGATAAATAAGATGATCCTTGAGGTATTCACGATGTTTGACACCGCGAAAGTAGAAATCAAGAAGGAGCATCAATTGTTGATGGTTGGTGAAACCACTAGTTTCAAGAAGGGCAAGGGAACAAAGGGATACTTCATGAAACGGCAATTCAGCTGTTGCTCTAGTGAAGAGACCCAAGGCTGAACCCAAACCCGAGACTAAGTGCTTCTGTAATAAGGGGAACAACCACTGGAGCAGGATTACCCTAGATACTTGGTAGATGAGAAGGCTGGCAAAGTCGATAGAAGTATATTGGATATACATTATGTTAATGTGTACTTTACTAGTACTCCTAGTAGCACCAGGGTATTAGATACCGGTTCGGTTGCTAAGTGTTAGTAACTCGAAATAAAAGCTACGGAATAAATGGAGACTAGCTAAAGGTGAGCTGACGATATATGTTGGAAGTGTTTCCAAGGTTGATATGATCAAGCATCGCACGCTCCCTCTACCACCGAGATTGGTGTTTGCGTTGAGCATAGACATGATTGGATTATGTCTATCGCAATACGGTTATTCATTTAAGGAGAATAATGGTTACTCTGTTTATTTGAATAATACCTTCAATGGTCTTACACCTAAAATGAATGGTTTATTGAATCTCGATCGTAGTGATACACATTTTCATGCCAAAAGATATAAGATAGTAATGATAGTACCACTTACTTGTGGCACTGCTGTGTAAGTCATATTGGTATAAAACGCATGAAGAAGCTCCATGCTGATGGATCTTTGGACTCACTCAATTTTGAAAAGTTTGAGACATGCAAACCATGTCTATTGGTATATATGCATGAAGAAACTCCATGCAAATGGACCGTTTGAACTCACTTGATTTTGAATCACTTGAGATATGCAAATCATACCACATGGGCAAGATGACTGAAAAGCCTCGTTTTCAGTAAGATGGAACAAGATAGCAACTTGTTGGAAGTAACACATTTTGATGTGTCCAATCCAATGAGTGCTGAGGCATGCAGTGAATATCGTTATGATCTTACTTCACAGATGATTCGAGTAGATGTTGAGAATATTTACTTGATGAAACACAAGTCTGAATTATTGAATGGTTCAAGTAATTTCAGAGTGAAGTAGAAGATCATCGTGACAAGAGGATAGAATGTCTATGATATGATCATAGAGATGAATATCTGAGTTACGAGTTTTGGCACACAATTAAGACATTGTGGAAATTGTTTCGCAATTAATACCGCCTGGAACACCATAGTGTGATGGTGTGTCTGAACATCATAGTTGCACCCTATTGGATATGGTGCGTACCATGATGTCTCTTATCAAATTACCACTATCATTCATGGGTTAGGCATTAGAGACAACCACATTCACTTTAAATAGGGCACCACGTAATTCCGTTGAGACGACACCATTTGAACTGTGGTTTGGAGAAACCTAAGTTGTCGTTTCTTAAAGGTTTGGGGCTGTGACGCTTATGTGAAAAAGTTTCAGGATTGATAAGCTCGAACCCAAAGCGGATAAAATACATCTTCATAGGACACCCAAAACAGTTGGGTATACCTCCTAATTCAGATCCGAAAGCAATATGAATTGTTTCTAGAATTGGGTTCTTTCTCGAGGAAAGGTTTCTCTCGAAAGAGTTGAGTGGGAGGATGGTGGAGACTTGATGAGGTTATTGAACCATCACTTCAACCAGTGTGTAGCAGGGCACAGGAAGTTGTTCCCGTGGCACCTACACCAATTGAAGTGGAAGCTTATGATATTGATCATGAAGTTTCGGATCAAATCACTGCCGTACCTCGCAGGGTGACAAGGATACGTACTACTTCAGAGTGGTACGGTAATCCTGTCTTGGAAGTCATGTTGCTAGACAACAATGAACCTACGAGCTATGGAGAAGCGATGGTGGGCCCGGATTCCGATAAATGGCTTGAGGCCATAAAATCCGAGAGAGGATCCATGTATGAAAACAAAGTGTAGACTTTGGCAGAACGGCTCGATGGTCGTAAGGCTAATGAGTACAGATGGATTTCAAAAGGAAGACGGACAATGATGGTAAATGTCTCCATTAAGAAAGCTCGACTTGTCGTTAAGATGTTTTCCGACAAGTTCAAGGAGTTGACTACGATGAGATTTTCTCACTCATAGCGATGCTAAGAGTCTGTTGGAATTATATTAGCGATTACTGCATTATTTATGAAATCTTGCAGATAGGATGTCAAAACATTGTTTCCTCGACGATTTTAATGAGGAAAGGTTGTATGTGATACAAACGGAAGGTTTTGTCAATCCCGAAAGATGCTAATAAGTATGCAAAGCTCCAGCAATCCTTCTAAGGACTGGAGTAAGCATCTCGGAGTTGGAATGTACGCTTTGATGAGATGATCAAAGATTTTGGATTTATACAAAGTTTATGAGAAACTTGTATTTCCAAAGAAGTGAGTGGGAGCACTATAGAGTTTCTGATGAGTATATGTTGTTGACATATTGATGATCAGAGATGATGTAGAATTTCTAGAAAGCATATAGGGTTATTTGAAAGGTGTTTTTCAATAGAAAAACCTGGATTAAGCTACTTGAACATTGAGCATCAAGATCTATAAGGATAGATCAAAATGCTTAATAATACTTTCAAATGAGCACATACCTTGACATGATCTTAAAGGTGTTCAAGATGGACCAGTCAAAGAAGGAGTTCTTGCCTGAGTTGTAAGGTACGAAGTTAAGACTTAAAGCTCGACCACGGCAGAAAAGAGAGAAAGGACGAAGGTCGTCCCCTATGCTTTAGACGTAGGCTCTTCAGTATGCTATGCTGTGTACCGCACCTGAAGTGTGCCTTGCCATGAGTCAGTCAAGGGGTACAAGAGTGATCCAAGAATGGCTCACAGGACAGCGGTCAAAGTTATCCTTAGTAACTAGTGGACTAAGGAATTTTCTCGATTATGGAGGTGGTAAAAGAGTTCGTCGTAAAGGTTACGTCGATGCAAGCTTGACACCTATCCGGATAGCTCTGAGTAGAGAGACCGGATACATATAATGGAGCAATAATTTAGAATAGCTCCAAGTAGAACAGTTATTTGGATTAGCTCCAAATAGAGCGTGGTAGCTGCATCTAGGAGATGACATAGAGATTTGTAAAGCA
>NC_041393.1:71873627-71882178 GCF_002162155.2 Triticum dicoccoides
ACTTCGTAGTCATCTTCATCACCTTGCCACCGATAGCCATCCATGAAACCACGCAAGAGCAGGTGGTCCCGCACCTGCCCGGAATCCGGGTCCGCAATAAGGCTATTCAGCTTGCATCTTCGACACGGACATCTTATCTCCGCTCGTTCTTTTGAAGCATCTCGGCCTTCGCGGACCTCAAAAACCTATTCACGATGCCTTCGGTCATCGTGCGGACCATGGTCGCCTGCGGGGTAGAGCAAAACGATATTTTAGAACCAAGAAAAAATTTGGCATGACTTTCCCTAAAAATAGGACCAAAAAGAATGCTTAATGCTAAAATTCTCGCCGAAACGGAAATGAATCAACATTCCGGCAAAATATTGGCAACTATCACATTTCAAATACCGGTACACCTCCAAACACAAACACATATGCAACACCACAAACATATGCAACACCACGAACATACATAGATCTAGCTAGGCCATAAAAAGTGCATGTGCACATTGTTTGTAGGGAGAACAACATAAATATAGCTTCCCCCCTTACTTACCTAGCAAAACAAGGTAACTTAACCACTTAATTTTAATGAATCTATGGTGGAAATGAGGTGAAAAAGAGGAGGCACCCGAGACAAGGAGGAGGCGGTGGAGAGAATGAAGTGGGGAGAAAGTGAGTGTGGGAGGAGAGGCTGTCCAAAATATCTTGTTGCTGCCCACTTACTAATGGCGCACCAGCAACAAATGCGCCATTAGTAATCCAGGTTACTAATGGCGCACCCCCTGGCGGTGCGCCATTAGAACTTTTGCAAAAAAAGGAATAAAAGCAATAATAAAAAAAATAACATTAGTGGCGCACCTCCTGGATGGTGCGCCATTACTAGTTGTACTAGTTACAACTAGTAATGGCGCACCACCAGGGGATGCGCCATTAGTATGTTTGGACAGGCGCACTAGTTCAAAAAAAAAATTTGGTACTAATGGCGCACCGTGGTCAGGGTGCGCCATTAGTAGTTTCAACACTAATGGCGCATCAGAGGGTGGTGCGCCATTAGTATATACTAATGGCGCACCACTTGTCTGGTGCGCCATTAGTGTCATTTCCATCTATAGCCCTTTTCCTAGTAGTATAAGAACCCTAAAAAACACCTTCCCTACCTATGTGAGTTCAATGATAATGAAATCTTATCTTCTTATGCAAAGGGTGTTTATAGTTACTATGATATCAAACAAATTGAAGAATTTGTCATTTTTAAGGGTGCTCATGAAGTTGCTTCTTTCATTGAAAAGTATGATTTTACTCTCAACAAATCTGAAAATTCCGTCATACTTAAATATTGCAATGAAAACCTTGCTCATAATGTCTATGTCCAAGAATTTACTGAAAGAATAACCATTGCTTTGGAAGAAAACAATGATATGCATGAATCTATAGATAATGATGATTCCGATGATTTGATTGAAATATCCCTTGATGAACATGATGATTTCTATTCTTGTGGCCATGAAGCCAATATTTATGAAGACGAATTTGCTATACTTCCTTATGTTAAAAATGAGATCGTTGCTATTGCACCGATGCTTGATAGCTCCCTCAACGAAAAACATGATTTAAATGATTTTACTATAAATTCTCTTGATGTCAATTGTGCTAATAATATGCAAAACCCTAAGCTTGGGGATGCTAGTTTTGCTATGTCTACTACTTGTTGCAATGATCATGATTGGGGCGATTCTTCTTATGATCTTGAAAATTTACTTAATCCCCATGATGAATATGAGATTGATAATATTGTTTGCAATAATATTGAAAGTGGGTTTGGAAGAGTGTCAACTCTAGATCCACATATTTGGAGAATATTCAATCTTATGAAATTTTTGATAAAAGTGGGTTTGGAGAGGTCATGACTTTAGTTAATGTTAATCCCACTATTTCGGAAGAGTGTCAACTTTGCATGCATGTGGATCGTGTTTAAAATATCTTATGTGATAGCTATTTTGTTGAATTTGCTTATGATCCCACGTGTAATTATTATGAGAGAGGAAAATATGGTCGTAGAAATTTTCATGATAATAAATTACCTCTCGTTATGTTGAGATTGCTATTGTTTCTTTCCGCCTCCTTGCATATGCTAGTTTTTGCTTGCCTTGATAATTTGTTTTCCTATAAGATGCCTATGCATAGGAAGTATGTTAGACTTAGATGTGTTTATCACGTGTTTTATGATGCTCTCTTTGTGCTTCAATTCTTATCTTTCTTGCGAGCATCATTGAAATACCAATGCCTAGCTAAGGGCGTTAAACGATAGCGCGTGTTGGGAGGCAACCCAATTTTATTTTGCGTTTTTTCTTTTTGCTTCTGTTTAGGAATAAATAATCCATCTACTTTATTTTTAGATGTGGTTTTATGTTTTAATTAGTGTTTGTGCCAAGTAGAACCTATAGGATAAGCTATGATGATAGTTGATTTGATTCTGCTGAAAAACAGAAACTTTGCACTAACGAGAAAAAATTCAAAAAATGACAGAAACGTGCTTTTGCATTGATTCTTTTTTCTGCTGATCAACAAACAAATTTTCCAGTACGTTCTATTTTGGTAGAATTTTTAGAGTTCCATAAGTTTACGTTAGTTACAGATTGCTACAGACTGTTCTGTTTTTGACAGATTCTGTTTTTCGTGTGTTGTTTGCTTATTTCAATGCATCTATGGCTAATAAATTAGTTTATAAACCATAAGGAAGTTGGAATACAGTAGGTTTAACACCAATATAAATAAAGAATGAGTTCATTACAGTACCTTAAAGTAGTCTTTTGTTTTCGTTCACTAACGGAGCTCACGAGATTTCTATTGAGTTTTGTGTTGTGAAATTTTCAAGTTTTGGGTGAATTCTTTTGATGGATTATGGAACAAAGAGTGGCAAGAGCCTAAGCTCGGGGATGCCCATGACACCCCCAAGATAATCCAAGGACACCAAAAAGTCAAAGCTTGGGGATGCCCCGGAAGGCATCCCCTCTTTCGTCTACTTCCATCGGTAATTTACTTGGAGCTATATTTTTATTCACCACATGATATGTGTTTTGCTTGGAGCGTCTTGTATTATTTGAGTCTTTGCTTGTTAGTTTACCACAATCATCCCTTCTGTACACACCTTTTGAGAGAGCCATACATGATTTAGAATTTGCTAGAATACTCTATGTGCTTCACTTATATCTTTTGAGCTTATTAGTTTTGCTCATAGTGCTTCACTTAAACCTTTTTGAGCGTAATAATTTTTGCTCTAGTGCTTCACTTAGATCTTTTAGAGCACGGTGGTGGATTTGTTTTAAAGAAACTATTGATCTCTCATGATTCACTTAGATTATTTTGAGAGTTGTTAATATCATGGTAATTTTCTTAATGTTAATATACTTGGTATTCAAGATTTGTGAAACTTTCTTTTGAGTACGTTGAATACTAAGATGAGTTTGATGCTTGATAATTGTTTTGAGATATGAAGGTGATAATATCAAAGCAATGCTAGTTGGGGTGATTATGAATTTAAAGAATGCTTGTTTTGAAGTTTGTGATTCCCGTAGCATGCACGTATGGTGAACCGCTTTGTGATGAAGTCGGAGCATAATTTTATTTATTGATTGTCTTCCTTATGAGTGGCAGTCGGGGACGAGCGATGGTCTTTTCCTACCAATCTATCCCCCTAGGAGTATGCGTTTTGTGCTTTGGTTTTTGATGACTTCTAAATTTTTGCAATAAGTGCATGAGTTCTTTTGATTAATGTTGAGTCCATGGATTATACGCACTCTCACCCTTCCGCCATTGCTAGCCTCTCTAATACCACACACTTTTCGCGGGTATCATATACCCACCATATACCTTCCTAAAAACAGCCACCATACCTACCTATCATGGCATTTCCATAGCCATTCCAAGATATATTTCCATGCAACTCTCCACCGTTCCGTTCATATGACACACATTACTTTTGTCATATTGCTTTTTGCATGAACATGTAGTTGACATTGTATTTGTGGCAAAGCCACCATTCATAATTCTTTCATACATGTCACTCATGATTCATTGCATATCCCGGTACACCGCCGGAGGCATTCACATAGAGTCATATTTTGTTCTAAGTATTGAGTTGTAAGAAAAATAAAAGTGTGATGATCATCATTATTAGAGCATTGTCCCAGTGAGGAAAGGATTATGGAGACTATGATGCCCCCATAAGTCGGGATGAGACTCCGGATTTTATGAAAAATAAAAGAGGCCAAAGAATCCCAAATAAAAAAAATAGGCCAAAGAAGCCCACCAAAATAAAAAAATGAGAGAAAAAGAGAGAAGGGACAATGCTACTATCCTTTTCCACACTTGTGCTTCAAAGTAGCACCATGATCTTCATGATAGAGAGTCTCATATGTTGTCACTTTCATATACTAGTGGGAATTTTTCATTTTAGAACTTGGCTTGTATATTCCAATGATGGGCTTCCTCAAAAGTGCCCTAGGTCTTCGTGAGCAAGCAAGTTGGATGCACACCCACTTAGTTTCTTTTGTTGAGCTTTCATATACTTATAGCTCTAGTGCATCCGTTGCATGGCAATCCCTACTCACTCACATTGATCTCTATTGATGGGAATCTCCATAGCCCATTGATATGCCTAGTTGATGTGAGACTATCTTCTCCTTTTTGTCTTCTCCACAACCACCATTCTATTCCACCTACAGTGCTATGTCCATGGCTCACGCTCATGTATTGCGTGAAAATTGAAAAACTTTGAGATTTCTAAAGTATGAAACAATTGCTTGGCTCGTCATCGGGGTTGTGCATGATTAAATACTTTGTGTGATGAAGATAGAGCATAGCTAGACTATATGATTTTGTAGGGATAACTTTCTTTAACCATGCTATTTTGAGAAGACATGATTGCTTTAATTTATATGCTTGAAGTATTATTACCTTTATGTTAATATGAACTTTTGTCTTGAATCTTTCGGATCTGAATATTCATGCCACAATTAAGAAGATTCACATTGAAATTATGCCAAAGTATCACTCCGCATCAAAAATTCTTTTTTATCATTTACCTACTCGAGGACGAGCAGGAATTAAGCTTGGGGATGCTTGATACGTTTCCAACATATCTATAATTTTTGATTGCTCGATGCTCCTTTATCTACTGTTTTGGACTATATTGGGCTTTCTTTTCCACTTTAATATTATTTTTGGGACTAACCTATTAACCAGAGGCCCAGCCCAGAATTGTTGTTTTTTGCCTATTTCAGTATTTTGAAGAAACAGAATATCAAACAAAGTCTAAACGGAATGAAACCTTCGGGAACGTGATTTTCTCACCGAACGTGATCCAGGAGACTTGGACCCTACTCCAAGAAGTGCCAGAGGCGGTCACGAGGGTGGAGGGCGCGCCCCGTGCCTAGTGGGCCCCCTGTTGCTCCACCAACGTACTCCTTCCTCCTATATATACCTACGTACCCCCGTCAGATCAAATACGGAGACAAAAACCTAATTCCACCGCCGCAACTTTCTGTATCCGCGAGATCATATATTGGGGCTTGTTCCGGAGCTCCGCCGGAGAGGGCATCTACCACGGAGGGCTTCTACATCAACACCATACCCTCTCCAATGAAGTGTGAGTAGTTTACTTCAGACCTTCGGGTCCATAGCTAGTAGCTACATGGCTTCTTCTCTCTTTTTGGATCTCAATACAATGTTCTCCCCCTCTCTTGTGGAGATCTATTCGATGTAATCTTCTTTTTGTGGTGTGTTTATTGAGACCGATGAATTGTGGGTTTATGATCCAGCTTATCTATGAATAATATTTGATTCTTCTCTGAATTCTTTTATGTATGATTGAGTTATCTTTGCAAGTCTCTTCGAATTATCCGTTTGGTTTGGCCAACTAGATTGGTAGTTCTTGCAATGGGAGAAGTGTTTAGCTTTGGGTTCAATCTTGCGGTGTCCTTACCCAATGACTGAAAGGGTTGCAAGGCAAATATTGTATTGTTGCCATCGAGGATAACAAGATGGGTTTTTTTTATCATATTGCATGAATTTATCCCTCTACATCATGTCATCTTGCTTAAGGCGTTACTCTGTTTTTAACTTAATACTCTAGATGCATGCTGGATAGCGGTCGATGAGTGGAGTAATAGTAGTAGATGCAGAACTATTTCGATCTACTTGTCTCGGACGTGATGCCTATATACATGATCATACCTAGATAATCTCATAATTATTCGCTTTTCTATCAATTGCTCAACAGTAATTTATTCACTCATCGTAGAATACTTATGCTCTTGTGAGAAGCCACTAGTGAAACCTATGGCCCCCGGGTCTATTCTCATCATATCAATCTCCATTACTTTATTACTTGCTTTGTTTTTACTTTGCCTTTTAGTTTTTACTTTTGCATCTCTATATCAAAAATACCAAAAATATTATTTATCATCTGTATCAGATCTCACCCTCGTAAGTGACCGTGAAGGGATTGACAACCCCTAATCGCGTTGGTTGCGAGTAGCTATCGTTTTGTGTAGGTACGAGGGACTCGTGCGTGATCTCCTACTGGATTGATACCTTGGTTCTCAAAAACTGAGGGAAATACTTACGCTACTTTACCGCATTATCCTTTCCTCTTCGGGGAAATCCAACGCAGTGCTCAAGAGGTAGCACACACCTGGCCAGAGAGATAGCCGTAACCGAGATAGTCCTGCACCGTCGTGATTAGCGCGACTCTCATGTAGAAATACTCTCCTTTGCTTGCATCCCATGTCTTGGTCGGCGTTGTCCATAAGGTCTGTAACTCCTCTTTCCGTAACCCGAGATACAGATTTATATCATTTCCTGGTTGTCTCGGCCCTTGAATAAGCATAGCCATGTGTATGTATTTTTCCTTCATGCACTACCAGGGGGGGAGGTTGTACATCCATACAAACACGGGCCATGTGCTATGATTGGTGTTCTGGTTGCCAAATGGATTCATGCCATCACTACTAGCACCAAGCACGATGTTCCTTGGATCATTTGCGAAAAATTCAAATTCAGCATTTAATGCTCTCCACTGGCTAGCATCTGCGAGGTGTCTCGGCTTCGGTTCATCTTCGTCATCTGGCTTCACCCTCTCTGCGTGCCAGCGCATAAGCTTTGCTTCCTTAGGATCTACGAAATACCGCTGTAGACGCAGAGTGATCGGAAAGTACCATACAACTTTATGTGGAGCTTTCTTTCCGGCCTTTTTATATCGTGAAGCATTGCACTTTGGACAGATGATTTTTTCCGCGTTCTTGTTCTGATATATGATGCAATCATTGATGCATGCGTGATATCTAATATGTGGTAGATCAAGAGGGCACACGATTTTCTTTGCCTCCTCGACACTAGTAGGACACAGGCTTCCCACGGGAAGAACCTTCTTTAGGTACTTCAGAAGCTCATCCAGGCTTGTATCTGTCCATTTGTTTTTTGCCTTCATCTTTAGAAGTTCTAGTGTGAAACTCAAGCGGGTCACCTCGGGATTATTGCAACCATCATACAAAGGAGTCATCGAGTCTACCTCCAGTTGCGCCAGTTTGGCCTCCTCTCTAGAAGAAGCTCTGTCGCTAGTTGTCTTCTTGCAAAGTACGTCTCGAACATGCGGGTCCCGCATGGCTGAACTTAGTAGCGACGAATACGGTGGCGTGTCCGCGTCTTCTCCGCCTTGAACTGCCTCTTCGCCATCGACATTTCCGAGGCCGTATTCCTCTTCGGGCACATAATCGGTCATCTCTTCGTCTAGTGGCCCCATGTCATTATTTCCTGCCCCGTCGACATCCTCATCATCATCATCATCATCATCATCATCATCATCATCATCATCATCATCATCATCATCTTCACTTATCCACCGAGTATGGCCATGCATGAAACCATGCATGAGCAGGTGCGCCTTGAATTTACTACCCTCAAAGGGGTCGAGCCTGACTCTTCCTTTGCATTTTCGACACGGACATAAAACATCCCTCAGTCTTTTTTCATACATGTCATCCACAGCGGATTGCCAGTATATTTTCACCATCCTTCCATTGACCTTCATGATCACCTGCGGGCGGAGCAAATATTATAACCACATATATATGCATGGATGGATCAAATTCATACAAAAATTCGGCATGACCTTCCCTAAACATAGGACATATTGAGTTTGCATGCCCGAAATTCACCGAAATGGAATTGAATCGACATTTCGGCAAAACATAGGCAACTAATGTCACCCACATTATTTCATCAAATACACAATGTAGGCAACTCAAATTATGCCACACACAATTCGTATATTCTCATATCGCCCATATATATAGTTTCGGTCCTATCCACACAAACACTTTTTTTGCTCACCTATGTGTCGAGAGGGATATCGAGCACCTTTCTTCTTAATTACCTAGTAGCTCTATAGATATATAGCTCTAACTAGCTAGCTAGCTAGGGAGAGAGTGGGAGGAGAGGGAGAGGAGAAGAGGGAAGGCATTAATGGAAGGGGGTGGTGGAGGGAAAAGAAGAGGGGGAGGGAGGGCAT
>NC_041393.1:71882581-71893135 GCF_002162155.2 Triticum dicoccoides
TGGAGGGGGTGGTGGTGGAGGGCAAAGAAGAGGGGTGTGGTGAAGGGGCAAAGAAGAGGGGGTGATGGAAAGGCAAAGAAGAGGGGAAGGGAGGGCTCTAATGGAGGGGTGGTGGAGGGGGAGCATTGGAACAAGCAAGGTGCAAGGAAAGGGGGAGGAAGGGAAGGGGGGAGGAAGAAGAAAGGGGAGGAAGGAGGGGAAAGGTGGTAGGTGGCTGGTGGGCATAGCAGTAGCGCGGGTCTCCTATGCACGCTACTGCTATGGCAGCTTGCAAAATATCTACGGCTGGTGGTGCACTACCTATAGCGCGGGCTAAAATAACACGCTATTGGTAAAATTTTATAGATAGAAAAAATAGCAGTAGCGTGTTTATATCAACAAGCGCTATAGATCCAAAACTAACATTAGCGCTGGTTGGGCAACAATCGCTGCTAATATTTTGTGATCAGATATTGTGGTGTGTTACACTTAGCAGTAGCGTGGGTTTGGATAACAAGCGCTGCTACTAACATATACCAGTAGCGCTCTTTCTAGCCGGCGCTACTACTAAGTACTAGTAGTGTTGGGTCACAAACAAACGCTACTGGTAAACTTCTATCTATAAGCGTTTTCCTAGTAGTGGGAGGACAGAGGTGCGTAGGCGTATTTTCGGAAGCGTGCTCTACTGGCAAACATGATGGCAGTACTGGGTAAGAATGATTTAGTAACACAAACACGCTGGTTCAGCTTATTAATTACGTGTCCCATCTGCTGCAGCGTGTATTGTCACTTCACTGCAAAGACTAGTTGAATAGTTCTCTCTGTCCGAGATGGGGAATAATGGATCGCGAGGACTTCCTTTCTACAGTATCCCTATGCCTCTACGCTCACTTCACTCATTTTGCTCCGTACCTAGTCACTTGTTGAAATCTGTAGAAAGACAAATACTCCGTATTTGGGAACAGAGGCAGGCTTTTACTCCATATTTGGGAACAAAGGGAGTATCACCATATGGAGGGAACAGAGGAAGCTTGAAATATGAACATGCCAATGGGAGGGAGTAAGCCCCATATGCATGCATGCATGCAACATGCAACACTCACACGTACACATGGACGCACACAACACTCACGCACCCATGTGGCACACAGCACACGACGCAACACACACGCTCACGCTCAAGTGCTCAACCTACTCCCTACGTCCATGAAAGACTGTACATTTAGAGATTTACACATTGACCAGGGCATAATTAACGCCCAAAAGTAGCAGACTTATGTGTGCATGCGACCATTTAGAGAAGAAGATTAAATGAAGGTCGTTGCATGCTGTCATTAAGGATAGACATGTAGCCTATACCTACAGCACAAGTTGGTGCATTAGTCAATCAATATCGATTTAGATTAAAGCCTAAATGCATTGGAAGTGTAGATGTACATCATGTACTACACTCTTTGTTTTATAGCCGATGTACACTCTTTGTTAGATGACCGAGGGAGTACACGTGCATGCACTCACATACACAGCCAGGGTGGTTCGCGCGCAAGGGTTGGACTCGTGTCGCGCCTGCATAAAGTTTTGTTTAACTGGTTTCTTTGCTCTACCAACTGACAGGTGGGACCCAGAAACCAGGTGACAATTTAACCAGTCAACAAAGTGCCACGTCGACTATGTGGCGGGTCAGTAGGGTGCAGTACGGTGCTCTACGATGAGCTAGTGATCGTATAATCATAGCAAAACTATATATAGTGACCGTAAAGAGCGTATTGTTACATACGTTGACCGCCAGTGTATTTTTCTCGTTACAAATTAAGCCATATTAATCGGAAAGGACGCAGTATGGACTACCAGTACTAGTACTGCTTTGATGTGTCCAGTCAACTCGCCGAACGAGGAGAAGCTTGCTTACTACGCCTCTCCCTCGCCCACGCGCGCGGTGGTTTGTAGGACGAGGAGAGGGTTTTGAGTCTTTTGACTACAGCGCCCTCTCCCTCTCCCTCTCCCTCGCCCTCGCCCTCTCCCTCGCGGTGGACGTGCAGCAGTTCAATCGGTGTCAGATTGCCAGAAGCATAATTTACTGTAATATCATCATTGTTGGACCTTCTGAAGAGGCGAAGAGCCAAGTGCAAGGTTCACACGAGTACGAACTATTGAACCTCCTGAAGAGGCAAAGAGCCAAGTGCAAGGTTTTATAGGAGTTCTCGTCCTAGTAGGAGTGTACTACAACTATAGCGAACGATGCTACTGTATGATGCCACCATGTCACGTATATCCAAAGCTGTGCCACCTTTTTTTCTCGAAGAGCATGTTGGAGTCCTCGCAACAACCACACAAGTTGCACGTACACATAACACATTTACTAGTAATAAATTCTAAAGGACAAATGCCAGTATGCCACACAAGTTCATCTCCAATTCATGTGATAAATTTGTGCATGACTAGTCTACATATATTCACAGTGCTACCATTCACAATTACCATACTCCACTTACACGTTATAGATGGGCTACATGTCCTCCTCCAGGTTCCAGTCCCAGGTGTTCTTCATGGATGGCATGATCCATAGCGGTGGGCAACGGGAATCATTGTCGCAGCTTTATAGTCCGGTTCCACACGATGGAGACTCATCCAAGCTGAAGCGGCATAAATCAGGGATAGCGTGTCCTAGCATGTCGTTCATCCGACGATGCGCACTGAAGACACAACCATGCTTCATGAACGGCAGGCCTTCTGTGTCGTGCATGGAAGGTGGCATCCGCTTCACAATGGGGTAGCTGTTCCCGACGAAAAGCGAGTACTCTCCAAGAGTGTTCCTCGGCACCCATGTAGCATCACGGGGGTCGAACTCGACGCCGTTCATCTGGTACACATGGCATCCCAGATCTGGACACATGGTGATGTACATAGTCAATGTCCATGCATAATAATGTTGTGCTCAAATATGGCGGTCAATAATACTGTGCAGCAAATAGTACTACTCCGGTATAGAGGAAGTAAAATAACCGGCTTATTATATATAGCCACTCTTGGCTACATGGATAAGATAGTAAGACATGGAAAAACAAAAATGGTGGCAGCTAGTGGGTTCAAGTGTTCAAGGGCCTAGCTAGCTATACGCGTCCTCCAAGGTAAAAAGTACTCCTACTAGTACTACTACTAAGTATACTACTAGTACAACAATGAAAGAGAAGGTGAGAGGGTTAAAAAATGGAATACATGGGTAGATGGTGATGGTCCGATCATGGTAGATTGTGTGACCATATTGCACATCAGTGGTACCATGGGTAACGACTGCTAAGATAGTTGATCCCAATATGCCAAAGTCAGCTACAAGGTTCCAGGTTAGACCGAATCGCGGATGCAAATGCACATCCAGGATCGGCGATCTTATTTTGATCGGGGGATGACCGGTCCCTGCAAAATAATGGAGTACCGTTAGGGATGCAAATGATGGTTTGTGCATTACGTTTGTAATCTCCCGTACCGTAGGATGGCAACCAGATGAAACAAGTCCCCTGGCTTGTCACCGTGAAGATGCGGCCTAGATGGCACACGGCTTCTTCGAACGTGTAGGGGTACAAATCTGCCGCCGCCAACATGCACCGGCCTTTGCCATTACCGCCTCTTGCATTGATGGCAATCCTTATGTCGAACACCGCGATGAGATAGTAATCATCTTAGCCGCATTGCTTTATCGGCGGGTCCGCAATTGCTATCTTCTTCAATCTCATGAGGCATCAGCATACATATTCAAGCCCAACCAGTCCGGAAGGCCGATCCCAATGGTGGAGAAGGGGTCTACCGGAACGGCCGCACTGCTGTGGATGTTGTGCCAAATGATGGTGGTATCTGATACGTCACCAACGTATCTATAATTTTTGATTGCTCCATGCTACTTTATCTACTGTTTTGGACTATATTGGGCTTTATTTTCCACTCTTATATTATTATTGGGACTAACCTATTAACCGGAGGCCCAGCCCAGAATTGTTGTTTTTTGCCTATTTCAGTATTTTGAAGAAACAGAATATCAAACGGAGTCCAAAAGGAAAAAAGCCTTCAGGAACGTGATTTTCTCACGAAACGTGATCCAGGAGACATGGACCCTACTCCAAGAAGTGCCAGAGGCGGTCACGAGGGTGGAGGGCACGCCCCACCTGGGCGCGCCCCCTGCCTCGTGGGCCCCCCTGTTGCTCCACCGACGTACTCCTTCCTCCTATATATACCTACGTACCCCCGTCAGATTAGATACGGAGCCAAAAACCTAATTCCACCGCTGCAACCTTCTGTATCCGCGAGATCCCATCTTGGGGCCTGTTCCGGAGCTCCGCCGGAGAGGGCATCTACCACGGAGGGCTTCTACATCAACACCATAGCCTCTCCGATGAAGTGTGAGTAGTTTACTTCAGACCTTCGGGTCCATAGCTAGTAGCTAGATGGTTTCTTCTCTCTTTTTGGATCCCAATACAATGTTCTCCCCCTCTCTTGTGGAGATCTATTCGATGTAATCTCTTTTTGCGGTGTGTTTGTCGAGATCCGATGAATTGTGGGTTTATGATTAGATTTATCTATGGATATTAATTGAATCTTCTCTTAATTCTTTTATGTATGATTGAGTTATCTTTGCAAGTCTCTTCGAATTATCCGTTTGGTTTGGCCAACTAGATTGGTAGTTCTTGCAATGGGAGAAGTGTTTAGCTTTGGGTTCAATCTTGCGGTGTCCTTACCCAGTGACAGAAAGAGTTGCAAGGCACGTATTGTATTGTTGCCATCGAGGATAACAAGATGGGTTTTTTATTATATTGCATGAATTTATACCTCTACATCATGTCATCTTGCTTAAGGCGTTACTCTGTTTTTAACTTAATACTCTAGATGCATGCTGGATAGCGGTCGATGAGTGGAGTAATAGTAGTAGATGCAGAATCGTTTCGATCTACTTGTCTTGGACGTGATGCCTATATACATGATCATACCTAGATAATCTCATAATTATTCACTTTTCTATCAATTGCTCAACAGTAATTTGTGCACCCACCGTTGAATACTTATGCTCTTGAGAGAAGCCACTAGTGAAACCTATGGCCCCCGGGTCTATTCTCATCATATCAATCTCCATTACTTTATTACTTGCTATGTTTTTACTTTGCCTTCTTTGCATCTCTATATCAAAAATACCGAAAATATTATTTATCATCTCTATCAGATCTCACCCTCGTAAGTGACCGTGAAGGGATTGACAACCCCTAATCGCGTTGGTTGCGAGTAGCTATCGTTTTGTGTAGGTACGAGGGACTCGTGCGTGATCTCCTACTGGATTGATACCTTGGTTCTCAAAAACTGAGGGAAATACTTACGCTACTTTACTGCATCATCCTCTCTTCTTCGGGGAAATCCAACGCAGTGCTCAAGAGGTAGCAGTATCCGGCTGGAGGTATGCTAGCCAATCTTCGTTGGCACCGACCCAGACCTATATCTAAGACGGTGGGCAGCGGAGAAATTATGGGATGGAAATGGAATAACTAAGTACTGTCATGTGATACGTCTCCAACATATCTACTTTTCCAAACACTTTTGCCCTTGTTTTGGACTCTAACTTGCATGATTTGAATGAAACTAACCCGGACTGATGCTGTTTTCAGCAGAACTGCCATGATGATGTTTTATGTGTAGAAAAGAAAAGTTCTCGGAATGTCCTGAAAATCCACGGAAGCACCTTTTGGAATTAATAAGAATTTCTGGGCGAAAGAAATACACCAGGGGGCCCAGGGCCTGTCCACGAGACAGGGGGGCGCGCCCCCTGTAGGGCGCGCCCCTATCTCGTGGCCCCCCTGGACCTCCACAGACCTCAACTCTAACTCCATATATTCCGTCTCGCGGAGAAAAAAATCAAAGAGAAAGTTTCATCGCGTTTTATGACACGGAGCCGCCGCCAAGCCCTAATCTCTCTCGGGAGAGCTGATCTGGAGTCCGTTCGGGGCTCCGGAGAGGGGGATTCGTCACCGTCGTCATCATCAACCATCCTCCATCACCAATTTCATGATGCTCACTGCCGTGCGTGAGTAATTCCATCATAGGCTTGCTGGACGGTGATGGGTTGGATGAGATTTACCATGTAATCAAGTTAGTTTTGTTAGGGTTTGATCCCTAGTATCCACTATGTTCTGAGATTGATGTTGCTATGACTTTGCTATGCTTAATGATTGTCACTAGGGCCCGAGTGCCATGATTTCAGATCTAAACCTATTATGTTTTCATGAATATATGTGTGTTCTTTATCCTATCTTGCAAGTCTATAGTCACCTATTATGTGTTATGATCCGACAACCCCGAAGTGACAATAATCGGGATACTTCTCGGTGATGACCGTAGTTTGAGGAGTTCATGTATTCACTATGTGTTAATGCTTTGGTCCGGTTCTCTATTAAAAGGAGGCCTTAATATCCCTTAGTTTCCGCTAGGACCCCGCTGCCACGGGAGGGTAGGAAAAAAGATGTCATGCAAGTTCTTTCCTATAAGCACGTATGACTATTTACGGAATACATGCCTACATCATATTGATGAATTGGAGCTAGTTCTGTATCACCCTATGTTATAGCTATTAAATGAGGAATCACATCCGGCATAATTATCCATCACTGATCCATTGCCTACGAGCTTTTCATATATTATTCTCCGCTTATTTACTTTTCCGTTGCTACTGTTACAACTGCTACAAAAACCCAAAAGCATTTATCTTTACTTTTGCTACTGTTACCATTATTATCATACTACTTTGCTACTAAATACCTTGATGCAGATACTAAGTTATCCAGGTGTGGTTGAATTGACAACTCAACTGCTAATACTCAAGAATATTCTTTGGCTCCCCTTGTGTAGAATCAATAAATTTGGGTTGTACTTCACCCTCGAAAGCTGTTGCGATCCCCTACACTTGTGGGTTATCATCATGATACGGCGAGAGCTGGTCGCTGTTCGAGAGGTTGTAAAATCTTTAAGGATTTCTTCCGCATAATGTCGTAACCAACGCAGCGTGTGATGGATCGGTTTTTCTTCCGATCAGGCGCTTATAGAGCCCCTCGTGCGGTCTTCCGAACACCAGGGGCTGCGCCCACCATACTTTTAAAAATTCATATGGCTAAGTGAGAGTGATAAAGCCCTATAGTCTGATTGCCTGGTTCGCTGTGCTGAACACTTTCTTCAAGGACCCAAAACTGGGATAAAGAGTGCTCAGGTTTATCCCGAACACTCCCGTACTTACTACGTGGGGGCAGAAGCCGACGACTGGCCAACTCTCAGGATTAATATATAAAACGGCCGCACAGGAGGAAAAACTTTCAAACAACAAGCAATAAATAATAGAAATGACCCCGTTCAAACATTACAAAGGACAAACATGACCGTATTCATGGAAATATAATGTCCTTGGTGCATTGCTCCGCTGCAAGGCAGGCTCCTTTCAATACACCTTCATAATACAGTTCGGGCTTGCAGTGCTCCTTCCCCTCCGGTGGTCCCTCGGTCATCAGCTTTTCTGCATCCATCTTCCCGCAATGCACTCTTGCACAGGCGAAGGGCATTCGCGCACCCTCTATACAGACCGACCGCTAGATGACCTCGAGTCGAGGGCAGACACTCACAAGTCGCTTCACGAGCCCGAAGTAACTGCTCGGAATCGGATCGGCGGGCCACAGCCGGATAATTACATCCTTCATGGCTAGTTCGGACGCCTTATGTAGTTCGATCAGCTGCTTCAGTTGATCGGAGAAAGGCACCGGATAATTTGGCGCCAGATACTGCATCTAGAAGAGCTTATTCGCAGCATCCTTTCTTCGGCTCGGTAGAATTGGGCGGCATCAGATATGCTACACAGCAGCTCTGCAAATACCCCTGGAGAAATCAGAATTCAAACTATCAACTTGATTTCCTCCTTTCAAATACCCGCTTTTTATAGAAAAAGCCTTACCAGCCGCAATTTTCCTCGCCTCCTAGATTTCCTTCAGGGCACCTTGGGCTTTCCCCCAGGCATCACTTGTGGCTTGGCGAGCCTGGGAGAGTTCAGATTCTTTCCCTGATAAACTCTGCTCCAAGGTCTTGCATTTCTTCATGGCCTCTTGAAGCTCTCGCTCAGCCTCAATAACTCTGGCTTCGTGCTTCTCACGGAGAGCCTGCTCTGCGGCTGCCTTCTTATCGGCTTCGGCCATGGCCTTTTTAAGAGCCTCAGTTTCGGCCGTCGCCCCTAGAGCACATCACAAAAATATTTTTATCATGCACACCTAATCATTTGTGCTCAACGAACAAGGTTTCTTCATACCTTGGTTATCCTCCAGCTGTTTCTTCACTTGGCCAAGTTCTCCTTCGGCCCGCTCCAGACTATGCCTCAGTCCGGATACTTCTGCAGCATGAGAGGTGGCAGCGCTACAGATGCCTGCTTATTAAAAGAGATAGATGTCATCAAGTAAGTCTCCTGCAAACATACAATTGATCCTCTGTCCGGTTCTTCTCACCGAACAGTGTATCAGGGGCTGCTATCTATACTATGACATTCTTCCAAACCTCATAAAACATACCTCAAAGCCTCTTATAAGGCTGATACATGATTCATTCAGTCCACTCTCGGCGGACTGAATCTTTTCAATCACCGCACCCATAAGGGCACGGTGTTCATCAACGATGGAGGCGCCCTTCAGCGCCGCCAATAAAGCATCTGGCACCTCTGGTTGGACAGAGGTCGCCGGTGGAACAGACACACCCCCTCCAGCCAATGGAGGCCGCCTGCTCAATTCTAGGGCCTTATTAGTCTCCGGGATCGTGTCCGGCTGGGGGCCAGATTCAAGATGACCCCCGCTGTCGACGTCCACGGGAGTCTTCTCTCCCGTGTGTCCGGACCCCGAGGTTTGGCCTCCTGGCACCACCTTTGCGATCTCCCCCCTCTGTGGCCTGGGTCCTTCTGGGACGAAACGTCAGTGTCATTCACATGTCTGGAGGAGGGGGCCTTCGGGGGTGTCCCGCTCTCCATAGCATCCGAACCCAGCAAATCCTCCGACGAGGATTGTTCGGCGTGAGACCTAGCAGGACTGTAAAGAAGCATGGCTCAGATTAAAGTGTTATGCCATGACAAGTCTGGATGCATAAGCATGTTCGGATTTCATACTCACGAGTTCACCAGGGTCTGGGCCCTGGGATCCCACTCCGGGCTGCTATCAGCGGCGGCAGTGGACTCCTCTAGAAGGGGAGTTTTCCCCTCTTAGGCGACTAAGCCTCCAAGGATATGGAGGCTGTCCTTTTATTTCTCCCCCCGCGAGGGATTTGTCTCCCTCCTCCTCCTCGTCCTCTTCTGAGGAAGAGTGGGCATTGGAGTCTTGGGATTTCATGTCCGAAACGCCACGGCGACGGAGGCTGCCCCTGGTCTTCTTGGCCTCCTTTTCAGCCTTCTTCTCCAGTGCCTTGTAAGGCGCTGGGACCAACATCTTTGTCAGAAGTGGGCCGGCCGGTTCTTCTGGTAGTGGGGCTGGACAGTAGAGCCGCCCCGCCTTCTTCGCCCAGACCTAGGAAAGTTGTGGGAAATACATTAAGCATTTTCCTAAGGATATGCCAATAAAACATATGAATTGTCAACATACGATTACTTATCGAACTTGCAGGGCGGGACAGTTGGTACCCGCGGTCCTCGGCCGGAGTCCGGCCACGATTTGCCGGACTTGAAAAGCACCTTCCAGATACCCTCGTGCGAGGAGCCGAAGAGATCTAGCAGGGTCTGGTGCTTGGCCGGGTCGAACTCCCATAAATTGAAGGCCCGGTGTTGACAAGGTAGAATCCGGCGAACTAACATCACCTGGACTACATCGACGACCTTGATGTTCTTGTCTTCCATATCTTGAACGCGCGTTTGGAGCGCCGATAGTTCATCAGAAGAAGCCCAGTCTAGGCCCTTCTTGGGCCAGGACCTAAGTCGCAGGGGGGCTCCGGATCTGAACTCCGGAGCGGCGGCCCATTCCTTGCCGCACGGCTCAGTGATGTAAAACCACTGCTGCTGCAATTCCTTGATGGAATCATTGAAAGCACCTGTTGGCCATGTAACGTTGGGCATCCTGCTCACCATGGCACCTCCGCACTCGGCATGCTCGCCGCTCACTACCTTGGGCTTCATGTTAAACACCTTCAGCCATAAGCCAAAGTGTGGCGGGATGTGGAGAAAGGCCTCACACGCGACGATGAATGTCGAGATGTCGAGGAAGGAATTTGGGGATAGATCATGAAAATCAATCCCATAATAATACATGATGCCGCGAACGAATGGGTGAAGGGGAAACCCTAGCCCACGAACAAAATGAGGGAGGAATACCACTACAAAAAAAAGACACATCCGTGACATTTTAGGCCGAACGAATTGTTTTCCTGTCATACATATGACACTTCTATGACGATAATTATGACAAAACCCGGTATCATCATAGATGTGGTGGGCTCCTACTTGTATGACAAAAAATCATGATAGAAAATGGGCTTTTCGTCCTGGGTGGGCCGGAGACACAGCTGCATGACATTCTTTGGGCCGTCCATGATGGAAAAAAC